>NW_008794951.1:1831035-1868608 GCF_000699145.1 Aptenodytes forsteri
CGGGCCGCTCAGGTGAAAACCCGCATCCCCCGGGCGCGCAGGGGGTGAGATGGCTCTGTCGGGGCAGCGGCACCGCGCTCTCTCCCCGCTGGTGGATGGGGGCTGCCTCATTTCTGACTGATTCTCAGACATGATCTGTTAAACGTATATTTAGCGTATTCTCCTCCTACCGTCTGTGGGATCTGGTAATCTCTAGTATTAGGCAAGGCGTATATATAGTCGTTACACTGCTCTGCTTCTGACGCTTTCAACTGTTTTTTTCCCTAAATACGCTACAGCTATAGCTCGTGACTGAGGCTTTAGGCTTGGCTGATGAAGGCTTAGGCTGGCTATTGACATGATTGTGGTACGTGGAGAGGTCCCTGCTGCTTGAGCGTTACTGTGTTACATGTCAACAGGTTTACCTTAGCAGATCTGGGATTTACATGTTCTAATTCTCAAATCAAAGGCAAGAACTTCTCCCACCTCCCCTCCATTCTTTGGTTTAAATATACATTACCTTTTCAGACTGTAAAATAACTGTCTTAGTGATAGTCTTTCATTGATTGTGTTCATAATATCCAAAGGTTGTAGATACTCATCTTGATTGTGCAGATGCTTCTCTGATAATGAAGGAGTCGGATACACTATACTATGGGAATAAATACCAGCTGTCCGTGTGGTGGGGCAAGCATCTCAAACATCTACTATATCTCCAAATGTTTTTGCAGAAACAAAACCCCACCGTTCCTAGTGCCTGTATTTTAGCTGTTAATTGTGAAGCTTAACGTAGAGCAATTTGATATTTGAAGTATGGAATTCCTGGTGTTGTAGAGAACACTTTGTGAATCACAAATAGCAAGATACACTGTAGTAGGGAAAGAGCTATCCATCAGAAGGTGAGACCCAGCCCAATAGTTTTCCTTCTTTCCTGTCTATAGTTTCTTTTCAAAGCTTATTTTATGCGTGACTTATAATGCTATGCGCTAATTTCAAAATACTTCTCCTCAGATGAAATATAGGGTTGTTAATAAACTAATTGCTGTTTTCCCTATAGATAGCATATATCGATAATATAAAATCATCAGAAGTTAATGTATTTTTTAATGCAACTGTGTGTTTTGGGGGTTTTGGCTTGTTTCAAGAACTCAAATCCTTTAACAGCTTGGGGATTTAGGAACCTTTGTGGGTGTTGCCTTTTTTTGGTTATATCACAGTTTTGTTTCAAGGAATGATTAGAAGTGTTCTAAATAACATGTTCCCAGTAGGTTTTGTTCTATGAATGTCTGATCTTTAAAAAAAAACCAAGAAAATTACATTTCAAATGCTTAAATAAAAATCTCTTCTTTTAAAGAGAAAAATGCCTTCCATTTGCCAAATTTTAAATATTTCAATGACACATATAAATCAAAAAATAGAAAATTCTTATTAAGAGCAACTCTTAAGAATGTGGGAATGCAAATTACTACTCTTAACATCTCAAGTAGTCAGATGTGGAAGTAAATGAACATATTGTATTGATGGCTTATGTATAAAAAAGCCATTGAAATGTATTCAGAGTTTTATAAAAGCAGTGTCGTGTGAGAAAAGATGTAGCAAGGGAAATCTATTATTACGCATTTGATGTGGCATCTTAATTTAAAATGCTAGTTTTTAAAACAAGAAACGACATGGTTGCTCACACATGTGCCCATAGTCACGTGTGTATGGAGATACGCAACATTTTTGCTCTGCAGTAATGGCTTAGGAACAGGTAAGTGTATACTTTCTTCTTTTCATTGAGGTAGGAAATTCTGAGGATTGGCACTGATGTTAATTGGGGCAGGCAGGACATTATTTCAGTGTGATTCATGAGGTCTAAATGGTATGAATTTAATTTTTAAATGATCTTAATCTGAAAAATGTAAGAAGAATAATGCTGTTTAATTTATCATTATCTCAGGGCTTTGCTTATGGAAAAACAGTCCTCTGCATTTGGTTATGCATATTTTTTTGTTCCCATTTTACAGACTGGTAGAACGGTGTGCCCTTTCTTTACTTCAGTCACGATGACTGGCAGTATCTCACAATGGCTGTAGTGGGACTAGAGTTTAAAGCGTTTTAGAGACCAAATATTAAATTGGTGATGGCGCTATGTCTGAAATTCAGGAGTTTCTGATTTCTTGTCTGCTGCTTGCTCATCTAGATTTGTCTGTTGATTACGTTTCACAGTTTCAGCACAACTGAGTTAATGTTCAACACCGTATAACTGTAAAAAGCGTGGAGTCAAAGAGAGTTCATTTGCACTGGCTACATCTCACTAACACGTAACATTCTACCTAGGTGTTACTGTGTAGTCAGTCCTGTGACAATATATTTAGGGCCAAATAAAGCTGAAAACATGCAATGGTCTTGGTGTTTTTCTCTCTCTTAAACAGAGCTTCAGAGGTCTTAAGAACAGGATATGTTATGACTAGCCTTTATGACTTATAGAAATAGATACATATACATTAAAAACATGAACGTAAGTAGGTTTTTCTAATGAGAACCTGTCTTTTCTAAAATGTCTTTCAGTAAAATATTGAGGATACCCAAAAACTCAACTCTGCAAAAACTTACTAAATATCTAGTGGGCTAAGCTATACTGAGAAAACAAGTCAGTTTCTTTCCTACTGTATTTACTGTTTTAAAAGAATATTTCTGAAAGCTGATTAAAAGATACTTAAGCTACTTCTTTGTGATTTTTAATACTGTTTCTCTACTACAAATTTGAACTTCAGTATCTTGAGTGTATTATTGAAAATAAGTATGCCTTCTTTGTTTTCACTCTGTTGCACTGAACTGTTTTATTTGAATTTCTCTATTTAAAAGAACAAAAATAATATATATTTGATATTGATCTCCTTGGCTGAAGCTACCGTGTGAGGCTATTGTATTGTTTTCTACTTTTGAGTACAGAATTCTCATTTCTGAGTTTTAGAAAACAAGAAGCGTAAGATTGGAGGGAAAAGATTGCTTTTAGTTAAATGTGTTGTCTATAAGTATATTGAAATTAAAATGACTGTATTGAATTGGGCTTAGCACTGGCTTGTTGCTTTGGAAGCCTTCACTCAGCAGTGCTTATTTTCTGTAGCCTTAATGAGCAATTACTGCACTCTTCCAGTTCAGAGCCTCTTTTAAGTAGACAGTACTGCTTGTTCCAAATTATAGATGTATTTTTCTGGTTTGCCTGTAGGCTGCTGGCATTTTTGGTGTTTTGGTTTGTTTGTTTTCCTGAATGTAGACAGATGTTTGCTAAGGGTTGTGAGGACTCCGTAAACTTTTTTTTTAAGACAAGGCATTTGGGGTTTTAGGTATAAAGTTCTGCTTTTATACAGTGTGTGTGTCTTACCTGTACATCTCCTTCTGTCTATATGGACTTCAATCTTAAATAACTGACAACATTTTGATATATTTTAAAGAATTCATTTTTTCATTATTGAGATGTTGGGTTTTAGATCTGAAGAGGGTTGTAAGCAAATAGTCCCTTCTGAAACTCTTTCAGGACTGTAGGTAGATTTGGAATGCTATTTTGGATGACATTTTCATGCAGTTGCTCTTGCATCATTTTCTACTCTAAAGGGATAATTGGTTTATGCATAATTTTATTCATATGAATGTTCACAGACTGCTACATGATGTTGGGGCTGCAGAGGAGTGTGTTTTGTAGCAATGCAACTTTTAAAGAAACCTACTAAAAGGGAGGTCTCTTGGGACTTAAGTGGTCAGTAATGAAATACTGTGTGTGCGTGTCGTGTATTTGCCTCATCTACCAAAGAGTTTTGTGTTGGGTCATATTAACTACAGAAACGTAATGAGAACAGAGTAATTTAGGGGTAAAGATTCTTAGATGGCATATATGAGCGTGACTGCATTGACTTTGCTTTGAGTAGTGTATCAATAACTTGACCACTCCTTTAAGGATATTAAATAATATCCTTATTTAAATAATACCATTACTTTAGTTTTTCTTCTCATAAATCAGGGTGTTAGTTATCATAAACTGAAGGTTTTGTTTATCTAATAGAAGAACTTCAAGAAGTGGAACTTTGCAAGTTCCACTCATTTCCATGGTAACGGGTGGTAGACTGTTGTGCTTGACAGAGAATCCAAACCTGGGATATGGTTGACTGTCTTCCCCTCTGTTTCCTCTTACCAGTGCTCTGATCCTATGAAAACTGGTTCCAAAAGGTGGTAGCAGCCAACAGTGGAGCGGCTTTCACGTACTGGTTGGAGGAGTGAGACTTTCTTGCTCCATTTTTGTGGAGTAAGAAAGATTCATGGAGGTTGTGTTGCTTATCTGAAACAACACAGATACCTTTTTTTAGAAGCAAACAAGTAAACTACTTCTCTCATAACACGTTTTTGTTCCAGAAGACGCTTTCTTTTTCAGCTACTCTGATGTGTGATACGATTTTTTCTGGTTTAGCTGTGTGGCCCACTATGTTTCTGAGTTCATTTCTTACACAAGACATTAGCCAACTACTGGACCAGGGAGGTGTCACTAGGAGAGAAATTAATGCAGAAGAAGCATTGCTTGTTGCGGCCTTCCTGATGGTCTGGATAAAAGCCTTCCTGCTTGTTCCTATAAGCCATCCTCAGCAGGAATATCTATGACCTCTCATATACAAGTTTCCTCTTTCAAATGGTGTCTTCCACACGTGTACCACTAACCACAGAGCTTTTCCCACCTCTGAAGACCATACTGCTTTCCTATAGACAGGTACTTCTGGTGCCCCTTTATCACCAAATTATTTCTTGCTCCGAATGACTGCTGTGTTTTTCTGACTTCGTTCTCTGCCCCATTCATCAGTTTTTCCTGTTCCTTTTCAGATTCCTCTTACTCCAGCTTTTGCACAGCTCTTAGCCCTTCCTGTTCACAACATTTAAGAACCATGCTTACAGGTCTCGTTCTTTCATAACCACTTGATGTGCTTTATAAACAACTAAATATCCCTCACCTTCTATACGTCCAGGATATAGATGCTCCTCCGAGCTGACTTTCATTTCTTTTCCTTTTCCTCAGTTTCTTCCCCCGCTCTTTCCTCAGAGCTCCCAATTAATCCAAAATTTTGTCTGCTTTTCTGCAGAGCTCTGTACCATCATGTCAAGCCCTTCTGTTTCGTGAAGTCCAGTGAATTGAAATCCACGCGGTTCTGCTTTCAGCTGCTTTTTCACAACTTTGATCTTACCCATCACCAGCCTCCCCTTATAGTCTCTCCCAGAGGTAAGCCTTTCTTCACCATCTCTTTCCTCCATGTTTTTATCCAGATCTGAATATGGGAAGGAAATAGCACCCTTATTGCATTTTTTTACTGGGGAAGTGCCGCATACCAGGTTCTCTAACATTAGGTCAGTGTTGAATTGAGAACTCTATGGTTTTGCGAGCTTTAGTTTTTATTTCCCTTTCCCTCTTCTTTTTATTAGCACTTTGGCTCCTACAAGCAAATTCTATCCCACCCCTATAAAATACAAATCATTCTCTTTGATGTAGACCCTACGCTGCGCCCTCAACTAGTAAAATAGCATTTAAATGCATATCTTAATATATTTTTGTTGTTTAAGTTTGTATTATTATCTGCTTTTAAGCAACAAAGATCTGGTTGTAGGCATAGTGACTAGTATTGTTTCTTCTTCTTTCTTCTTCTCCTTGTAATATAGGTAGGCAGTTAGTTACAAAAGAAAACCCCTATAGTCAGAGTTTGCACCTGGATCTTTCGTAGCCTAGGACAAGATGGATTTTACAGCATGTAGGCTAGCTACTTTTATCAGCAAAGACGTCCTGGTTTTTTGTACAAAATAGAACTTTGGTCATTGATGTTTTTAGGTTAATACATGGGAACTGTCTTGGATACAGCATATCTGCAAAACTTATTCTGTGTATTGTTGTAAAAGATGCCTCTTGCATTTGTCCAGATGATTTGGTGTCCGCAAATGGCAGTGTTCCTTATCTGCGCAATGCTTTTTCATGCATGTTTGCTAGAACATGAGAGCTAACCTCTATTACAATGTAATTATAGCATTATAACGTTTGGAGGTTTATAAACACATTAGCTGTACTGTGGATTTCCATAAATTCCATACATTTCAATAAATCAGAGTCACCATGGAGTAAATGTCTTTAAAGAGTACAAGAGTGAATCTTAGTAGCAAGCAACTATTTTGGTTACTAAAAAATCAGAAGATGCAGCATGTGAAGATGAGCGTAGGAGCTTTACCTTTACCACTGTCTGTTGTTTGAACCTTGCAGTACTGTTTTGAGAATTAAGGTTTTGGTGATGCTTATTAAAGAAAGCATTAATTGAGAGGAAATGGGCTAATTCCTCACAGGTGTGAATAGGTGTATTTCCACCGATGTGGCGTATGCCACTATATGCCATATTTCCACCTACATGGTGGAAGTGGTTCAGCAGAGGATTTGATCCTGATTTGCTTGCCTAATTAACTGTTTGAGCAGGGAATGAGAGGGAAGGGATAAGATGTCTTTCATCTGAACTTTTGTAAATGTAGATGGATAGCCATCATTTCTATGACATACTGTGCAATTTTGTTGTGTAACTAAAGCAGATTCTTACCTCTGCAGACATTCTGGAGGCAAGAGTTAACATGAACATATTCAACTATAATTTAATTGTGCAACCTTTTAGTGTTTCATTAACACACTTTAAATAAAGTTACGTTGTCTTTAGAAATGTTAGGTTAAGTGGGCTGCTTAGATATTCTGTGTATTGTTGTAAAAGATGCCTCTTGCATTTGTCCAGATGATTTGGTGTCCGCAAATGGCAGTGTTCCTTATCTGCGCAATGCTTTTTCATGCATGTTTGCTAGAACATGAGAGCTAACCTCTATTACAATGTAATTATAGCATTATAACGTTTGGAGGTTTATAAACACATTAGCTGTACTGTGGATTTCCATAAATTCCATACATTTCAATAAATCAGAGTCACCATGGAGTAAATGTCTTTAAAGAGTACAAGAGTGAATCTTAGTAGCAAGCAACTATTTTGGTTACTAAAAAATCAGAAGATGCAGCATGTGAAGATGAGCGTAGGAGCTTTACCTTTACCACTGTCTGTTGTTTGAACCTTGCAGTACTGTTTTGAGAATTAAGGTTTTGGTGATGCTTATTAAAGAAAGCATTAATTGAGAGGAAATGGGCTAATTCCTCATAGGTGTGAATAGGTGTATTTCCACCGATGTGGCGTATGCCACTATATGCCATATTTCCACCTACATGGTGGAAGTGGTTCAGCAGAGGATTTGATCCTGATTTGCTTGCCTAATTAACTGTTTGAGCAGGGAATGAGAGGGAAGGGATAAGATGTCTTTCATCTGAACTTTTGTAAATGTAGATGGATAGCCATCATTTCTATGACATACTGTGCAATTTTGTTGTGTAACTAAAGCAGATTCTTACCTCTGCAGACATTCTGGAGGCAAGAGTTAACATGAACATATTCAACTATAATTTAATTGTGCAACCTTTTAGTGTTTCATTAACACACTTTAAATAAAGTTACGTTGTCTTTAGAAATGTTAGGTTAAGTTGGCTGCTTAGATTAAGAGATTTTTAAGTCTATAAAGCACAATAATTTTACTTACGGTCAGCAGCTTTAGCAGTCACCATAAAATATACCAATTGTTTTAATTTCAACAGACCGAGTTGTCAGTTGATAAGTAGGCAATAGTAAGAAGAAATTGCATTTTAATGTTGCTCATATTCCGTTCATAATATTTTTGTAGTTGATTATGAGTTACAAAATTGAATTTTGGAATCACAAAGCATATATGAGCTGTATTGAACTGCTCTGAGCAATTCATACTAAGCTTTCTAGAGTAGCAGCTACAGACGATGAGAAATTGTTTTATATGTTGATGTTACCATTCCCAAATGCAAACCTATAATGTACATGAGAGATTACCATAAATTACTGTACTGCTATTTTGAGACTTCATTTAGATAATATATCAACAAGGTCAGTGCTATTAGCAATTGAGTTCTTTTGGGTTTTTTGCTTGGCAATTTGCTTTTTTCTATGGTAAGCATGGAAGCTTCAGGGTTTTTTTGGTTTTATGGGTTCTTTTATTAAAAATAAATGGTAGAAATGAAGTAAGACGTATCTTATGCACTTAACTCCAGATAAGAGAAATAACTGTTTAGTCCCTAGTAAAACTAGGGAAAGATGCCCTGTTTTTTCTTTTTTGTTTGTTTGTTTTTGTTTTGTATGCTTTGTTACTGATGTCTTCTCTATAGAATGCAAATGTGGTCCATCTTTAAAGACATTACGGTGAGAGACAGGTAGATTTGACATCCTATGTCCAATGCCGTCTCTTTATCTTAGAATTGGGAACAGAACCAAAACCAGGAATGACTTGAAGTTTATTTCATGAGCAAATTAAGAAGAAATCGGGACTGAGGTATACTACATTAGGTGATGTAAAATAAAAAATTCTAAAGCATTTTTTTTTAAATTTCTCTTAGCCAGTTTCTAAAGAAGAAACATTGTTTTGACATGAACAAAGAATGAAACAAGTTGCCAAATTCTGTCAAAATATACAGGTTTATCAGTGCCAAACAGCATTATTTAGTGATGAAACTATTCAGCTAAAAGATTGCCCAGCTCAGACTCCCAGTCCTATTTTGTGATAGCATACAATACAGCTTTAAAATTAATCTCCTAGGTATTAATATATGTGTTTTATTCTTAGTACAAAATGTATTTACTGCCTTTATATGTATGTACCTGAGCTGTTACCACATCTAATGTGTGGTAACCCGTGTGTGGTAATTTAATGGAACTGTAGCAAGCTATAGCTTGTAAATCAGCATCACAACAATTATCTTCAAGTAAACATTTCTAAGCTTCTTGGGACCTAACTAACTGAAGCCAATCATAGAAGACTTAAGAAGAAAGAAAAAGCCAGTGCTTCTGTATGTGGTACCATTTATTTTTGCTGTGCAACTAAATCATTGAGGGTGAATTTTGTTTCATTTTTTTTTAAGTCTACTTTTTTATTTTGAAATATTGCCCTTGTAATAATGAACAAGTGTATTGCCCTTGAAATAATGAACAAGTGAAAACAGTTTGTTTTCATGAGACCAAACAGACTTTAATATAGTTTTGCTTTCTCTCTAAAGGCCCAGCCCTGATCCCACTGGTTTGAGTTACAGGATTTTCTGCCTTTGAAATTAGTGAAAATAGGATAAAGCCAGACTGTAAAGTTTTGCCAGTTTAGCAAAGATTGGTGTAAGCAATTTTACGTACAGTAGTCACTTTTTTTAGCTTCTTTACTGTTTTAAAGTGGTAAATGCATGAAGTACTGTGATAATTTTGCAGCTTTGTGTGGGTTAAGAAAAGGAGATGCAGTGAAGAAATTTTTGGTTTTTATTATGTAAGGTTATGTGGAATCCTAGGTGGACACGTATTAAAGTGATGCTATTGTTCCCTTACAGAGGTTGATTTAGTCTTACAGTATATTGATATGGAAAAGTTATAGCAGGTTATCCAGTCTGTCATTCATTACCAGCGCTACGTTTATGTGAATATGATGCTAGTTTGTAATTGACATGACTAAATGGAGATCGCTCTAGAGAGCAAAACGCTCTGATTCTAGCTTCAGTCTAGGTAGTATGCAAATCCATGAATCCGTGGTGACAGGCTGATCAACCAGCTACCGGCATATCAACCTTTCTGATAATTCTGCCAGACCAGCACTATGTTGAGTGCTTTTACAACTCCACAGATTTTCAGTGATGCTCACCAAGAGCTCCGTTTTCATTTTACTAGGTAGATACTTATTTTGAAAGGTTGAGCATCTTACTGAAGCACTGATAAGTGGCATATTCAAAGTTTATTAAAATCAGTTAGAGGTAGACTTGTCCCCCCCCTTCCCCAACTTACCACCTTACTTTTTATCATTTCTTGGCCAAGGGTACAGCCTAGTAATATTTGGCTAAGCTTTTACATATGCATGGAATTATTCCCTAGTACAGTTGTTGCGGGTTTTAGTAACTATGATGGAATTGTCAGTGGTGTCTGCCTTCTTCAAAATGAATATCCAACGTGTTGCATCTTACTATTGTTCTGCTTTCCGCGAGTCAAACAATTAGCTGAGAAAGAGACATAAATGTGCAAAGTGTAAGTTGGCCTCCACGAATGAAATAAGAGGGATTGATGTTAAATGGTAGTTCCACTGGAAGGAAAGTAAGATTTTGATGCTGCTTAAGTAAAAAGGAGATACTGGTTATATTCTTATCTTGGCACTTTGGCTAAGTCTCTTCTTGAGAATTTCCTATTGCATTTCATGGTGAGGAGAGTATGCTTAAATGAACTGATTTCAATCCTCATTCATCTTTGCCTATGGTTGCAACTACATAAATATTAATTCCTTAAAAATCTTTACTGGTAGACTTAAAAATCAGTTCATGTGGATGAAGCTAATGTCTGCCATTGCTGTCTAACTTTAGAAAAGCTGTATCTGTTTTTATTTGTTGATGTTTAAGTGGTTTCTGTTTGTTTAAAGGTATTTGCTGGAAAGCCCTCATCCATCTTAAAATTTGGTATAATATAACGTGGAAAACTTTGTGTATAAATTATAGCTGCAGTTAGCATTATGTAACACAGTAATGTCACTAGTATTTATACTTGACAGGAGATGTAATTTAGATGCTTCTCTGCTTTTTTGAATAGCTTGTAGGTGTTACCTGTTCAGTTAATTCCCTATATTAAATGTCACTGGTTTTACCTTAATGTAATAAATTTAAAAACCTGTTTGAGCAGCAAAAAAAGCACCAGAAATGTAACTTTAGAGGAAATTGAAATATTAATATCAGTGATACAGGGTTAATTAAATGTCAGGAAAAAACACCATCCAGAGGATGAAAATGCTAACTCCTTTATTTGTAACTTCTATGTTGAGAGTAATTTCAGGGTGTTTTAAAAGCTGAACTGAGTCCTAAAATGTTGGGGAAAATGCATCCTAAAAATGCAGTTTGTAACTTAACTGCTCTTGTTACATTTGAACAGAAAATCTAAAGCACTTTATTGAATAATAATGAAATGAGGCATAGAAATTAATCTCCATAAAAAGTCCTTAAGGGAAAAAAAGACAGATGACTTTGTGAAGAGCATTCTGGTGTGCAAGGAGACAAGACATTTCTCATCTTCCTGTTGCTGAGTAGTCTTTATTTACTTACATGGAGTAAGCTTTGATACTCTCTTCCTTATTTTCTTGAGCCAAGGATGTTTGAATATGCCTGCCCTTTTCCACAGAATGGGCACATTAGTTGAGTGCTGTTGTTTCCAGTCTAGCTGGATTCTGATTTTGTGTCAGTATGTACCTGGTATTTTCAAAGTTTCTCTGTTAAAGCTCCATTTAGACTGAAAAAGAGGAAAGTATTTTCCTTCCATGCTGCCAGAAACAGTTCACTTATCGATAGCACTAAAGCTTTGTCTGTTCGGTGGCTTGATCTTGAAGCTTCTATATTGAACTGAACTTGTTTCCATTTTCTCTTGAACTGAAGGAAAGTCAGAAATGAATGTGATGGTTAGATTCATCAACTGGGAATGAGGATGGGATTTATTTTGGAGAACTGAGATGTAGAAGACTTAGGTATCCTCTGTTCTGAATATGGAACTTATTTACACGTTGAATTTCTTGAGTTTGATTGAATGGAGCAGCTTCTGGAGTCCCATTATGTATTAGCCATGTAACCCTTTGTGCTTTCAGACTTATAACTGTATCTAGAAATGCCAGATGTATGGAAATTGAGTGATACTGGTAGTCATCTTGTATATATATGCACATGCTGTTACACTAGACTTAGACCATATGCTCAAATTAATAAAAATAGTCAAGGTCCAAGAAGTTAAATAAAAAGTGATTTTATATCCTAATTCTCAGAAGATGAATACTAGAACGTAGATGTCTATGTTGCTGATTTAAAAATTTGTCTTAAGTTTTCAGTGTCCAGAACTTTTCACAGACATACAATTGTATTGTGTTTTATCATTACTTCTTAGTACCGTGCCATAAATCATCAAGCCAATACAAATAGGGCCCTTGAAGCGTTAGTCATTCCAGTCCTGTTCTTAATGAGTAACCGTTGACATTTCAGTAAACATCATCATGTTGGATGCTAAATGTACTGTCTCTATTGTTATCAGATGGAGACAAGTTAAGTTCTCATGTTTAAAAGAAATTACTCAAGGTCAAATACAGGAATGATACAAGAGAAATGTGTATTGCCGGCTTCTCCTCCAAATGTGCTTTTGTTTGTAGATAAGTAAAGGACATTAATTCTTTCTAGTGTGGACCTATTCTTAAAAAAACAAACGAACAAAAGCTGTGAGCAAGTGTTCGCAAGCTTTTATTTCATCATAACAATTGCTGTCAATGTGCAAGGTATTTACAGGATGAGCTAATATCTGAGGATAATGACTAAGAATTCAGCTGTGTCAGTCAGCCAGAGATGTCTAGCACCTCTATTAGAGTTTAAAAATTTTGAACCGTTTCTGCATAACTAGTGTGGCATTAATACGTTACAGTGACAAAGTGATAGTGTTACGAAGTATAAACAATTCTAGTATGATGTGATGGTGGACTTCACACCAGAACATGAGAAGCAGCAGTAAATCAAAACCATGACTCCTCATATTTTAGTGATGTTTTTACCTTATTGATTGGAAATGCAGTGCAAATAAGAGTCACACATTTTAGGTTAGCAGATCTTTTTCTTTGCTCATCATCTTGCTGATCAATGGCCCAATTTAGAAATAATAAAATATGTCTCTGACATCTGTTTGAAATAGATTGCTTAAATAGTGTGTGTTCAGCTTTTTTGTTTTGCTTTGCCTATTTAACAGTGGGGATTACCGCACACCTAAGGGATAAGTGTAGAGCTGTAGATTAAATCACAAATGCAATGTAAATGCATCAAAACATTCTGCAAGCATAAGCACCATATCAGTTAAAAATATTGCATTAAAAGATTATTAAGGATCTGGGTTGTACTCCTAAATAAAGCTATTGAGAGCCCAATCTTTTGTACGAAAGGGCATGGTTATGGTACCAGGGTACCCTTAGTAGTTGTCTTTCTTTCCAAATAAAACTGAATATTAAATTATCTAGATTTTTTTTTTTTAATTGTATTCAATGTCTGCACTTTTCTACATGTGAAAATGAAGACGATAGCTTTCTGGAGGAGTGTAAAATTAAGGCTGAATGCTTAGGACATATTATCTACCTCTAAAAATTAACGAAAACTGGCTACATCCTCAAAAGGAAAAACCTCAACCAAGTAGCACTCCTCTCTTGCATGTTACAATACAGTATGAAAAATCTACTGTGGCCCTTTCTCCTAAGAGTTTGTAAGCTAGTTTTAAAAAACAAGGGAAATAACAGAAGAGATTGAAGGAGTGAAAATCATGGAATGCAAGCAAAGAGAAAATGCTCTTAGAAGAGTGTTACTGTTTGGTGTCTGTCCGCAGAGACCGCTACCTATTTCTTTTAATGTGATAGTATGATACCAGAGAAAAGCTGAGGGTTCAAGACTTCAGGTTGTGCATCACTTAGGGAAGACCTGGGGAGGAAGGTAACGTGAGAAACAAATGGGAAGGGAAGGAAATCAGCTGCATTTATAGGCGTGTGCAAAATTGAATATGCTCAAGGTGATTTGAAAATGGTGCAGAAGGAAGAGGAGAGGTGAGGTGGAGCAGGAGAACGTAGCTGCGTGACTGGAGCAGTAGAAAAGGCAGGGGGGGGTTGCTGCGATGTTCCAGATAGGCTGCAGCAGGCAGATACCTGCTGCCTGTTTCCTGATGTCACTTGATAGAAAAGTGCTTTTGGCAGATCTGAACAATTCCAAATTTGCCTTGACTGATATAATCAAACACTGAACTTCTTGTTTAAATATTTGTAGTGACATGTACAAATAGCTCAGAGCTTCCACTACCTCTGAGCTTGCGTTAGATTACAGCATGGTCCTCTATAATTAACTTTTTGTATATTTTCTGTTTATGTGAAATCTCATGGGAAGATTCACGGCAACAGGGTCAGCAAAAACCTAAACTTGACAGCTTTTCTGGAACTAACGTTGAATTGTGATATCTATTGATAAATCAACTGTGAATCACTCCAGCTTGAAGTTGTGCTTGTCTTTGTTCTCTTCTTTAGATGGTTTCACTTTGTCTTGCATTTTCCACTTGCATTTAGGTGTCACTAATTCTTGTAGTTTTTAAACAACTTTTTTGTTCTGAGAAATGCTAGGAAACTTGAGTACAAAAGGGAAACTGGAGGGGTTTGGTTTTTTCTTCTTCACTGGAACATCATTAGTGTATGTGTATATGTGTGTGCGTAAGTATTTTGTAAAAAAGCTCCTAAAAACTTCAGATCTGGGAGGTAGTTAGGAAAGTAATTCCAGTTTTCCACCAGAAAGGAAAGCAATCGCCTTGGGCTGAAAAGGAAGGGCACTGATGGCTCACCTGTGTGCTCTGTGGTTCAGGTTGTCTTCTGCAGAACAAGGCTTGAGATTTCCCGAGTCTCTTTGTTGTGTCCTGTTAGAGTGAAAACTATACAGGTATGTTGGACACCTTATCCATCCTAACCCGGACCACTGAGATTGCTGTGATTTCTAAGGGGAAACTGTGTTTTGGTGTGTGCAGGGTTTTTGTTTGTTTTAAATGGACTGTGAACCTGCTCCACGGATTTCATGTGAAGAGCATGAGAGAGCTGAAGGAGGACAGCAAATCTGTTACCAACTTTCTGCATTATTATTTGGAACATGAGTTCATGATTAAATGACAGTAGTCCTCAGGAAAAAAGTGTATTAATGGGAAACTTATGAGTGACAAAGTTTGAAATAAATTAGAAGTGGAAACGAGGGATTTTTCAAATAGAGCCACACTCCAGTAAATCTGTTTATCTACTATAAACTGATACCCAGAAACAACTTACTCATTTCCTACACTGAGGATGAGTGAGATCAATTCAAGGCTATCATGCCCTGAATTTGCAGACAGCTTGTTGTAATTAAGAAATAAACCTCAAAGTTGTTCTCTCGATTTTTCTCTGATGCCTTGCCTGAGGGTCAGAAATGTGTTCTTGATGTCTGCTGTCTACAGGCACTAGAAGACTTCAATAGCATTGTGCCTATTTACAGAAGTTGTTTCTTTGCATTTGTGCAAAATTCCCCTCCAAAGCTGATTTAGTGTTCCAGCACAAAAGGGCTGTGGGATTACAAGACTGTGAAAAGATGAGAAGATGACTATATGTACCATGAAGATGATTATGACCACAGGAAACTTGTATCAAAATTGCTTTAGGACGTAATTGTATACTATGGAAACTTTTAAAGGTTATTTCCTTAAACTGTTAACAAAACTTGTCTTCTGTTACGGTTTCAGCTCCTAGGGACAAAAACTTAAGTATGGTATCTGCTTTGTCTGCAGAATAAAACAGGAGCTCTTCTCCTAATCGTTATCCTGGGAGCTGAACATCCTGTTACATTTGAGTAAAAATGCATGGTTCACTACTGCTGGGGAAGCAGAACTGTCTCTGCCATAGTGATTCAAACAGAGCTCTCTGTTAAATAGTACTTATTAAAAACTATGGCCATTGGAAGGAATTACTATTTTAGCCCTTTTAAATGTTTCGATGCTTTTCTTTACACTGGATGAGATTTGTATATTAAAAAAGAAGGGCAGGAAAGGACGCTGTTTCAGAAAGATTATGTTTCTGGGGAAGCATGCAGCTAAAATTGGACAGTAGATGAGCTGTATAGGCCTAAGGGACGATGATAACAGAATTAGTAGAAATAAAGATTTGTTGTTTCCTGCTTGCTGAAATAACTCATCCGTTTTGGGGAATATGTAGATGATACTCCCTGAAGTGCAATTTATTGTGTCCAATTTCTGAGCATTCCCAGATTATATCCAAATTCACTTTTACCCTTCTGGTAAACATAGTTAATGGGGGAAATAAAACAGCACTGTTTTCTCTGCCTCTGCTACTTGGTCTTAGAAGTCTGGGAGAGATGTTCCACTCGCTTCTGAAGATGCATTGCCCTCTCTCCAGCGTGCAGGACTGTTCTTCCCCCTCGGGTGCCTGTTTCTCCTCTCTTCTCCAGTTCTTCCCTCCCCTCACATGCCCACCAGTGCTGTTTGGGAAGATCCCTTAAGCCTCTTAAGTGGATAGCTAGCATTGGCAGAGTAAAATAGGTCTAAACAAAGAGTCATCGGGCAGATTTTTCTAGCAGAACAGGAACAGATTCTGAGGTTTCTGGATTGTAAAGCATCATCAAGTACCTGTTGCACGTTTGTATATAGGCAACTGTGCACTGCTTAGGTTTTTATCATTCTAGGTGTTCGAAGCAGTAAAGCTTACTTAAAGCTATACTCAGTCCATTATTTTTCTATTACATGGAATCTTTGTTTATAAACAGAGCAAAAGAAACATAAATGCTCTGTAGAAGTTTTAAGCTCTTGGGGCAACCTGTCAGCCTTTCCAAGGAGATTGTGGGTGGAGGGGGAATTATTTTTAGAACCAGAGATCTTCATTGCCAAGTAGGCATCCAGTTCTGCAGACTAAAAGACTAAAGATATCCCTTTTAATTCTTTCTCCCGACATTTCCTGAACAGCTTTGAACTCTTAGATGAAGTTCTTTGCTACAGGCAAACAGTTTCAGTTTTACATGAGTAAGGGGATAACATCAGGGTCAGATGTAGGATTTTCCATACCAGATTAAAAAAAATAGGTGATCTAGTCCAATGTAGTGCTTCTGGACTACAGTTATCTAACAGCGGTGACAGAAACTCATAAACAAGAACCATTTTGACTTAGATACTTTTCAGTTGACAGTAGAGATGGTGGCAGACCCAGGAGGGCTCAGTTTAGTATACAGGTCCTGTTGTTAATGTACCTCTGATCTGAACAAACATATATTTATAGAGTACAAATACATATATTTGGAGAATGTACCTCTAAATAAATGACCATTTCTTTAAATGTTAAATATAAGGATGGATATCATTAGCTAAAGAATGTAATTCTCCTAGAGATGAGTGCTTTTTAATGAATGGTATTCAAGATGACAGTTGTCAATTTGAATTCTGGATACTGCATGGAATTTTATCTCACTGAAAAACTAATTAAAATCAGTTCATTCCTCCTTTGCCGTCATATAGACAAAAGAATTTCCAAGGACGTCAGATAAAAATTGTTTCCATAGTAAAAGGTTCTAAGCTGTTTGTAGAATGAATAAAAGGAACTTAGCAACGAGTGGTTCTAAATATCAAAAAAAAAAAAAAAAGACTTGGAGTTTGGTTGCTGCACAACAATTTCACCTTTTCTTCAAGTTGCCTAATGGAACCGAAACCATAATTTGTAATGATAAGGTGACTGGCTGGGATTTAACGCCCCTTTTCTGAACGAGTTTTGAGGGTAAGTCTTATCTGCGTAGTTCTTGAGGCAATGGACTTTCAGCCTTTTAGTCTTACGTGTAAGAATGTCGATATATTTTTCAGGCTTGGATAAGAGGAAAAAAAAAAGTATTTGTAGCCTTCAGCCACAGAGTAGTAACTCATCTGGGAGGTATACTAAGGAAACAGCTATTAATTTCTGCAGGCCTTAGTACCACATTTGTTTATTACGCGATGTGCAACATATTGCAACTCACAGTTCTCATATCTCTGTAAATTAAAAAAAAAAGGCATTGAATTAACTATCTTTAGAAATATGCAAGAGAACAACTGCTTTGTGCTTTGAGGGTCACTGACACAACTCCCATTATTTTTCTTCAGCACTTAATATTTTGCACGCTACGCAGAAAATACTTTCTGTGCTAAAACTTAAACTTATGGTACTGAATATCAACTTCTTCAGCAGAGGAAGCATCCAGCAGGAAGTGCTGATTGCATACCTGTGCCATCATCAACAGAATTTGCTGCTGTTTCCCAACATATTGACTGTTTATGAAATTATTCACGTAGTTAATTTTAAATGGATGAATTGCTAATTCCTTTGTTTTATGCATTGCTGGGATTTGCAGTTCTGAGGTTTGCCCAGCTACCTCTGCCTACTGTTTGCAAGAAATACTCCATTATTTGTGATTTGTCTCTTCTGGCACTACTGTTAGTATTTGCAAATCTTGTCGATGGGGTTCCTTTTTCATTGCTACTTATTAGAGAGCTGTGTTGCTTTATTAACAGTAATATTTTGCGTTTCCATCTGTGGCAACTTTTCTCTGATAAGCTCGATGTTCTTTATAAATGCTAATGAGTTATTGGAGTGCTCAGAATTTGAATTGGATGCCAGTCATATTGTTATGTGCAAGTTACTTATGAAGGGGCTAAGGCACCAAGAGGTTAATGGGAATTGGGCACCTATGGGCCTTAAAAATAAACTGTTTTTAAATGCCTTGTTTAAGAATTTCAGAGAAGTCTAGGAAAGGCTTCAAATATAACTCTCATCTTTTTAGTCACTGGCTAACTTTCCTATTAACAGAAAGGTTTCCCGGTGGAAGACCAGGGAGGTCTGTAAAAGTTCTTTCTTGTTCTTTCTTATATGTAAAAAGTTTTGTATTTCAGTATTCAAACAGCATATCCATAGGCACTGAATATACTGCTATTAAGTAGTGAAAATTAGTGATCATAAAGTGAAACTGTGTGTACTTTGATATACTTAACATGAGTAATATATCTGGCATTGGTACTGAATCGAGCGCAGTATTACTGTGAAATGATTGATATGTTGCTTTTATAACAACACAACAGCTGAAGTGATTTTTCAGCATCATTTGGATGGAGACATAATATTCCACTTCAAAATAAATGTACCACCCAACAATGATAAATGTAATTTGTACTCTCTGTTTGATCATCTTGGTATTATTTTTATGTATTGCTTGTGCTCTAAGCTCCATCATAAAAATGAACTTTTACTTGCTTTATACTTTGCCTTTTAATTTGGGCAAACTTTTGCATTGAGTGTTGAACAGTACAGTTTGTTGGTTACTAGGTACAGTGTGTAAAAATAACTAATGCCAAATTATATTGGGTGCCTGACTTCTAATAGTCTATTTTGTGTTTTATTGATTTATAGTATCACTAAGAACCATTAGCTGTAAATCAGTAAACATTAAAAGAAATCTAGAGACTTTAGTTTTGGGCTCTGTAACTCTCTGAAATGTTACCCAAGGTATTTGCCTGGTATCCTTCTGAATTGAGGCACAGGCGAACTAGCACAAAAGGTACTTAGGACTAGCACAGATCATCAGAAGTCTGACATCAATTTCTTAATTCAATCTACAGTGACAGTTTTTAGTGACACCTTTGTTAACTCTTTCTGCAGACTCCAGAGAGACTAGTATAATTGTTGCTTTGAAAGTCAGCTCTTGGACTTGAGCTTGTGAGCAGAGAGCAACTTCATATTTAGGAAAAAAAGTCAAGGTTGTCAAGGCTAGGAGGCAGAGACCAACGGTGCTGCAGTTGTCCTGGCTAGCCTGGCAGGACGGAAGACAACTACCATGGACAAGGTATTTCATAAGAGAGTGCGTACACTTCTCCATACCAAATAATTGAGGATTTAGGAATTATCATTTTCCCACAAGGTATATCTGTTTCCTATGACTTTCTTTTCCCCTACTGTCTTTGCTGTATAAATTATCGCGATTAGGAATTAGATATTTGGGTGACATGGAAGGAAAGAGTTTTTACTTTTCCTGCTCCGTCACCCAAACCTCATTTTTCTGATTCTTTCTGTAGAGATAATCTAGTCCGTAGTCCCATTCTGATCCTCTCTTTGCAACTCTAAAGGCTTAAATTTTAGCAGAACAGTGTTCTTCATATGGGCTTTCATTCCTGTTTGCTGATTTTAGTGGAAAAGGAATGTAACGTAACAGACTTATTTTAAGCTGAAAAGAAAATAAAGCTTTATGTATGTCTTTAAATGTAAGTATTACTTTTTCCTAAAGTGGAGAAAGGATTCATTTACACAAGGCTAAATGTGGTTTAGAAGAGGAGAGGGAATTTACTTATTAAACTTTTGTTACCACTTGCAGGTTAGAACTGAAATGTATGAACACAAATGCAAAGCTGTTGTCATCTTCTATGCTGAAATTTCTAAATTTGTTAAAATGTTACTAAAGAAGTAAATATTTGGTTCTGTTTTCTGGCAGACTTTGGGGGAAGACACTGGCTGACTTCTAATTAGCAAAAGCCCTCCTACAGAACTGTAAAAGGTATTCTCAGTCTTTATCAGCTTATCATTAAGCAAGTGACAATGGCCCACGTTCTCATTAGTCTTCTGTTTGCTTATAAGCATCTCTCAGCTCATATTCCTTTCCATTTTGTTAAGCAATAATACCCTTTTTCTACAAGGAGATTACTAGCACTTTTTTCACACTTGGTGTTTGTTTCCTTTTTTGTTTTATAAATTCAGTTAAAGACAAGATCAGCTTTGTAGTGAGCCTCCCTTTTTTTTCACGTACACTGTAAAAATTAAGAGGAGTTTTGTGCAGTGTTTCATGGATGGAAGTATTAGGATTTATACAGTGATTCCTGTTTTCTTTGTGCACATATGTTAGATGTGTGGCTGCTAAGATTTTTACTTACTATTTGGTCTACTACTACTATAGCTGTAGTAGACCTCAATGACAATTATAGTTTTAATTTTAGTCGTGGAGTCAGGGAAAATATTTGGGTACTTTGATGAAAAGCAAATTCTCCAAAATGTATCTTCCTTAGATATTGCAAGCAGCTGCTTTTGTTCTATCCCTATTTTCAGGAGTTTTTGCTTTTGTGGCACTGGATTACCAGTGAATTACCACTGGATTACCGTAAGAACTGGAAAGAGTTCTTACGCATGAATAAATACACACGCATGCTCATTCACATACATACCTGCACACACACAAATAGTGTGCAGGTATAGACGGGTCAGGTTGGACGGGGCTCTGAGCAACTTGATCTAGTTGAAGATGTCCCTGTTCCTTGCAGGGGGGTTGGACTAGATGACCTTTAAAGGTCCCTTCCAACCCAAACCATTCTATGATTTTTTTTAACAGCTATCTGCATTTAACTATTTTATGTCAAAGCTGATGAAAAAACATGGTGGAACAAAATAAAAAAAAAAAAAAACACAAAACCCACAAACCCTACTGCATAACTATCATAATCCCACAGTATGAATAAAATACCCTTAAATGCCTAAATGAAATCCCAATGCTGTTTCTTACCATTTGTGTAGAACTCTTGAGAAGGACTGGAAATCTGGCAGTAGTATTGTGGCTGTTCCTTAGGTACACTTTCAGCTCTGTCTCAGAGCTCTGGTTAAGTGAAACACCTTAATATGCAAATTCAGTCTTGAATGGCTGAGTTAAGTTATATTGTATTTAATTTTATCTTTAAAATTTAGCTTATTGAAAAGTTGTAAATACGGTGCTGCATAAGACACTGATACTTTAGCAGTTTTAGATATTTACAATTGTTTGCTTTTTTAGAGGAAAATATTGTGACAGTTATGCTTAAACATGTTTTATGTGCTTAAAACTTTTTAAGGCAGAGTTAGAGGGGAAAAAAAAAAAGAGATGCCCTAAAACAGCAGTTGGAAATTAGTTCAGAGGAAGCTGAGACAGCTTTTTGAAGCTGTAAAGGTGTAAATAAAATACTGCCCAAGCTCAGGGCTTTCTAGGTTTTCCTGTAATTCTTTGGGAGTTCCAAATTTAATAGTTTTATTTTTCTACGAGTAGACAGGCTCTGTGTATGCAGACTTGTATACATGTGGTGCCTTCAAGCCTTTCAAGTGTTTGTGTATCAAATGAATTGTATTAAAATTACAATTTTAAGAGAACTCCAATTCACTTTCCACCCCTCATCCCCCAACTTCCATCTGACAAAACATGCGTCATTTAAATACTTTGTCCTTTGTCAATATTTGCAGCTGTCCTTAAAGTGACAAACTGAGAGTAATTGATGACCATTTGTCTCTGGTGAATTCCTCTTCCCTCTTTGGGGGGGAATGTCTCATTAATAGAAACAACAAAAAATGTGTTTTACTTGCCATAAAATGCTCAGTATTTCAGGAGTGTGTGCTAAAAGCTCTGTCTCTGGTTCCTCTGTTAGTTTTCAGCTTTTGTTTTAGTTTGTCTCTCGGTTTCTTTTTTCTAACTCTGTCTTGAAAAGCAGCACCCCAGCCCATGTTTACGCAGAGAAGAGACTCATGAAACCTGTATTAGCCCTTGGTAATTGGTATGAAGACCTGGTAATTGTTTCATTTTGTAGATAATCTTCCCACATAGAGAGTCTGAATTCTTTCTTCCGTTAAGCTTGAGAATCTGCTTTGTTCATTGAGTTTTTTGCATTGAAGTTTGTAATTTGACTTTGTATGGAAAGAGCAGTGGTAAGTCTTGAGTACTATCCAGAAAGTTGGAATGAAAGGAAAATCAATTCCAGAAGTCTCAGATTTTGAAGAAACAATTTTCTTCACCCTTTCAGTGAAAAACATAATCACACAGTGTTCATGTTACCATAAAATCCTAATATTCTAGCCTTCTCTTTTGTAATTCAATCATTAAAATTAAATCTGTATAATCGTGTGTTACTCAACCAATCAATGAATGATCTGGTTTGAGTGTAATACCCAGGGATCAGGGGTAAAGAAGGTGTCTTTTCTTCACTGGTGATTATCAGGAGCACCGTGTGGACAATAGAGGGCATGTTTGAAACCAACATGCCTTCAGAGAATTTGTTACATACACCAAATAATTTGTCTCTCTTCTGACTCTTCTTGTATATGTCTTGGGATGTTTTCCTTTTTTTTGCTTGTGTTTTTCTGTAGGACCATTATTACGTTTGTATTATAGATGGGGACGTTGCCAAGTCAGTCTGTTTCTCAGTTGGTAAACGGTTTCTTGGCAGCTGCGTGACTTGTTGCTTGCAGCCATGTGGAAAGCTAGGATTGTACACCATGTCTATGAAAGAGCATATTGTAATGAAAATGGAGTTTCTTTCTCCATCATTTCATGTAGTGGATCATAATGTGGCTTGTAGGATAAAGTAAGCCACGATTGCTGGCCTGAAGCTCTGGTACCTCTTAGATCTGCAGGTGGCCAAAGTCTTCTGAAGAAGCAATAGTTGCTTTTGATGCAAGAGTATAATTTTAATGAAATCTTGCTGGTTTTAATATGAAATAGCTGAAATGCATCTGTGAAACCTATTCTCCAGTATAAGACATTCCTGTTTTCTTATCCAACGCAGAATTTTTCTTCTACCTGTCAGCTACAGCTGGACTATGCAAACTAGACAAACTTTTTCAGAATATTTCAAAATGTGAGTCAACAACCTGGAAGAATAGGTGTTTGAGCAAGACCATCACAGCAAGTATAAAATACACTGAGGTGTAAGTAACTATACACCAGATGATTGTGAGGAACCTTGACAGAACTACTATCCAAGTAAACTAGTTTGTGAGTACGTAACTATCGGATCTGCTGGAGTAAAGGATTCACTATAGATTCAGTGTTTCCAGCAAAAAAATATTTGGAGAAGAAAATTTCGATTTTATTTCTCTTGGACACTATCCTAAAAAGGCTTGAACAATGCCACTGATTTATATATTGTTTTCTGTATTGTGATACATGAACATCGAATATTATTTTTAATGTTCAAATCAGGAAAAGTAGATACCACATAAATACTGATGGCAATTGACTGAAGAACAAAAATATGTTTTGTTGCTTTTATTAAAGGCTCTGAAATGTTTTCCTTTCCGTTAGGCTCATCCAACTCGACATGGTTGTAAGAATAAGAAAGAAGGGCATGTAGCCTAGAGAGACTAAGAATCAGGGTGGCATACTGCATGGATGGTCTGAAAGATGTAGTAAACATAATTGGTGATTCAATGGCAATTATATGGTAGAGTGTCAAATTTTGTTTAGTGAGCATCTTTTTCTTTCATGTTGAAGGGAATCATGGGAAAGAAGTTTAAACCATGAGTTCTTTGCATTGTTTTAGTTGATGATAATCTGTTTTTTTACATGTGTGTATATAAATATATACAAACGTGTGTGTATATATATGTTTGTTTGAAAGCATATTGCCCATGTGAACTTTGCTATGTATGTATTTTTTCCAGTATCCTTTTGAAATTGGTAGGTGCTTCTTTCTTCTTTAGAGGGTAAAGGCTGTGTACTGTGCTAAGTGTGACTCTTGCTTAGCTTTCTGTAAGTTCGGGTCTAGAAGCAGAAGAGCTAAATACAGGTTAACCAGTTTTTTAACTTTTCTCTAAAGACAAAAGAAATAAAGGTGATTTCCTGAGATTGTGTCTTAGCCACTGTTACGGCTGATATGCCAGATCTTCTCTCTATGATCTTTTTTTCATCATGAAAATACCCTGGAGCAGTCTGAGTTTCTTCCTGTAGTCTCCAGGGTATCCCTGCTCTTTTGTCCTTTACCTGTCTTGGCCCTCACTTGCCAGATGTGACAGTAGCTTTTGTGGCTAGTCTGAATGTATGTGCTTGACAGGCTGGCCAAAGAGAAGAGGTAGGTGTGAAATACTCTACTGCTTTCTCCCAGTAAGAACATGTTAGATTTGTCTTATATCCAGTTCTGGGCATCCGATTGAATAATTTCAGATTCAAACCTTTGAATAATTTTACCAAATTTAACTCAATAATCTTGATAATCATGGGACAGATAAGAGAGGACTGGGAGCGATGGACTAATGCACTCGTGCAAGTCTCATTTATTTGGGTAAATTATTACCCTGATTTAATGTCTGATAAGCACATGAGGAATATCTGATGGCTAATATGAATGACAAACCTCTAAATACAAAATGTGAATGCTCATGGGAAAAGATTAACTAAAATTTGGGTGGAGGGGTGGGGTGATGTGTGCATTTTCTTTCTTTATTGCAGGCTAAGCTCTGCAGAGATTAAGCCATCATCAAAAAATAATAATTGCAGTTAATTCTACTGAGTACTAATAGCAATATGTACACTTTCCATTGATGAAAGTATAAAATCTTCTCAATCAAGTAACGTTGAGGAGAAAAAAAGCACAGTTTTCCTTTTAAGGAGTTTGCATGTGTGATAAACTAATAATTTTACTGAGTGTCTTAATTTTTACTGGTTTAGGTTTTCAAGTTCTTTGTACGTGTTCCATCTTCAGAAGACACCGGTGTGACACCAGTGACACACTGGTGTGTGCTTTTTTTCCTAAGTAGTGCTATCCTTTGGACAGCTTAAAGCAAAGCTTTTGGCTTTGTCTGCCTAGGCCTTTTTATCTTTTTGTGGGTACCTCCTCGTTCTGTTTAGGAAAAAAAATCAGTTTGCTGTATTTTTTTTTTTTTTTAATTTTTAATTTAACATAGTGCCTCCTAGAGCCATTTGTTGAAGACATTGTAAAAATATATATATACTGAGAATCTTAAATTAATTTCTATATAACTTCTGTTTTTTTATCTCTGTGAGTGTATCTGGATAATTATCAGTTAATGTATGTAACTAGTTATTCGGCATATCTACAGCAGATGAGTTAATTCTTACTAATTCCAGGTGAATTGACTGTTTTCATCCTCATTGTGGAAATGTGATCTTTATCTTGGTTAATTATTCCTTCCACTTGTATGTAATAGTCAGGTTTTGCCAAGTTTCTGTGTATGTTTGAATGTAGTATGGACACATGGATCCTCCTGCTGACCAAAATCGAACTGCAGTTCCAGGTTAATGAAGTAGTTGAAGAAGTGAGAGGTCTTTAGTGCTCTAACTTAGGAAGAGTTGGTAATTAGCTGGGCCTATAATAAACTTACGTAGTCCCAGTCAATCTTCTATTTTATTGTGTTTCAAATGAAGTGTAAAGTACTAAAATAAATACCCCTCCCCTTTGTCAAGTTGTTATGTACTCCTAGATGATCATGAAAATACTGGTATTGAACACGAGCATACTGCAGTCCTACTTGGCTGTGCCATGGTGGTGTTGGGGAGAGAAGAGGTCATAAATGAATGTGCTCCACCAGCGTCACAAAGTTTCCTTTGGAGGCTGGAGGCATTTGGGACCCTGCTGTGCTCTTGTCTTCCCTGCACTGTGAGGAGCGGAGGCTCAGCCTGGAGAGGAGTGCACCACGAACTCTGTAGCTTGTTTTTCTCAAGGCTGGGCTGCATGGAGGATCAATCGGCAAGATGAGATTCTCAGACTGACGTGACCAGAGAGCTGCAGTGCTGGGGAGTAACCAGCAGCTAACTGGTAAAGGTTCAGGTTTTAATGGAAAACTTTCTAAAATTTTACATTTTGTGTTGTTACACTTCATTTCCTAACAAGACATAGCTTAGTTCCATTCCTCAGAGAATGGCATTATTCTAGATTAAAGATGATAAAAATTTTCATAGTAAGGGGGATTAAATCACTGTCTGAAGCCTTGCAGCTATACAGAGGCCTTATCCCCTTTTCTGATTGTTTATTCGGTGCTACAGCTCCCTAAATTTAGTGTATTAGGTTGAAGAGCTTCAGAGAAACTACCAAATGCTTTTGGAATGCATGAGCCTCTGGCTGCAGAGCTGCAGAACGGGAATACACAGCTGCCGAGCAGATGATGTGCCAGTTCTGTTATGCTTGCCTTTGTTCTTGCTGGACTGTGGGACAGGGCAGGATGCCCTTCTGCTGTGGCATTTCTTACAATTACTTACTCAGAAAATACCAGTCTGGGCATCTGCAATGTCAGGCTTCAGCTGGTTTGCTTTATCCTGAATTTTCTGGAAAGTCATTATACTGCATCTGTGTAGCCAGCTGCATTTTGTAAATCGTACAGGGACTACTTTTCAAATATAACCTTTATTAAATATATTTAAAACAAAAAGCCAGGAAATATATTTTGAAGAAACACATCTGTCCATCAGAGGTATTCACTTATTTACATATACATGGATATCTTATCTAAGGATATTCTAGATTTTGCAGGAATTTCACAGTGCTGTTTAATTTACAAATGTCAATGTATATACCTATATGTTAGTCTGTTTGACTTTCTGCTGAGAACTGCTGAAAGAAAGATGGTGTCAGACACTGATTCATGATTGTGCTGAATAATTTTTTTGAAAAGGCTTTCATTGCACATATTTTGTGACCAGCTGCTTCCAGAGTTGGTAAGTTAAAAGTGACAGAAACTTACTTTTGCCCCATGTTTTTAGGTAGGCCTTCCTACATGTTTGATTTGGATCGGTTTTTCTCTGGAGTATTTGAGAGACTTAAGCTGAACATGCCATCTTCTATGGGCACTGTTGAAACAGCTAGGTGGCAATGTTCTTCTTGTTTCTTATCATTGTACTAGTCCATGATTAAGATGTTTATTAATAAACGAGTAGTACCTTGTAGATTTCATACAGAGAATGAAGTTAATTAAAGTAGTTTTTCAGAAACAGTGATCTCATTGAGATTTGAGAAGGAATCTGCCTGTAAAACTGTTTATACTTGTTGCACATATGCTACCTAAGAAACTAAGCTAAGAAAAAACTAAGACTGACATCATAATAATCTTACATTCTTTTAAGTAGGTCTGTCATATCTGGAAGTCAAATTATTTATGTATTTTAATATTTTTTGTTAATACAGTAAAAATAAGACCTGAAATATTTTCTAGCAAAAATGTGTTTATTTCTTCCAGGTTAGTTTTTTGATTGACTCATAGTTGTGAACTTTCAATTAACATGCCAGCTGGGAAAGGCCTGATGAAAGAATCCATAATTCCTTCTGACTTACGTCTCCATGTCTTTCATTACTGGATTTTTCTGGTTTAAGTCTGGTCTAAAATGGCAAATGAAAAGTGGAAATACATCTCTAGTTTCATCTTCAAGGACTGAAAAATGTTGCAGTCTTCTTATAGGTGATGCTTTATTGTCTATATGGCCAAGCAGATCACTATTAGTATGGAATGCAGAAGAACAAGTCATTATTGTTTGTTACGTGTTGCATTTGTTCATCTTAACTTTCCACAGGAACATCACCGGTTTTATTAATGATATAGGAAATGACTGCAAATGAAGATAGGAGTTGGGTTTGATGCCTTTACATGTGTATGCTGTGCTTTAGTATAAGTTTTTGTCTTCAAAAAGTGTTATCAGGTCAGGTTTTGGTAAAACCAACAGCTGCTGAAGGCAACGTACAGCAGTAATTTTTCTGCATTCTTGTAGATGTCATGCTTTACCAAAATCTACTCTGTAATGAGAGGGTATGATCTAAATCTGTGTTGGCTTTGAAGGAACATGGTATGTAAAGCTTTCATATGTATTTACTGCAGTATAAGATAATTAGGACTGTGGTTTTCATTCGTATATTTCAAACTGTGGTTTCTCATGAAGAGTATTTCCTGAAACCATGTTCTAAACAAACTTCCGTAGGTGAATTATTTGAAGAACATGAAGAACATTCATGTTCTTTTTTTTTTTGTAGTGATTTTAAGAGGATGTGTGAAATCTTCTCTATTGTCTTTATTATTGTAATGATTATACAGAAAGAAAGGGAATTGTTCAAAGCAAATTTATTTTTTGGTATTCTTGTATTCTTCAAGTACTGGTTGAAACATAGGGAGAAACCTTTGTGCAGTGTCAGGACATGAAAAACAGTCCTTATTCTTGCAAGAGGTACTAACAGGCAGGACTGCTGGAGGTCTGCAGGCAGCTGCTGCTGCTGCCTGCCTGACTCCTGTTAACCGCTCGCTGCTAGGAGAGGAGTAGGTATCACAGCAGTTACAGTGCTTCTAGATGTTGTTCCCCGGCAATGTTTTGTTCTGTGCTGCACCAGGCATTTTGTTTGTTGGAAATCTGGAGATACAAACCCAGTTTTTCTGACCTTCTCAGTTAATCTAAAAGTATCCAACTATCAAAGTTAAAATGGAATTATTCTTGAACCCTTGACTTGAAACTAACTTTATCATTGACTCTTCCTATTAAAAGCGTGATTTGTTGTACTGGTTTTTGACTGGGATATAGTTACTTTTCTTCACAGTAGCTAGTATGGGGCTATGTTTTGGATTTGTGCTGAAAGCAGTGTTGATAACACAGGGATGTTTTTGTTGTTGCTGAGCAGTGCTGACACAGAGTCAAGGCCTTTTCTGCCTCTCACCCCACCCCACCAGCGAGTAGGCTGGAGGTGCACAAGAATTTGGGAGGGGACACAGCCGGGACAGCTGACCCCAACTGACCCAAGGGATATTCCACACCATATGACGTCATGCTCAGCACATAAAGCTGGGGGAAGGAGGAGGAAGGGGGGCACGTTCTGAGTGATGCCGTTTGTCTTCCCAAGTCACCATTACGCGTGATGGAGCCCTGCTTTCCTGGAGATGGCTGAATACCTGCCTGCCCACAGGAAGGAGTGAATGAATGCCTTGTTTTGCTTTGCTTGCGTGCACGGCTTTTGCTTTACCTATTGAACTGTCTTTATCTCAGCCCACGAGTTTTCTCACTTTTAGTCTTCTGATTCTCTCCCCCATCCCACTGGAGGGGAGTGCGCGATCGGCTGTGCGGGGGCTGAGCTGCCTACAGCGGTTAACCCATTTGTTTTGTCATGGAGTAATGGAATTTTTTTGTATTTATTTTTTATTTATAGATTAAAGTAAGCGGAACTACTGTAATTTTGTCTTCAACCAGCAAATGAAGGTCTTCTGTTATGAGACCAGATGATTAAAAGATATGAAGGTGTAGTATTTTGTATTTTCATAGAAGTGGTGTTTCTCATTGCAGTTGCAAACCAGTGCCCTGGCTCCCACATGAAGTTTTAATAATGTTCAAAGATTTTATACTAGGAACGGTGATTTTCCACAGAGGCAGGTGCTGCAACTTCCTTTCCATCACCCATCCCCTCTCTTTAAGGCAAGATACAAGATATGTGGCCAGGATTTAAATCTTAATTCAATTACTGAACCACGTGTAATTTAAACTGGGCCTATATTGTCTGTCTTGTGAAAGCATGCATACCTAGTATGGCTTCTGCATGATTTTTCTGTCTTGCAATAAAATGGATGGAAAATTTTAATTCCTTTCTGCATTCAGATATAAAAAGATATCAGTCATTATTTCAGTTTATCAGTCTTGTTAGTAAAGATAAAGAGGATGACGTGTATTAATAGTGCATGTAATTAAAAAGTTTTGGGTGAGTATGAGCTTGTGTAATGCATTATGACCTAATATTATAGAGTACTTAGGGGAGTCAAAACATGCATATGCATTAGGAAGTTGTGTATTGTGAAAACATATCAGTTTTCTCTTAGACTAAAGAAATCTTAAATACCGCAAAGAGGAAACAAACACTTGAGTCTCTGCTTACCTGCAGAAAACAGTACTCAGTAAGTAAATAGCTTCTTTAGAATCAATTAAGGAATGGGGCTGGGATTTGTTAGTTGTACTTTAGCATTTGGTCTTTGTTGAGCATGAACAGTGATCATAATTGTGCACGTATGTTGAGGACTGTTTTGAAAATTGTAAGACTTCTCAAAAAAGTTTCTTTAAAATATTCACTTATGACCATTTCGGTATTCCTCTGTATGAAAGTCCTCATATATGTAACACCACACCTAGTGCTGTTACAGTAAGACGTTACAGCACAGCAGTAAAAATAAAAACTTTTTTTCTCAGAATATTTAACTCTAAATATTTAACTCTATTTTTTTTTTTTAATCAACAGTTGCTTAGAAGCTGGCAAATTCTTAGAATTAGGCAGATTAAAGTTCCATGTTGTATGGCCATGCCTGTTGCTTTACTGTGCCTTCAAACCAGTGGTAAATTGCAGTGCTAATCCAAGTACATTTTAATATTGTTGTGTTCAGCACACTAAGAAAGAATACCCTTTGAAAATGACTGTATTATGCAGCTGAAGATTTAGGTTTTACTTTGATATTCTTGAAACTGTTTGGTAAGTGTATTCTCCCCAGCTGAGAAATCCAAAGGGGAAAAATAAGTGCCTGTTTTCCTTTCTTCTTCCACATGTTTGATGAAAACAAGCAGTCCTATTAAGAAGGAATAGAGATCTGGTTAGCTTAGTCTACTTTCCAGACTGACAGTCAAAGAATAGAGTATTATGGGGTTTTAAATTACCCAGAAACAAGCTAAGTGCAAAGCATTTTTTCCTAAATTTGATTCATTATTCCAATAGACAAAGAAGAGTCTGTAATTAAACACAATCTAATGAGCCTCTTAACAAAACACATATTTTATAATAAAGGTCAATTTTATGTGAGAGCATTATAGGAATGTGTTAATAGTAAATGAGAAGATGCACTAAAGTCCACCTTGTTTCTACCAGTTTCTTAGTAAGAATAAGAGAAAGGCTGTGTAGAATTGATGATGTTTGCATTTTTATGTCGTAACACTGCCCTGGAAACATGAAAGGGGTTTTTTTCAAGAGCCCCAAGGCAAGGTTTTTGATAGAGGTCCTGCTAAATCTAACCTAAAAATGAAGCACAAGTGAACTTGTATCCTGTGATCACAGAGAGAGCTTCTGTATGCTCTATTGTACCAGCATCATTGCTAGAAATACTGGTGCACGGAAAAGTAATTTCTCAGTCACTTTCTGTAAAAGCAGGGAAAGCTGTGAGCAAATATGCCATCATTATATCATGACAGAGTAATAGCGCTTCCAAAAATGTTTGGCTGTCTCATGTTATCAGAGCATCCAAGTCATAAATAGTGATGAGCAGAAGATACTTGTGTGGTAGGAGGAGGCCCGGATGTACCCTCTTCATTGGTTTGTTTGTGTTTTTTATAGCAAGATTATATATAAAATATTAAGCACATAAAATGAGGAAATGCGAGGAAGTTAGAGGAAATTAGTTTTTTGCTTGCTTTTTACAGGTTTGCGCTAAATCCAGTCTTGAAGTCTTAAATTAGTTCAAGCCACTGAATTCTGGTGTTCCAAATAACTTCAGTTAAATTACAGGAAGTGAAATGTAAAGTTACAGCAGTGAGTTTCCTGCGATTTTTAAGTTGTATATTACTGTGGGAAAAATATGCTGTATTTGATTCCATTCATATTTTTTTCTGTAATCCTATGGATGGAAAAAAAAAGATATTTAGATAAATGTATGCAAAATCAGCTTTACTGTTGACGGTACTAGTTTGCTACATTTGCTACCAGATGAGGTTTCAGTAGTAGGTTTCAGAATAACTTTGAAAACGCTTCAACTGTATTAAACAGCTAATTATTTTTAAAATGTTGGATCCAGCACCTTCTGTATGTCAGTACAAAATGATGGGTTATCATTCTGTGCAGTAACTTCTGTGCATACACAGAAGTTCTAGAGAGGAGAATGTGAAGATGACAGGGTGTGTTTTTTTGGTTTGGTGGTGGGTTTTTTTTTTTCTGTTTTTTTGCTTTTAACTTCTAGTAGGACAGATACTGGAAAGTGCTAGAACTTACTTTAAAATCTCTTCTCTAACATACTTCTTGCATTGCAACATTCTTTGAACCTTACAGTTCAATAACTGTAAGCCTTAGATTTGGCAATGTGTTTGATTTGCATATTCTTCTAAACTATGAATCGGAGCATTATGTCTTTCTTCTTCAAACGTATATTTTGTCTAATTGTTTTTAGTAATGTTTAGGTGTAAATAACCTCAGGGTGGGTTTTGTTTTTGGAAATCTGTTATTTCTAGAAAGCTTGGAAGATAGGTCTCTGGGTATTTTAGGGAGGTAATATGTTTGATTTATTTATATGTAATTGTTATTATATGTTTCTTGTTGGCTGAATGCTTTTACTTAATATATCTGAGTGCTTATGAAAATGAAGAGCTAATAGCATTAACAAGAGTCTGGCATAGTGTATACAGGCTATCTTTACAAGCTTCTGGATTCTCTTCTGTGCGTGGTCTTCTGCCCAAGCCAACTCTCCCTGTTCCAATTGTAAGCTTCTTTTTGAGCACATACTGCTAATCGTCCTGAACTGAGCCAAATTAAATGGTGTATTTTTAATGAGAAAAAGCGTTTGGATTCCTATCCATTTGCTTCAACTGATGTCAAATCCTACTTTAAACAGATGCTGACCTCTGTATTACCGAGGCATAAGGGCTAATTATGCTTGAACAAATTTCCAATTTTGGCCATCTATAAGGAACTGGGTTTTACATTTCCAAGGGTGTGTGTGTATATATGCATGCTATTGAGAAGAAGATAAAGCCAAATGTTCTTAGAAGATTTGCCCCTCATTCGTCTTTACCATGTTATATTTCTGCTGGAGATTAATCATCAGGAAGATAATTGTACTTTCTGCTTAAAAAGTGTATGCGGTCTTTTTTCTAGAAGCTTATCTTCCAGCTCTTAGCCAGCCATTCCCTATGCACCAGTTACAAATGGCTCAATCTGGCATTAGTAACTGGGAGAGCTGGTAGCACTAGCTGTTATCCACAGAAGGCTTTGAAACTACGCAGATGGCCATATTGCCTTTCCTCTCCTCCTTTGAGTTAAAATGTGTAAATGTAAATCATGCACAGTTAGGATTATTCTTTAGAATGCCTGTAAGTAGCTCTTATGTATAAATCAGTTAAGAGCTTGAGGCATTTATGCGGAAAGGATATATCTAAAAGATTCCTGAGTGTGTTCTCTCTTTTTTTTTCTTTTTTTTTTCTTTTTAGTTAAAATTATTCTGTAGAACCATGTGTACCTGTACAAAGTATATCATAAAGTAAGTGCAAAAGGCTAAACAGGTGATCATGAATGATGCAGGGCCCTGAATAGAGCATCTGGCTCTGTAATGAATAGTATTTTATTTCATATAAATTTCTGGTTTAAGCTTTGTTTTAAACACCAAGTCTGCTTTTCTGAAAGTGCACATATGGCTAAGTCAGAGTTCACAGATAAAGATAGTACAACATTAGGGTTTTAGCTGGCAATGTTGATGGTAACAGTAATAGGGATAAAGCCTGTCATACAGATCCTGTAACACTCCATAATCTGAGAAAACATAGAAATCAAACTTGTAGAACTGAATTAGAGATGTGTGGGTATTAAAATACTCTATTCACTCCCATTTAAACGCAGACCATCTGTTGTTTCCAGATGTACTGCTTCCTGCAGCAGTATACTGGGAATGCCATTACAGCATCAACAAATCTTTTTTTTTTCCCCCCCCTGGTTCTGTAGTGTCATTCCCAGAAGCTCCAAACCACCGACCATTGGTGTTGCTTCTTTGAAGAACGGTGCACTGTGGCAAGGGATGTAGTGTTACTCCATGGGTAATTGGTAGTAAGGGTGGCAAAAATACTTTAAGATGTAGTGTACAATATTTTGAAGGCTCCAGTGGTATGTTTCAAACTATGTATAGTACAACACCTTAATCTGCTGCTGTCTGTAAAGCAATGGGCTGTCACCTCCCTCAAGACCACTGCTTGCCTCATTAATATCGCTGGAACAAATTATCACTTCACAGCCCAGAAATCTTCTGTAGCGGTTGTGGTGATTGATGTAACAAGGCTAAAAAATAATGATGAAATGCATGTTCCAGAAGACAGATTCACATGGCAGGATCTTCAAAGGCAATTAAATGTGACACAGGAGGAGTCTTCCTGGAATAATGTATTTCCACATAAATGGCAAGATAACTATGATATTCTATTGTTATTTTACTTAAACTAGTTTTGTATGCAGTAATTACCTCTGAAAACTAAGCATACAGGCATAAAATAAAAAATTTAAGTTTTAGTATGTTTTAAATACATGGACAGAAGAAAGTGAATTGAAGTGAGAAATAATGTCACTGAATATATCTAGTTTTCCTCTGAATTACAGACTTTGTTATATGTAGGTACTTAAGAATTTGTTTAAATAAATCATGTCGGTGCTTTTGAGCATCTATTTTATAACAACCTATCTAGAGCTGCTATTAGTCTAATATACAGCTGAACTGTTATCAAATGATGAGGTAATTTTGTTGGCTTAAAGTAATTTATTGGCTTCTGAATCAAAATACAGTTTTAAGTAGTAAACCTTGTGTACCAAAGGGTTCTGATATTCCTCCAAATGAGGTAAAAAATTAAATGCACTCGTGTAAGTAACTTTATGCACATGAATTGACAGATTACTCTTTGATCATAACTGTGGGATGGAACCTGTATTTTTGTCTCCTGTGATTTCACAGATTTCAGGGGAGCTGCTCATGTAAATAAGAATGGCAGGACTGGGCACTTTTCCTTCCTGCTATTGGGATGTAACTTCTCAACTCTTCTACAGTGTGCCAGAGTACCTTTAATATTAGACTTGCTTTCAGTAGACAGCTCAGTTTAAGGCAGGCAGGAGTATATTATTCCATTGGGATCGCTTATTGCAGTACTTGGGCTTTTCTTGAAAATCAAGTATCTCATTGCTGTCCATACTTGTAGCAATGCAGTGAAATCCAAGGTGCTTGTGAGACTACAGCATGTATGTCTTGCATTTATGCATTTCTGATGGGATAGCCTTTGTATCTAGGACATCTTTACAGTTATACCTTCTAAGAGCTTCTGGGAAGGAGATAAATACGTATGAAGAATTTGGTGATATTTTATGCAAATATATTTTATTATATATTGGTAGCAGTGCTAAAAGTATATTAATACTTTTAAGATATGTTTTATACCGTGCTCTTCAGGATGATGAGATGCATGCTAGGAAAATCTGAGGGGAGGGAAGTGCATTCTCTTGCCCTATTTCTAATTAAAATTCAGATTAGAAGTTTTATATTCTTATACTGACCATTTTAGCAGACAAAAGCCATTTTTCTTACATAAGCCAATGGAGAATTCTGTGTTGTGGTTTCCATATATAGATCAGCTTCTCCCCTAGCACCAGTGGACACATACATATAATTGAATTTCAGCTCCCAGAGGTTTGACGTTCTTTCTTTTAAATTCTAATAGAACAGCCACTTATGAATGGATTGAAATCTTAAGTTTAAAAAAAAAAAAGTTAGTGTAACAGAAATGTTGATGAATTCTTCTCTGTGACTTAATTTGGGAGAAAGCAGAATGCACTCAGAAGCAACAGTGTACTGAAAAATGAAATTATCATAAAGTTCTCAAGCTCAACGTTTTAAATTAAAACATTTCAAAAAGTCAGATACTAAACATGAGATACAATGAACTCTAGAGGAGGAAAGTGAACATAGTTGGGGTGAAAGTTAAAATAGCTATTTTAAGAATGTAGTTTGAAAGTGTTATTATAAAAGCATTAATAAATGAATAGACATGATCTATTCAGAAATGCTAATGTGAGCAGGCTTGATGTTCATTTTGTGCCAGGAGTTCTCACAACTGACCTATTTGTTTTGCATTTGGATTCTGATACACACTTTCATATGATGCCAAAAGTTAGATTTTTTTTTTCCTTTTATGGGGTTAGTGTAATTTGATAAAGAAACCCCGCAGCGTTTTCAACAACTTGGAATGCAGTGAAATCTGAAATTGCTACAAAGAATCAGCTGCTGTACTTTAGTAGCCCTAATTCTACAAAGAAATGTGCAGTCATTGAAGCAAGGATCTGTCTGTGCAGATCTTTGCAACATGAGGGTCAGAGGACGCATTTTCAAATCAATTAAAAGGTTTCTGCTGACTTTGGTGGCCCTTAGGTCATGATGCCACAGAGATAGGAGAAAATAAGTGGTGTTTGTCTTTAGAGTCTTCCAGTGTATAGTCACCAAAAGAAAATGGTTACCGTGGCCTTCATTTAAACTATACAGTTAATCTAGGTCAGTTCAGAAAGGCTGTTCCCTTGTGTTGGGAAGGAGTTAGAAGTGGAAGGAACAATTGAAGATACTGGACTGAAAACTTGAGAGGGTGTAGTGTGCTTTTATTTTCTTATGATGGAGAATGTTTGACGAACAATTTTGGCAGAAGGGTGTGATTGACCCATTCTTGTCATAGCAATTTCAGATTTGGTGTCAAGGATTTAGTGCTTTTGTTTACATTCCTAGTGCTGACCAACAATTTACTAAACAAGGGGAATGTATAAATAATTTTCTGAACTTGTACCTCTCCAGAAAATTGCAAGAGTGAATTTTCCATCTATCCATGGCTGTTTCATTACTCAGTTAAAAACTAATATTAATACTTAAGAATATGACTAAATTTAGTTTGTTGTAGTATGGAGAGTTCTGGACTTTTTAATTTTGGAAGAACTTAAGCCATCTGTTGCCTTGAAGCAGAGAGATTTAGTAATCAAGTACAACAGTAAGAAGGAATTTATCTAGGGAGGCTGTTAATTAACAAACTTGGATAAGGTTCAGCATCTTCTTGCCTTTAAAAGTCAAGTCACTTCTGACAAATTCGTTGGACAATTAGATTTTTAAGTCAGTATTGTGTTAGGCATTCTTTATTTTCACTGCACTCCTACCCTAGAAAAGAATAACTGGAGCAAAAATATACCTGTTTTTTAAATAATAATTATATTATTTTCTTTTCAGAAAAAAAGTGAAAAGAAACTTAACTTCATCTACTTGCACGTAATTATCTGAGAAAATTCAGCTCAAGCAACAAAGTCATCTCATAGTTTGTGACTTGCTTCCCACTGCCTTAATCAAAAGTCTGTTTTCCAGTGTTCAGGACATGACAACAACAAAAAAA
>NW_008794951.1:1868622-1891833 GCF_000699145.1 Aptenodytes forsteri
AAAAAAAAAAAAAAAAAAAAAAAAAAGGGAAAAAGCAACAGATCTCTCAAAATGCGGGCAGATACCGCTCCTCAGATTTTATGTAGTAATATTATTGGCCTTCACTTATTCTATTCCTCCTTGGTTATAAATAAACTATAAAGGTTAAAATATATAGTTGTCATTGCTGTGTGGAATTTCTGCTGTATTCTTCCATTGCCAAGGGAGTCCATATTCTGTAGTATTTGGGGTCTTTGGAAGCTCAATGGGATGGGAGCCTTTATATCCTGTCAGTTGCTAATTTTTCATGTTAGTGCTCACATGAGCAGAAGGATGTTTGTGGCTTATAGCAAATATCAATAAAAAATATTCTTGAGCTTGTTTTTCTGTAGTCTAATAATTAATAACATTTTCTTATAAGTAGGGAATTATTGGTGGAAGCCTCATTGTGAAGACTTCAGTGATTTTTCACAAATTACGGGGTTGTTAAAGATAACTCTTGGTGACCGACCATTCTGGTAGTTTGTTAGGAGTCCTATGACAGTATTTTGAGGGGGTTGCTGAATGACTTTTATTTTGCTTAGGAAATAATGCCAAAGAAAAGGTCAGAACAAAAGCCATTTATTCTCTGAAAGCCATTGCATGCTTTTAACATTTCGTACCATGGTCCGTTCCTGAAATCCTTTCCTCCTTGGACTTTCATGACTCAGACCTCTCCTGGATCATCTGCTTGTCTCTAATCCTTTCTTTGTTACCTCTTACCTTTACAGCTTCCCTAAATTTCTATCATAGTTGTCTAGCCCACTTCTCTTTGTACAACTTTTCTCTGGGCAGCAGTCTTGACAGTAAGAGTTTAGCAGTTGGTTTTTTTTTTTCCCCCCCTCTATCTGCTGTTGCATTCTGCCTGAAGGAATCAGGCAGGGTTTGATAGCTCAGGCTCAGCGCTGCAGCAGGCCCATTTCTGTGACTTCTGGTTGACCCAAACTGGCAAAGCAAGTGTGCTTTTTGTAGTTATATTCTAAGATAAAATCACTCCTCTGAGAAAAGTTAAATCTCTTAATCTTGTTCTGTCATTCTTGACTACTGTGGCCATTGCCTCTAGTCTTTGCTAAACACATTCCCTTTATAACCACTGAAAACTGTTCTGTAAAAACTAGATTTCTGGCTCGTCATTTCAACGTCTCTTCCAACTCACTTTCTCTGCCTCATCAAATATAAACTGGTTAAGTTTTCTCTTCTTGGATCTCTGTGGCGTAGTTTCTCTTTTTGTAGCCTAGAAGAGGAGACAACTTATGCCCAAATCAGCCTGTGCCAAGCTTCATCTCTACCTAGTAAAGTGTTTAGAAAATCACCTCTGTCCCTTTTATTCAACAAAAAGGTTACCCATAAATATCTGGCAAGTTAGTTCATCATCCTCAAATGCCTGTGTAGAATGCCTGCATTCATGATATCTATGGAATGTTTAACACCAGTCACTTTAGATTGCGCTCCGAGACTGCCTTTTAACCGGTATTGTCTCATTATTTGTTCCCTCTTTCTTTTCCCATCTGTTTGCTGTACTCCTCTGTTCTCTCCTGTCTCATTCTTGATTTGTAAACTGCTTGACTCAGATCACTTCTGTTTTGTATTTGTGAAGTGCCTACTAGAATAGGAGTCTGCAAAATCTTTTGAAGTAAGTGGTGGTTCTAAGAAAAAGCTAATGCTGTTTGGAGCACTGTTAAGCTATGTATAAGGGGTGCTTCAAGTGAACATGTGGAGAAGCTGTTCCTTCTACTCCTTTACCTTCTCCTTTTCTCCCCTTCACTCAGCATTTATGCTTGATACATTCTTTGGAGCGTAGGGACAAGTCAGAGCATAAAACTCTTCTCTGAGTGGCACAGGAACCTCAAAACTTGTTTCTACTTTTTACCTGGCAGCAAAACTGAAGTGAAACATTGGTCTCCTCAGCAATATTTATTTAGTGATTTTGAATTAAGCTCTGATTTTTCAGATATGACACACAAATTTACTTGATTTAAAAACATGCACAATTGTGTTGGGGTAACATTTATAATTAAATAATTAGTGGCCAACTGCCGCGTATCAGAACATGGCATGAGGGCTGCTGTCCAAGGTAGCGTTTCTAACATCGTCACTCTCTCTAGGCCTGCATTCGGTGTCTTAGCAAATGTGCCTTTTACATTCTGAGTTATGTTTTATAGTAAATCCTTTCAGTTAATGTCTCTTACTAGATTAAATGGTAATTGAAATTTGCCATGGTTCAATTTCCATTAAGAAGTAATAGAAGAGTTGCCTTTAATAATTCTGTAGAGTAAACCGTGTAGGAAACTTTTTGGTACTTGACGGACAGAAAATGAAGCATTCTGCCTACCAAAGAGCTTAGATCAGTAATCTCTTCTGCATTTGTGAGCTCACTGCTGTTGGCTGCTTTCTTTGCTGAGTGTAAAGTTGGAAACCTTAAAAAGGGAAGAGTCACGCTATACAGTCTTCCTAAAATTCAAATGCTTGTAGGTGTGCAACCAAATATTGGAAGCAAAGCAGATGAGGATCCTTAGTCTTCATTTTGCATACACAATAATGAAACAAAATTAACAGAATGTAGTAATAGGTAACATGTATGTCAAGAGGACAAATATATAGGGCAGATGGAATCGCTGAACATAAACTTTATGACTTTATTCTAAAAAGAAACAGTAAGTGCGCACATTTCAGATTAAAAGTATTATTAATTGTGAAAACTTGTGTAAAACATCAGTCTATAATTCAGAGAGTGCAGTCTAATTTAATCCAGTCTTAAATAGTAGTGTTTCTTAAGAAGTCAGATCCAAACACTCAGTGTACTGAGAAGAGGATGGTGTTGGTATGGGGGTCTTGATGGCTGTGCCTGTGTTAGCATGGAGAGTGGGCCCATGGGAGCAGCGAGTTAGTAGAGTGAGATGTAGAATGTGCGGTGTGTGCCTTTTGGCTGTGCAGGGCTGCAGCTGGGTCTGGTTTAGTGCTGTGGACTGAGTGCTGGTTAGTGGTTGGAGTGGATCTTCTGGCTTAGCTTCACGTAAAAGCAGTCCAGTTTGTGCACTGAAAGGCCTATTTGCAGGGCAGAGTACAGGAAGAGGGAATGCCAGGAAACTGACTTCAAAAGCCTTCGTTGCTGTTGCCAACTAAATGGAGATGCACACAATGACCAAGACTGATTTCTTTGAGGAATGTGTGTCAGGCACCAGCCTAGCATGAGGACTGTTTAGGAGGTTTAGGTTCCTGCCTCAATACTTGTTCCTCTGTCTTGTACATTGTAAGAGAAACTCTTTTCTGTAGAATATTCTGTACTTTTTTTTCTGCCCAATAATGTGTCGGTTTGTGATACTTATATAACTCTAGGCCCATGCAGATGGGTTTTGATAACTGCCACTCTTGGTGGAGACTTAATTTTCTCCAATTTTAAAGCGTATTCTAAAAGAAGAAGGAGGTTAAAAAAAAAAAAAGCAGAGCTTTGCAGGCATTACTGTATCTGATTGTCTTATGATGTTAGTGGGAAAGATTGAGCTATAGGAATATTTTTACAAGGGGGTGGGGGAGCGGAGCAGGTAGGAGGGAGCAGGAATTTACTTGCGGTGCTTCTAGTACTGAAACTCTGTCCAGGATTGTCAGTAGTATATTCGATGCTGAGCAAATCTATAACTAAAACGTTTGAGACAGGTCTTAAAACCTACACTTCCTCAAATGCTAAAGTGTTTCTCTGTTTCTTGCTATCTGCTTTTTCAAGCTGAATTTTTACATATGTGATAAACTGTACTGAAGAGATTCTAAAAATAACTTGTAGTTCTTCTCTCTTCCATTCATCTCTGTACTCCAATGGAGAAAGATAAATGCATGTGTTTACATTCCTTTTCTCTTCTAGCAGCATTGAGCAATTAGGCACAGCTGATAGCACTGCCGAACTCTTCATTGAGAGTTTTGGAGAATGCATGGTTTTAGTCAGGCTGCTGCAGGGAACAAAAGTGGTACCACACGTCTGTAAGGTACAGTATTACAGTTTGGAAATATTTGGCATTGGCTATATAATAGGCTTTTATCCTTAACTGTGAATTTTTTGATGGTTTTTGATGCTTAAGCCAGATATTTAGCTCTTTGAGTTTTATTTCTATCGCTCATTAGGATTGACGTTACACAACACATTTGTATCTCAGCTGTCTTCTACCATATGGTACTGTGGGGTTTACTACAGTAAAACTTGCCAGATTGATGGTGAGAAATGGAGCAAAGAAATTGTTGGAATATATTTCAGTTTGGGAGAGAATGGGTATACGATGTGAAAGGGAACTCCTGCTGAAAGTCAAAGAAACATCCCCTTTGCACACATCATCTTGTTCTGACTCCTTCATCAGCCAATGTGACTTCATAGAGAAGCATTCTGTTAGATGTCTAAATCCCAGCAGGATCATTTAGAGCTAATCAATGTCAGTTATTAAGTATACTACTTTTAAGGACTGCTGCATTTGTAGCAGTGGATTACCATTTTTTTGGATCAATTATGTTGAAATCTGCCAAAACCGCAAAAAATATTAACAGAAATACAAAGTAAAGATAGTATTTTCCAAGTCCAAATGCAAATAAGAGTTGCAGACATTGTGGAAGGGTGAACAGAAATACAGGGAACCATGCCTCCTCCAAGAAGAAGATTCTTTCTCCTGATGTTGCCCAGCTGATGAATTAATAGCCCCATAACCTTATAGCCAGGGCTCAGTTTTTGTCTGATTTGCTATCCTGGAAGAGGATGTTGATTTGGATACAGGTATTTTTCTTATGCCTAAACCTTGCTTAGGTTTTTACAGAGATTAAAATTTTGCCCTCTCCCCTTCTCCAGGCTTTAATAATTAATTTAATTAGGAGTATTAAGCCTCTTCCTCCTCCAGAACTCCTGAAGGTACTAGAGCTTCACTACACTGTTAACAAGATGCTCATCTAAATGTGAGGGGGGAAAAAAAGCTCTTTGCTGGCTGGTAAGGCAGTTGTTTACATTTGGTGAGAGAAAAGCCTGCACAGTGCACTACATTTCCCATAAACACTGCATTTTCTCTAGTGCACATATTATTTATTCTGTTTGTGAATTGCATACATGCAACTATTAATTGGCTCTTACTGAGGCTGGTCAGTCACTTCAGGGATTTGAAGTTGATTGACCTTGTGAAAGTCACCAGTGTTGTGAACAAGACATCCCTGTTAGCGCTGGCTAAATTCGTGTTTCGTGTGCTGTGTTTGTGCCTGTAAAGTCTTCCTGGCCCCCTATTATCCTCATGTCCCTGTGGACAGGGCTGCATCCACCCATCCAAAGTATATGAAATACAAAACACGTAAAAGGTGTTGCCTTTACAACAAAAAAGGTTATGATAATTAGCATCGCGAAAACAATTTTTGCCTTCAAATGTCTATTTTTTTTTATGTGGGAAAAAATACAGGAAGGTACTTTGAGGAGATGAGGTAGAAGGTTTTGACTTCAGTGTTCTTATTCCCTATCAGTTGTTTATTATGCAAAATGTTCTGTCATGCTCTGCTCTAGTGAATTTTTTTAAAATATTTTTACTGGTCAATAGTGATTTTTCTCATTGAGGCTGATGATAATTTCTAGCGGTGTGTTAATATATTTCCCAATCTGCTATAATCAGAATTTAAGGATTGTTTATTATATTAATATTTCTTTATGCTGGAATTCACTAGCCTTTTAAAAATTCAGAGGTGATATGGCAGTGTTGTCACCACGTCCTGCAGTTGGAAATCCTGCAGTCTAAAGAAAAAAGCCGGGTGTGATGGCTCCCTGCCTGGGACAGGTCCCTCCTGTGGACGTGGACGTGTGGTCTCCTCAGGGAGTGTAGGTGAGCAGCACAGCAGGGAGCTGCCTGTGATCTGATAGCACTTCACGCCGTTCATTGTGGCAACAAGTAACAAACCTTATTTTTGTAACTCTGAATGGTAGTTGGGTCTTACTAATGGGTATATAGTTATCTTACTGCAAATAAAAAAAAAAATCTATTCTTTGTTATACAGTGTATATACAATAGCTCTTAGTATGCAGTGTACACCTTTACTATACACTAGTTGGTCGTAGACACACTGAAATAAGTTTTTCAGGACTTCCTACTGATTGTCCCAGTTACTATTATATTACTAAATACTGATTTTAACATATAACTTATATATTGTTTCAAGTATTATTTCAGTATTTTCTTAACCTTAAAAATGGTACTTAATCATTTTATTAAAGGTAATCACATTTTGAGCAGTATACTTTTTTAAGTGTGTGTTGAAATGTAACTAAAATATTACAATAACTCTCCGTCACTAAGGAAAAGCTGCTTTTAGTATATGCTCTAGGCTTCACTGGTGAAGTCAGAAAATAATTCAGATTGGATGGGCCTGTAGGATTCACTTTGGATCCACCAGGACCCTTCACAGGGCTGGTCCCCAGCCAGTCTGCTCTGTCAACAGAAGTGTCTAGTATCAGCGCAGTGCTACTGACTACTGAAAATAATGATCTAATTGCAGTACTGTTTCTTCTGCTTCTGGAGGAGACAAGCTGAGATGTTTTAACAGGATTTGACTACAAGATTAGTCAGCCATTTTAAAGAGTGAGTTTCCATTTTACATAGTTTGATTTACATTACTCATTTTACTTTTGTCGTCTTTTGTGTTTTTGTAGAAAAGGATTACTAGTCTGAAAGTATCATCTAGGAGGAGAGAACAGATATCTCACCTGTGAAATGCATGTGAAATGAGTTGTATTTGTACTTATATACACACCTACAAATACAAACTTGTGTGTAATTATTATTAGGCAAAATCTGTTAGGTGTGAGAATTCTGTGATTTGGACCTTTTTCTCCACCTGTGAAATGCATGTGAAATGAGTTGTATTTGTACTTATATACACACCTACAAATACAAACTTGTGTGTAATTATTATTAGGCAAAATCTGTTAGGTGCGAGAATTCTGTGATATGCACATGATTTGGACCTTTTTCTCAGAAAAGACATTTTAACAACTTAGTGTGTTATGAACAAATAAAAATACTTTACAAACCTTCTTTCATTCCCACTAAAACATGAAAGAAAATCATTCAGATGGTCTATAGTCAGCCTGCCAGGAATCACAGAACAGGAAGAGCTTCAGCCTTTTTCCTTACAAACTAAGGGTTAATAGTTTGGGGTTAATAGACAACAGATGGGGCCTGCAATATAGGAAGTAGAAAAAAAGGGTATTTTTTGATCTGTTTAATTATTAATAGTATCTTCAGCTAGCAGGCTGGTAGGCTGGAATTTTCATAAGCATTTGGTGTTAGCTTAGTAGTGGGAGCAGTGTGAAGTCAATACCAAATGGTTATGAAACTCTCCCAGATAAGGTCTTTCTCACTCTAAGTGCTTCAGTTGGTATGCTGGTGAATGGAGGCGGGGGGAGAGGCAACCTTGTGAGGAAGGACAGACGGAAGGGCTGAGTTCAGCCTCCACCAGCAGCGGCTGGTCTCGGGCGTCCTGCGTGTCCATGCATGGTAGCTTGCAGAAGCCAGGCTGCTCTCAGGGGCGCACAGTGACAGGACAAGAGTCAACGGTCGGGAGGGAGCACAGGGAAATGCTGGTTAGGAAGGCAGGACGATGAATTCTTCTTGATGAGAGTTGGTAGGGACCTGGGAACACATAGCCTGGAGAAGCTGTGGGATCCTGGGAGAGTGTCAAAATTTGGCTGAATAAGGCTGTGGGGAACCTTGCCTAATGTTGAAGTTAGGCCTGCTTTGAGCAGGATGTTGGAACTCCAGAGCCCCCTTCCAAACAAAATTTTTTTACTTTTGTATTATTTAGTTTTCATTGGTTTTTAATTCTCTCCTTTATTTTTTTTTTCATTAATGCTTGTTTTATTTATAAAAAAATTGTTCTGGGAACAGTTCAGTCAGTTTTTGACATTTTTTCCTGTAGGAAGTTGTTGGGTTTTCTCAATTAGTGACCAGCTAGTTTAATGTCCAAGGTAGGTGTTTTCATTAGATTACAAACTAACATTCTGTGCTTACATGATTGTTTATCTGTAGGATTCTTTCTTATTCCATAAAACCTAAATGCAGTTAGTAATTTTCTTTAAAAAATAATAAATACTAAATATGTCTCCAGTAGCCTTTTGAGTTGGAGCATTTCTTGCAAATATCTAAATCCCTAAATATCTAAAATATCTAAATCCAAATATCTAAATCCTCTGTCCTAATCACAGAGCAGATGTAAGGAGCTTGACAGCTGCTGCTTCGTACCAGTGCTCTACTTGAATTGCTCTAAGGAGATTGCTGCCGTAGACAGACTGTGGCTTTGGCTGACCGGCACACCCTGTCACAAGGCTGTCCCTTAACTACAGTCGGGCTTGCACAGGACTCCGGTCCTGTTTGATCCATTAGCATGTCACTTAGCGCTGCGTACAGGCCTCTGCACTGGGAGTTAACCTTACCCAACTTGAGATTCACTTGATCTAGCAGAAGAATCAGATTAGCAGTGCTAACACCCTTCTATGACCCACTGATACCTACACTTCAAATTAGAAATACCTTTTAATGCAGGTGTCTGTCCATTTGTTCACTGATAGACTTTTGGATAAAACCATTCAGTCAGAGTATCTTGATCCTTGTCATCTACTGATTAAACAGCAGTGCTGTGAATGAAAGAAGGGTCGTCTAAATCCTGGTATCATTGCTTTTTATCCTTTAGCTCATACCAGATACTTGAGTTAAATTTGAGCTGTTGGGCTAGAGTTGAAAGGCCCTGTTGTCTTTTTCCAGTTGGCCTTAACAGTTAGAAAATTTTATGCTTACTGAATGCACTGAATTAGTTATGCTTTTGTAAAGTAGCTAACACTGTGTATACCTTAATGAAAACACTGAATTGGAAAATGTAATGTAGCTGTTCTTTGTTATTTGGGGAAAAGGATCATAGGTGTTTTTCATACCTTAGGAACATATGTGTAGTAGGATCGGTGTGAGAATGAAAATGGGAAGCAGCATTTGTTGATAAGGGTGTGCCCCAGCCTTGGTCTCTTCCCCCTTACTGAGGCAGAGGACTAAGAAGAATACAAGAATTAGGAATTATTCATCTTCTGACTAATATAATAATGCTATGCAGTCTGAGAATGTGAAAATTTCTTCAAAAACTTAAAAAGAAGGGGAAGTAAATGCAGACAAAGGAAAGAAACGGGCTCAAAGACAACCCCGTTGGTGAAGGCTATGATTATAATTTCAAGGTATCCTTTGATAGGTGCATGAATCTTAGTTGGATGTGTCTGAAGTGTCAGAAGAGGGTTGAAGGAAAGTTTTACAAGGCCAACAGTGTTCATATGTTACTAAGTGGAATGTATTAATCAAAAAAAATAAAAAAATTGATCCACCCAGCCAGGTTTCAGCCTGGCTTACCAATTCTGTTTCTGCTATTAAGGGATAATATATCAGTAGTTTGCTTATTAAGCAGCTGAGTATTCCCAGGGTAATTGAAAAGCCAAGATGAATGATTTTGCAACCAAAATTCTACCAAGTTCTTCCCTTGCCTCCTTTACATTTAAGCTTGAGTTATAATTTTTTTATTACAGTGGAAATTACTATGAGATAGGATACTTGCATTTCCCGTCATTATGGTAGTTCTGGGAAAATGACCTTCCTAAACAATGATGCCATGATTTATTTTATCTGGTGCTTTTGACAGTCTAATATGTCTGTGCCTTGCTTACTGTTTGTGCAATAGGCCTACAGTTTTTCTCCCACCTTTTGGGTGCTTTTTCTATAACGTAGAAGAGCACAGGTCCTGGAATTTTCCCTTATGTGCTTATGGATAAATTCAGTGCTCAGTAGGGATGGACTCTATGGAATCCACGGCACCCAGAAGTTCCTTGTAATGTTAATGTATGATACTTATATGCCTAAGTATGTACAAAATTACTTACACTGTCATCTGCACTCAAGACACCAATTGGCTTCGTTATGAGTTGGACGAAATCTTTCCCCTCCCTCTGCCTATCTATCCTCCCTCCCCCAGCATTTTAGGCTTTCGACTGGGACTCCAGACTAAGCTTCTGGGAGGAAAGTGATGGACGTTAGTGGCTGAAAACTGTCATCAGTTCCTGATAAATCTTCCTTCCTGCTTATATTACCAGTCAGGTTTTATATTGAAGGTCTGTAAATGCTCTGAGTGTGATAGATGCATCTAAACCCCAAAACATTTCTGTTCCCTGTTACATCTTCTGAGTTTTTCTTTTCGTCAAACTCTTGAAATTGTTGTTTATCTAACTGCTGCTGGGAAGAAATCATTAAAATGGCTGGTGTTAGCAATAGTAGTCAGTAGTTGTTTTGACACCACCCACCCCCACCCCCATTTTCTCCAGCCTTCTTGGTTTTATTTTAAATCTTCAGAAAAATACAAAGAAATCATTTTCTTCAGTCTGGCCATGCGTTTCAGGGAGTTTAAATAATCAAAAAAGGTGGCACAAGGTGGCAAGCAGGGAAGCATGCAGAAGTTATATGACTTCATTTTTATAGCGTGGTTGTTCTGGGCAGACTACAAAGGTGTTGCTTAATGTAAAAGAAACAAAACAACCTCTCCATCCCAGAATGTAATATGTTTTTGTAAATGTGTTTGCAGTTATAGCAATACTTTCCAGAATCTTTTCCAAGAGAATTAGTGGACATGATAATCATGATGCTTATGATGACAAGGTTATTAAAATTTGCTAAGGAAATTGTCCTTGAGTACAAACTGAAGTTGTGGGATGTTAACTGTGGGCTTTTGTACTTGATGATAGACATACATTAAATAGCATGCATTTTATTAGTAATACATACCTAATTGCTGGAGACAGCTGGAAAAATTGGGGGCAGAGGCAGAAGAAAATATTTTGTTCCTTTCTTACACAAACATAATTTTTAATTCATTATAAATGCAGCTTTGCCTTGGACTTTCACAAATATTTTCTTGAATGCTAAAAGCAAGGTCTTAACAGGTTGATCAAAGTCCTTGGTTGATTGATTTCTATGTTTTCATCTTAGTTTTTGCCTCTAGATTCTTAGCTGGACAGTGTGGTGTTTATTTGGTCTAATTGTTGTATGAAAACAGGTCACGACCTCCTCCCACCTAGATTCACTTATCTATCACAGGCTGTGATATGATCAACCTCTGGGATTGTGAAAAAGACACAAGTGGTCAGGAGGCTTGTGTCGTTCGGAGAGTTTTGTTTTATTAGAGTAGAGCGTGCCAGCATTGCCACAGACCAGGCACAGTGGGGCATGCTGCAATTTTCAACCATATGAGGATTGCTGGGGGGGACAACAGGGAAGTTTACCTAATTTATTTTGAGTTTTTTATTCTTATATTTACTCCATGAAAGATTTGGAAGGTTCTTTTATCATCAGCTAATTGTCAAAACCAAATGAATCTTTGAAAGAATGCTGGTATGTGTTTAATGAAAGCAATTGATCTACCATTTTCAGGCATGCTTCCTTGTTGTTCGTTTTATTTGAAGATTACTTTGTAGTCTTGTTCAAAGACCACCTACTTCTTATCATAAGGTCAATTGCAAAGTTTTTCTCATTTTAATTCTGGCACCGTAATAAAAATGTATGTAGCTGTTATGAACCATATACAACAGTACTCAGATTTCTAGTTACCATTGAGTAAAAGCTCAGTTCAGATATCATGACTGGATAATTTTTATTTGGTAAGTGGTTTTGATTCAATTGATTAATAAATAGTATATACAAGGTCTTTCAACCTAATTAGATGAGGTAGTAATTTTTTTTAATGGGAAAATACGCTATTCTATTTGTAGAATAGAAATCTGCTCAGCACCTGGAACAGCAGTAGGATGTGGCCTTCGTTTGGATGGTGGATGAATTAGTTCTCTGTGGATCCTCTAATTTGAATCCCAAAATAACCTTTTCAGTAAATGGTTTCTGTTAAAGATGAGTTTACATCTGGAGAATACAGGCTAGTCCTTAGGCCTCCAGTGAGAATACATTTGATGAGAGCGTACAAGTAGCATGTTTCATCCACATGTGAAAGACTGCACCTGCAGAGAAATATGGTTCTCTGGTAGCACATGGGGCAATGCTTCTTTGTTTCTTACCTGGCTGATCTTGTATAGGAACTTTATTGATTAGTGGCAAAATAAGACTGATAATACCAGAAGCAAATCACATGGTCCCAGCACCTAGAGTGCTTATTTTGGCTGTCCTTTTCCTTCATGCTGTACCCCTCTCTGGCCAAGCAGGTGGTGGCTGAAGGAGCAGGGGAAGGGTGTCTTCTTCACCAAGGTGCCTGGGATGTCTGCAGCAGCCGGCACAGCTTTTTCACTTACCTTCTGTGACCTGGCTTCTACTGTATTTCCTTCTAACATCAATCTCTCTCGCTCTAACTAGTTCCTGGTAAGACTATTGCCCTTTAAGGCCTACTGTGTCAAGTCCCTGTAAAATCTGTTGTGTCAGTAATCTGCTTTAACTCAGTTAAATATTTACTCATTCTTGTGGATATTACATACTTAGTCAGAATGAGCTATTCTGTTCTTTTGGGTCACTGGGAAGCTGAAGGTTTATAAATAGAACTCAGCACAGCAGCCAGTAACATCCTTGGATTTCAGAATACTGTGTTAACAATGCGCCAGTTATAGAAAAGTAGTAATTTTTACTTAGGTTTTGACTGCTCTTGGAAGCTGTAGGAAAACTTATAAATGAGGAATTTTAAAAGGAATATTGTATACTCCTTATCAGGTTTTTTTGTCCTGCTGCAAAGATAGCCGAATTATGATATTCACAGAAGTACTATAACATATAAGAGATTTTCCCGTGAAAAAGGTTTTAATTTGTACAAAACCAAAGCTATCACTTTGATCTTTTTAAGACATTTTATACATAAAAAGTAGAGGATTTCTGTTTTGTTACCCCTAGATATGAATTGTCACAGCAGTAATCTAAGCATGCCTGTGCTTTTTTTGTTGGTTATTCATTAACTGTCAGGATACTTTCTGATACATTTGCCCACTACATTTTTATCGGTGTATTTTATTTCCCTTTTATAATCACAGTTATGAGGAATTCACAGAGTAGAAAACCTTGATAATTTTTTGTTTCTTCACTTAACATTTAATATGGCCTTTGCAGTTTGTTAAAATTCAACACTGTATTAAAATGTATTATTCCACTGTGTTCCAAGGATCAGTGTCACAAAGATTTAGCAGTTTTCCTCTTCAGGGCTCCCCAGCGTAATCTAACTTTCTTATTAGAAACAAATCTGATGTGATATTTTCTTTCCAGCAAGCTTTGTCTTTAAAGGCCTGCAGCGTTGTTATTTATCCCATTAAATTTTTTTTTTTTCCTCCTTGTACTAATCTCTTCCCTCTATCCAAGTTGGCTCCCTGTCTTAGCCCAGGGTTCTTTCTGGCAACATCAAGCGATTGAGTCCTTACACTTAACAGTGGAGTTCCAGGCAGCTTGCCAACAATATCCAAACTAATGTTTCTCCATGTGATGGGGCCCGGTACAGAGGAAATGTGGAACCACAGGTGGGCATTTGGTAGCAAATCTGAAGCATAATTTTGACATCTTCTACATTGTTCTCAAATACTTTTTTATCTTTAAGGAACATTTCCGTCACTGAAACTCACTGCTTTGGTATTCAGACAGATGAGTCTGATGGCACTGTAAGGTATCTTAGAGTAAGTAGTCACCCATTAGAATTACTGATTAGCTGCACTGAGGCACATATGCTGTAGTACTGAAACAGAGGAAAAATGCCCAGCATTTCTCTGACCCTGACATGTAGGTGAAAGGAAATGAAATACTAAGTTCTGTCATATGTGTCAAGTGCTCTAAGCACCGCAGCTGGAGGTAGGATGATGACAGAATCCATTTGTGTCCATTGTCATCACAAACTGGAAACGGACCAAGTCTCCATGAATTTAGAGGTACTTTCCTTTCCTAGAAAAATCTGGGATGCTACTGCTCATTTTCTATTGCTGGTTGGTAGACCGTGAGCTCTAGCTAGCTTTTCCAGTTTTTGTTTTGTTTTGTTTTTAATTGGTCCTAGTCACTAGGCCTGACGTTCTCTGGCTGCCAAGCTCTGACCAGTTGCAAAGATAGCTTTAGGGTCATCGTTCCTGTGTTAATGATACTACCTTTTGATTCTAGACAAAATGTGGGTTTGGTTTTGTTTTGTTTTGTATGTATGCTTGTTTTTTCTGTATGCAGTCCCAGTTACAAGTACAGGGACTAAACAGATACATCCCAGAAAAATTGAGACCAATAAAGGCACTTGCTAAAGTTGATAAACTGGTCAGTCCTTGAGCACAGAGGGAGTGCTGTATGCAGTCCCAGCTACAAGTACAGGGACTAAACAGATACATCCCAGAAAAATTGAGACCAATAAAGGCACTTGCTAAAGTTGATAAACTGGTCAGTCCTTGAGCACAGAGGGAGTGGGAAGCAGAGATCCACCTGAGATAGTCTGCCTCCCTTTTTACTGCTTGGTCTTACCAAGTTTCAAGGCATCAACAAATTGATTTGTACAAAAGTATCAAAACAATGTCTATCTTAACAAAATTAAACTAGTCACTGTTGCTATAAAGCACCTGAAAATCCAAGAAAAAAAGTAATTCTTACCGGTCTTCTGCCTGTTCCTGCTACACCTGAATTTGACAGTGATTGTTGAATAAATGGAGACTAATCTCTGCGAAGTTTTTGTGATTGTAGCTTCCCTGCAATTTGCACTCCTTAACATATTTATCCACCAAATACTCTTATGAATTAGAGAAGGGCTGTTATCTCAGTCTTAGACATTGAAAAGTGATTTGTGCAAGGTCACACAGGCAGTTCATGGCTGAGCAGAGCTGAACAAGCCATTCAAGCCCCAAGCTAGAGGGGTAAGTATTGGACAGCTTTTCTTAGATGAAAGAATCCAAATGAAGACCTATTTCCAGTTAAACTTAGTAAGACTGCATTCATTACAGAAGTAAACATTATTTCTATGCACAGTTTAAACTACAGCTCAGATTATTATATGATGGGCTATTTCGTATTGGTTTAAAATTGGTGGAAAGTGATACCAAAATTGAATATTCCTGCATACCACCAAATTTTTTTAGTGAACAGCAATCATCCAAATTGAGTAGAATGTAAAATATTGACAGCTGTCTTGGTCTGTAGGTACATACTTAATATTCTAACTATAATATTGACTTTTTCTTATTTCTCCATAAAGCTTTTTGATCTCTGTTTGAGAATCATTACTGCATCAGTAGGTAGGTATTGCAGACAGAGCCTGTGCAATGGTTTATACTTGGTTTACCTATGTGAAGCACATGAGGTATCTGTTGTTTGGTATAAACTGGAATATGCTGATACTTATTTTCTTGTTTGGCATAGGTTTTAGTTCTCTTTAAGTTTGCATCATAGATTTCAGATGCATTTATGTTGGAATTATTTTGATTTAGGTCACAATTTTTTTAGTTATTTTGAATGCTGTACTTGTTGAATTTGCACAAATGACTTCTTTTTGAAGTATGTTTAATGTTTAGATTGCTACAGAACAATCAGATTGTGTGGTGAAAGTTATGGTAATGCAGTCTGTTTTGCAAAATGAAGGTAACTGAATTCACTTTTATTTTTTAAGTGTCAATTTAATGTTACTGCAGTGTCATTTGTAACACCATTTTAGAACTGCTTGATCCAGAAAACATCCTCATGTAAAAATAATTGTGAAATGGCTCAGTATATCTGCTTAATTTCATCAGGAGTCTGAAGGAGTTTTAAAGACCCATTTTTTGTCAACTGTGAGCGTTATCTGAAAAATAAAACTCTTGAAGGACTGTCTAGATTGTCTTTTTAGAAACCCTTCTTGGGTTTAGCTGACAAATGATGATAGATGAAATATGATATGTCAACCGGCAACTTTCTTCCCTTCCCTAGGTAGCTAGTGGTTACCCTTACAAAAATCAGCATTTGGCATTGGCTGCCATCCAGTCATGCTTGAAATACTAGGAAATAGAAAATAACTGCCATAGTGCAGTTGAATTATTCTGATGGCTTGTTTTGAATTTGCTGAAGAAAGAGATGAGTCAGAGATTGCTTTGAGGCTGCAGACTTCAAAAACTCTAAAATAAACTGAAGTAAAGTTGACTTGAAAATGCACAGGGTCTGTTTTCCTTGCACGGTACAGCTGGAGTTCTGTGCCTCAGGAATGCTTTCAGAATCCATTTCAGGTGGCATCTGAAAAACCACAAGTGATGACTTAAATACACAAAGGTATTTTTTGTTGTGTATAAACAAAGCAGTACGTATTAACAGTGAGAAGTCTTGCTTTCCGGCCTCATGGTTAAAATAACTACAAAATACTAGATCAGAAAAGACTTGACCAAGAGTATGTTGTCAAGAAGACTGAACGTTATTTACCTGTTTTTGGAATTTGGTGCTAGGTTCATTGGTATGTTCCACAAGCTGAGCTACAGCGAGCATCATTCCTTCCAGATCTATTGTTTTTATACATAGGTCCAAATGCTTCAAGATAGTAACGTTCCTGATGAATATATTGAGAACAAAGCTAGTTTCTCTTTGAACTTGGGCATTTGGAAAAGCTGTTGCTGGTAGCCTTGTAAAAACAATTCAGATGCCTACCACAAGTAGTCTCTGATATTGGAGAGCGCTAGTTACAGCAGGGAAAGCAAACTCATGTGTCTACTCAGGAGATTAAACTCATCGGTGTCAAAGCATTCCAGAACTGTGATCAGATTTCTTGCTTTCTTTTGTTCCTCTCATAACTGTGTGCATTTATGAGATATTTGCGTTATTTTTCTTTACAATTTACTCACTTTTTCATCCTATTTTATTTGATCAAGCTGAAGATCAAGTTTCAAATGTTGTATTCTTGTAATAATACTTTGTGATGCACAGGATTTTGATAATATGAAATGTAAGTTGTATAATAAATATTGATTTTTAGAAAAATAATACTAGATTAAAATCTTTAAACAGTAAAATAAACTATATTTAAATTATTTAATTTTTTTAAATCCCTACAATGGATTTAAAATAGATGACACGAGAAACTTAGTTCTGTCATTCAACTGAAATTAAGTGAGTAAAAATAATGGAAATTAACTTTACTTAAGATTTGCAAATCTAAGCCCATTTTCTGCCTACATCTTGAATTGTAGGTCTTGTTATACCTATGAGCAATGCAGTGATTGTAGACACCCTGCTATTTGCAAGTTTTTGGCTGTTTTTTTTGAAAACCAAGTTTTTGGCTGTTTTGTTAGAATACAAATTCAGACTGTCTGTAGCTTATTTGGGGTAGTTACCTGCACTTGTTAGGCTTTCCTTTGCTGCGAAGCATATGAGAAAACTAGCTGAGGGGGAACTGTCCATTGAGTACTTTTTTAGTTTTTGGCTACAATCGACATTCATATCATTCCTTAGGGGAAAAAAAAAGCATATAAAACACTTTCGGATTTGTTACGAACCAGTATTTCTGTGCCTGGAGGAATCTGTATGATGGGGAAGCATTTTTGATACTATAATGCCATTTACTAATTAGCTCAGACATTTGTTTTTTGCATTCTAATTAGCATATCACATTTCATACAGCAGCTAAGCATGTGATGTTATAGTAGAATTGCATTGAATCTGTTCAGTGTGTGTATCTATGTAAAATCCAGTTTCATAGAAATTGAGGTGAGCGCGTATATTGTATGTATTTACACACACGCACACAACCCGTCATACACGCCCTGTGTGGTGTTTTCACACAGGTACTTAGCCCATATAGCACTTAAGTTAAAAGTGAGCTTGGGGGGGTGTGCCAGTCTGACAACTGTCAAATGACACAGTTGAAAACTATTGGGTTAAGATTGTTTCAGACCTATTTAAATTTAATACCAGACTTTAAACAAACGGTTTCGTAACAGGAAAAAATGGATACATGATAGCTTAAATCTTCTTTCTATAAAATTATATGTTTCTCAGAGGATAGTTGTAATTGAATTATAGAATGCCTTGAGAGTATCCTTGTCGGTGGTTAGAGAAATATGAAGGGAAGCAGAGAGACTCCTTCACAAACCTTAATGTGGAATGTATAATTCAGCTATATGAAGCCCCCAGCAATCATATAATTATGCTATAAATGCAGTTTGGGAGGAATGAAAAGCAGCAGTTATTTAAAACATTAAGAAAAATTACTCCATTGTATGAGAGATGCTTTTTTTATATGTTATGCAATGAAGTCTTTCTTTTCTGCCCATCTAACACGCTTCCCTCCGTCTTTGTCACAATGCAGTTGTCTGTTGGTATAAACCTTCTAAAATGCAGGGTAGGAGATCTGCTTTTGGGAGCTGTAGTAGAATCCAAACACCAAAGGGAGGATGGTGCTAGGAGAACTGAGTCTTTATTTCTGCCAGAGACAAGAGAGTTGGAGTTTTCTATTTGTCTTTGTAAGGTTTGGTATGGCTAGCTAAAGAGAAAACTGGGAAGTTGATGCTAACTCTTCTCTTGTGTAACGCAAGTGAATTACCAGAGAGTCAAGGAGAATTGTTTGTGGACATTGTGTTGAAATTCTCTCAAAGAGTTGTTGCCTGTTCTAGAGCTTTAGCTCAAATCATTTTATTTTCTCAGAAAGAAGTCCGAGAAATATTAATTAACTAGATGAATACAATTTACAAATCAAGAAATGTATTTGTCAACTGGCTATCAAGGTGATTGTTAAATTAAAATCAAGATGTCAGTAAGTAAATAAGTAGACAGTATTTATGATTTGTATAGGGGTGGCGTTTACTCTTAAGATTTGGAGATAGCTTAGAATATTTGTGGAGTTCTTAGTGCAGTTTGAACATCCCTGAAATATCTTACATGTGAACTTTCCCAAGAGCGAGTGACTGCATGAGCTTTGTGTTGCATTGCACCTGTCTTTTCCAAAACCCACGTCTGGGGTTTCTTTAATAGGCACCTGTACGAATCTTACCACTACAGCATCCAGAGGCTGTAAATAGTGGATGAAGTGATGCAGCCGCACTGGAGAAATATTAAAAATCTTTTCCTGTTTTATTGATGGAACTATAGAAGAGCTTTTCAAAGCTCACATAGGAGGATTGTCCTGGTGCTAAGAACAGAAGACCTGAATCCCCTGTCCTTTCCCTGATCATGAAAAACTTCTTTCTGTAGTCTTGTGCAATAACAGAATTCTGATGTTATTTCTGGAAGAGATCAAGCTGTGGATTTTGAGTGGAAGGGTTCTTGTTTGGTTTTCAATTTAACACAGCATTAGGGAGGTTGTTATTCCATAATACATGCGGTATTATGGCCTTACCAAAAGAAGATAGCGAAGATAAAAATATGGACCTGATTTCCAATCTCATAGCCCTACATATATACCAAATACAATATCAAAGCTGTAAGAAAGCAGCTGAGCTAGTGATCTGATTTAGCAGCCCTAACAGCTAACCTGGGCAGAAGGGAAATCATCAGAAAAAGCAGACAGGAGACTGGTGAGCATGCTGCGGGAAATGATATCCATGCAGCTCCAGGAGCTGGGACACATCCATGGTTCTCCTAATGGAAAGCTTTTGAGATTTCTGCAACAGATGTGAATGCATGTGTTAGCCTGAATGCATTATTGGTTTTGCGACATACATGGTTTGCCTCTGTTTTCTCTCTGAAAAATTATGGTTAAAGGCTATTTAGTAGCTCAGTATTACATTGATATTTAAATCATGTTTTTGATTAGGCTTATTTTTTGGGCAGGGATTGGTGACATTTTAGGGAGAAGCCTAAAGTGCGTGCTAGCTACATGCCATCGTAGTAATTTCAGATTGCTGGTACAAACCAAGAGAATATGGCAGCTAAAGAAATGTGGAAATTCATGTTGTCTTCCAGACCCTCATGTTCTTTTTCAGGTAGAAATCTGTACAGAATAGAGCTGGAAGTGTATGGAGTGGACAAAAGGAGTGTTTCATCCTGATAGATGCATATACTTCACTACTGTATAACTAGTCTGTATGCATATGTGCATTTGGTACAGGCAATGAAGGTGAAGCATATCAGAAGTATTTTCAGGCTGTGCATCTCTGAGTGAGCTTAGAAAAGCAGTACTCCCAGTGTGAAGTCACTTCATGGAAACACCCTGAGGGCTAGCGATGGCACCATGGTGTAGTATGTATGAGCTGGTGTAGCTGTTAACGTTGCAGTTTGGCCTTATATACAAATAATGCCACACAGGGAGAATGAAAGAGGAGAGTAGATGAAGGGCTAGAGCCTACTTAGCCATCATGGCTAATTTGTACTTCATGGTTAAGAAATTGGAGGCTGCTGCGTAGGAGAGGTCTGAGTTGATGCTCTTAAGTGAGCGGTGAGCAGTACTGAAAGGCCAGGGGGTGAGACTGGGGTGAAGGGCTGAGCAGAGTCCCTGCCTCTGAAAGAGAGCAAAAATAGCTAAACTGAAACTATCCCACACTAATCAGGATTTGAATCCTGGCAGTGAAGAGGTAGAGGAAAAACTGAAAATCCCAGAGCAAAATGCACTTCCACATGAAGCAGTGTGAAATAGATGCTGCTTTAAAGAGATTTTTTTTTTTTTTCCAGTGAATAAAGGGTTGGGTTTGTTTTTTTGTTACAATAACATCTCTGAAGTTTTCATTTGTTGATATATAGTGTTATTTCCAGAGTCTTTCAGATCACAAAAAGTGGTTTTGGTTTTTTTTTGCTTTGTTTGCTTTTTGCCACCTGAATCCTCTGTAGGACACAGATGATGTATGACTGAAGAGTTTTAGAGAACTCCTTGACATTATTTTAAAATAATGATAAATGGTTTTAGACTGAAACAATTTTTTTTCTACAAACTTGACAGTGACTGCAAAATACACTAAAATTGCTTAGGTTTTGCTGGTTTAGGTTTCCCCCTTCTAAAATACTGGCTTGTTCTGTTATCTGTCCATAAAATGTTGAGTTGCAGACCTAGATGCCACCTACCAAGCTATCTTCTCAGAATTTCTGTACCCCTTTGTTGTGGTTTAACCCCATCTGGTAACTCAGCACCACACAGCTGCTCACTCACTCCCCCCGCCCCTGGTGGGATGGGAGGGAGAATCAGAAGAGTAAAAGTGAGAAAACTCGTGGGTTGAGATAAGAACAGTTTAATACTTGAAATAAAGTACAACAGTAGTAGTAGTAGTAATAACGATAGTAATAATAGAATATACAAAGCAAGTGATGCACAATGCAATTGCTCACCACCCGCTGACCGATGCCCAGCCAGTCCCTCAGCAGCGGCCCCCCCAACCCGCCTTCCCCCACCTTTTTTTTTGCCCCCTCCCAGCTTCTCACTGGCAGAGCATAGGAAGCTGAAAAGTCCTTGACTTAGTGTAAGCACTACTTAGCAACAACTAAAACATCGGTGTGTTATCAACATTATTCTCATCCTAAATCCAAAACACAGCACTGTACCAGCTACTAGGAAGAAAATTAACTCTGTCCCAGCCGAAACCAGGACACACTTACAAACTACAATTTTTCTTGGCATTTTAGCATGGGTCAAGGGCCCGTAACATCGAGATGCTACCTTTTACATATATTTTACGCAAGACTCCCTCTGTAACTCAAATATAAAGCATGGGTGTTGCATTCTGCTCCCAGAATTGCATCTAGGCCATTGATTTGTCTGGCTTGTGTCTTAAATACATTCTTTATGTGCACTTTAGTCTTAGAAATGCTGCAGACGCTTGCACTGTGCACCTGTAGCTGGCATATGTCTTTGCTTATTGGTGTAGTATAAGAGGAGGAAGATTCAGGTTTTTGTTGCTCTTTGAAAATACTTCTGGGCTTGAGAGGCTAAGCAAGATTTGATGTTGAGCTAAATACAGCTTCTAAACTTTGCCACTGATCTTCCTTCTGAGCTTTTGATAGTTGAGTATCGTAATTTCTCTTCCTTTTTAACGAAAAATTCTTTTTGCTGGATTTTTGAATGTATTGATTGTTAGTCACACTTTCTAATTATCCAGCTTTAGAGGAAAAACCTTTTTTCACCTGCATCTTATTGTAGATTCTATTTTCTACAATATAGCTCATGGCTTGAAAATCAGTAGTAAATGTAAAACTATGTAATAAAGTATTTTCTGTTTCGGTCTATTATGTTTTATAAGCTTCTTTGCCAATCCAGTTTCAATCAGACTCTGCAAAATGCACTCTAAGTATATTCTTATTTGAACCCTAGAACCTAGCTTTTTCTGCTTGCCCAGGTGTTTGGAAAATCCATGTTTCACAAAAGAAGTCACATGCTGTGGGATATTAAAATGCCTTCCAATTTAGGGGGAAAAAAAAACCCAACTTTGTTAGCTTACATTTCTTCAAGGTTTTTTTTTTTTAAGCGCTTTTGATCTGTAAATAACTAATATAAAAATGAAAGTAATGCTACATTACTGTTTTAAGGATATTTTCAATCAATGTCTGAAGTCAAACAAGTACTACTCATAGTAAGCTGTTTTCTTTGGTCAATGTAGATACTAGTCTTCTGGAGCTAAAATGTGATCAGCGTTTTATCAGAATCTGTGAAAATACCATCTTCAAGTTTTTAAGGGAACATTTCTGTGAGCTCTTATTGGTCACATCAGTGGGTTTTCTTTCTGTAGCTGTTTAAATTTTTTGCAAACTTTTTGCTTCCCTTCAAATGACTTTAACTGTTTGGCCAGATACGTCCATGGCTTCTGGATCCTTACTTTATATTTAAACAATGCATTAGTCTCTCTCATTTCTTGGCACCTGTTGTGGGGAAGTAATGGTTCCTCTCACTGGAAATGCCAACAGTTAGGGAAGCCTACCTTTCATATTTGTACATATGATACCTCAAGTTATTATTTAAGCAGTTAAGGTATTTGTACGTCAAGACTGTTGTTAGTGCTCTTGAGCTTTGGCAGAAAAGGCAGCACCACTGGATTTGATACAGCAGCGACTCGCTGAAGAAAGAATTTTAAGGCAAACTTTTTTTTTCTGATTAGTCTATCAGTAAATGCACATATACTGAAATGTTCTGAGGTGGATAGTAAAGCTAGTGACAATTTGAAATTGCATTTCAGATATGTCTGGTCTAGGATGAAAACTTTGTACACATTTTCTCTGTATATATTCACACAAAAAGAAATAATATTATCCAACAGGCTTTTTTTTTTTTTTTTTAACTGTTTTCCGGTGTGCCTGTACTTTC
>NW_008794951.1:1891867-1935735 GCF_000699145.1 Aptenodytes forsteri
TCCTTTTATTTCTGTTATTCTTGAATGTTTGTGCTCATTCTGTTTAATCCCAGCGAACCTGTCCTCAATACTTGAGTATGAACATTGCATATCTATTTTTGGTTGTGCAGGTTTGGGCCAAATTTAGATGATGTTTATTCTACTGGAAAGGCTGTTTTGGAGAAGAGGAAATTGTAAGCCTAATGACTTAAATATACAAAGAAAACTTTTTATATTCTAGATTGGCAAACTGTGGTGAGTTCAGATATACTTAAAAGAACTTGCAAAGAGTGGAGTGGTTATTGAAAGTACTGTTGTAAGGAAAAAGCCCTAAATTGTTTTGTAAATGTAATTCACCAGAAATTATTTCTTACTCTGAAATCACAGAAGACTCCAGCCTCATCGTGCTCAGGGTTTCTATGGTAAAATGTTACTGCAGTTGACATAATGATGAAGGGAGCTATTCTGGCCTGTTTTGAAGATGCAGATTTTGAATTCTCAGTAGCAATTAATACAGATCAGCAGTAGCCATGGGCTCTTAAAGGATCAGTGAGAGAGAAATGACTTAGAGTTTCCCTTGTGGTAATATACACAGAAAGGGGGGGGGGGGGGAAAAATAAAACTTGAATGAGGGTTTACATTTGTAATAGATCAGAGAAGCTTCATGAAAAGGATTAACAGCAGAAGGAGCAATATTTGTCAGTGTTGCTGAAAAGTTTACTGTCGGGCATTTTGCTCATTGAAAACAAAACAACCTGTGGAGGTGATTGTAAACAGTGCTGTGACTAATACAGCCAAATGTATGACTTAAACCCACAGATGATCTGAATGACTTATCAGTCTAAGAGCATAGTGTTGACTGCCCTTGACGGAGGGAGGGAGGAGGGGGGTTAAAGCAGTTCATACATAATTCATTGTAGAAAAATGAATTTGCCAAAGCGTTCAGTGTTTATATATAACGTAGCACATGCGATAAGAGACTTCTAAGCTGAAGCTGAGCCTTTCAACATTTTTTTGCTCAAGATCCCAAGAGATATTTAATTTACTTTGTTCTTTGTAGATGTTCTAAATGTGAGTAAGTACGTGATACACATTCTAGATCTCGGTTTGCAAAAGAGACTATTCCGAACTATGAAACTCTGATCTGGATGGAAATTTGCCATCATCTGTTAGAGGTGTGTTCTAGACTTCCGTTTCACTTTTTATTTCCTTTTTTGGGGTCTCGTGTCTAGTTTATGGCTCAATGGAAAATTGAACCAGCTTTTTATGATTAATAGTGAACAGTCCAACAGATCAGTAATCCAGAATCCTCACTTGATAGCAGCACATAAAACATCCACATAGGGTTCAAAACCTGAAGGATGCTTATTTTAATAATAATTTTCATTGCCCATTTCTGAATCTGTATTACTTTTACCATAAACAGTGTAAGTATAGTATTACAGGAGAAGGCTTAGCATTGATTGTAAGCCACATCACTCAGAATATTTAATGATTTGTTTTGTACTTTAATTTTTTAATGCACCTTAATATTTTTATTTTGTGTCATTGTCCATTGTCAGGATATAAGAGCAGCAACGTTCATTAAATTGTCTATGGTAATAGTAAGGTCTTTCTCTTGATTAAATGCATTTTATGTAGAGCTCAGTTGTGTGTATGAATGCGTTACCTGGCATTCGTCAACAGTGAAGTTGATCTGAATCCACTAATAGCTTCCCTCTCCTCCAAATTTAACATGTAACTCATCCATAAAAGTATTTCTGTTGCCAGAAACATCTGCTCTTGTAAGCATAAACCAGAAAATATATCCATATGTTGCTTTTATCTTAATAATAAAGTTTTGGGTTGTGGGTTTTTTTTCTGAAATACATGGAGGTAACAAATACTTTGAGAAATACCCAAACAGAAAATGTAAGATGCAAATGTATTCTAATGTCAGCAAAAAGATGTGAATCTAAAATGGTTGCCTGTGTCCACTGAAAGCAGAGTGGATCCATTTCTGGGCTTATGTTTAGCATCCACAGTAACTCAATTGAAACAGACTGTATAAACGTAGAAAATGAAGACGAGAGCATTATCATGTCCATAAAAAACTTTTGATATGGGTGGAAGCTAATTCTGTGAATGGAATGGATCCAGTTTGTATGATACTTTTTCTTTCAAGGGAAAAAAACAAGTAGCTTACTTTAGTTTCTGCTGTAGCCTTCATACATTAAAGACCTGAAAGAGCTTAAAGTAAGAACAACAAATTCAGCATTTTTTCCTTCCTTTGAAATACACAATTTAGTATTTTAAGTGCAGGTGAAAGACTGTAGTTTTTTCTTTTTCTTTCTTTTGGCAAAATAAGCTGACTTGGCAGCTAGAGATATGAGATGAAATGTATTCATGGTTGCTTAATAAACATTTTTTTAAAAAATATAAGAATATTCTCAAGTATTCTGTTACATTAAACTCCAAATTGGGGGAAAAAAAATGAGTGTCTGCCTTTTGCCCTCCCTGTAGTCCAAAGAACAAAGGCCAAGATCATGAGCTTAGAAAAGTAACTACTTCTTCATACTCAGGAAGTTGAGCGGTAAAATTGAATTATTTGATGCCTAATTCAGTAGGTGCTGGCTTTTCTGGTAGTGGTGCTTTTCCTGGAAGGTTTATATCAAATATAGTATGGAAAAAAAATGAGTGTCTGCCTTTTGCCCTCCCTGTAGTCCAAAGAACAAAGGCCAAGATCATGAGCTTAGAAAAGTAACTACTTCTTCATACTCAGGAAGTTGAGCGGTAAAATTGAATTATTTGATGCCTAATTCAGTAGGTGCTGGCTTTTCTGGTAGTGGTGCTTTTCCTGGAAGGTTTATATCAAATATAGTATATTGTAAGTAATGAGATTAAGAGAACTAGAAATATCACTTCTAAGTAGTTTCCTCTGGGAAGAAAAAATCACGAGGAATGCAGAAACCATGAACTGTATTGGCCAAGCATCGATGCCTGTCGTTGAAATTTGTCATCAGTTGTGGGACTGATGTTTGCATATTCTTCGGTGTTTCATCTTTGCATAAGTCTGGGTTCAGATTCAGTCTCTAGTTCCGATTTCAGCTAAACATTACAAAATTATGGGGTTTGGGATGTCTTTATGCTTACATGAGATAAATACAACTTTGGCTTCAATGCCATTTGTCTGTTGCCGTTGCTTGAGTCTATATTGTTGTGAATACAAATGGAGAGACTGTATCTTTGTCAGTCCTCTGAGGAGAGGTTTGCACTGCTGAGATTGCTTTTTGCATCCTTACTTTCTGTATGTGCCTTCAAAAAGGACTTAAATGACTTCAGTTCTTTGGATCCTTGCCATCTCTCTGATCCACAATGCTAACTGCTGTAGGGAAGTCTAGGAGTATGGGAGCAGATGGCTGCTTACCATTCATCACTGGAGAGAGATTTGTGCATCAGTGTTGTTGAGGCTGATTTCTTCCTTCATGCCTTGAGCAGAATCTTGACCTTGCTGGGGTCTAGGAGCGTAGCTGGTTATCAGGCTTTGGCTAGCACTTCTGTTTTCTGAATAGCAGATTGCTGTCAGATACTAGTTAGAAACATCCAGAATACATTGATACTGTCTTCAGCATTGGTTGGACTACGGTATGCCTGAAAAACAAGGGAGAGAAGGTTTGCCCCTTTTCCCATCCCATTTGAGGCAGTGATCATTTCAGTCATGAGAAACAAGCTGATCGTTACTCTTCCATCAGCTAGAAAATGCATTGATCTTGCTCAGATGATTTTGTGGGGTTTTTTGAATGTGGAGAGAATCCATGCTTTTGAGAAGCTTTTTCAAAGTTTTTTTTAATCAGTGGAGCTCAGTTGCAGTTCTCCACTGTACAAGGACAGGGTTAAGTTGGGAGGGAATTGAGGTGCTGTGGCTCTGCCACCCTATACAGAAACCATGATGGTGAAGACTCAGCCATTCACCCAGGCCCTGTGAAACCCAGGCCAGGTTGTTACTCTGGCGCCTGAAAATGTCTTCATCTCAGTATCTGTGCTTCAGAGGATCTTTGTGATTAAATTACTGTGAAGAACTGGAGTATCTTTCATGTCTGCATTCACTTTCAGCTATCAATCAAAATAACTGGCTAGAAAAAAGGGTTGAATGTTAAATTTTACTTTTGCTTGTCTAATCAAGCCCAGTTGTTACGTAGGACCAAAGCTCTCAGGGTGGGGGGAGTGAATAGAGGAGAATCCTGAACTTTTGGGCGGTGATTTCATTTTGTGTGCCATCTTGTAGCTCTTTTGCTATATGGTAGCAAATAGCAATCACATTTCCACTCCGGTGGTACCTGTAAGTCAACAGTGCCTCTGGGATCTTACACTGTGAAAGGTGCCATATAAATGTAAGGCAATGATATTATCTTTATTATCAATTAAACTTTTAGTGCTCTGACAATCTGGCATGCAAGGTGTATCAAATGAACTCTAGCTGTGATTATTTCTAAACATTATATAAAAGCAGATCTTGCTATACTAATCAAATTGAAAAGGAACGAGAGTGCAACTCAGTTATGTCAGGATAAAATCACTTCAGCATATTAGAATCTGCACAGAAATATTGTCATTTTCTCCCCCCCCCCCCCCGCCCCAAGAGATTTGTCTCTGTTTGCAAAATCTGAGCTGGCACATCCTTTATCTCCAGGGAGTTACTATAGCAGGATTGTTGATGGCATTTTTGTAAGAAATTATACTGGAGTTAGCACTGGAAATACTGTGTGCTGTTGCAAGAACTTGAGACTTCATTTTGTTAGAGTAATTCCGTCCCCTATGCCCCCCAAGGATGTGTTATTTTAGGATGATTATACTTCACACTTCTATTTATGTTCAAGATATTATAATTAATGTTTTATTTCCAGAGCTGTTCTCTATGCCTGCCTTTGCACATATGCATGTGAGTGTTACAGGCATATTTTTAGGGCTTCTGTATATTTTACATGAGCCTTGTCTACATCACTGTCTTTGTTAGAAGCATGCAGAAAACACACTTTATGGTTTGTACAAGATTAATACATTTAGCATAAACTAAGTTAACTTACTGGGTAAGTTATCCTTCCTCCTTACTTTTAACTGGAGGGAGATGTTTTTACACACTGTTAAGTACCGCTGCCTTTCTGGTTAGAGGTGACTGTGCATCAGTGAAGGATGAAGTGAATCAGCATACCATGCAGCATTTCTAAAGTGTCTGGTAATGCTTTTGGAGGAAAAAAGATTTTACATTTTTCAGTGTAGCAGTGTAGCCAAGATACAGTTACTGGAATTGTTTTGCCAGTGCTTCCCTTTGGGGGAGTTTCTCTTTCTTCTACACTTCATAACATGGTATATTTGAAGAATGTTTTCAATTTTTCTCTTTATAAAAATAAAGTCAGGTTAAAAATGGCTGCGCAAATCAAGATTCTCCCAGCCAAGGATATTTTCTAAGCCAAATTCTGTGGGGAGTTATATATTTCTGAACTATGTAACATGTTTTCTGTCTGTAAAGGTAACAGCTGACTTTCTGTAGAAGTGTTTTGCCCATCCTCTCCCCACCCCAAAATGTATGTTAGCAACCTGCAGAAATGGACACTTAGCAGATCTGATTAGTTCCTGGACCACTCTGAAAAAATAGATCAATTTATTGAGCCTTTTTTTTTGAGTGTAAATTACTGCCATCTTTTTTGCTAGAATAACTCTCCTGAGCATCTTCAGGTGCATAGCCAATAAAGAGCTGTCTAGCGATACGATACTTTATACATTTTCAGGTAAATGAAAGATAAAAAGCAACAGCTAGCATTTGAGACACTATGTAGATTTATAGCGCACTTAGAAAACTTTGGATTCTTCTGTAAACTAATGACTAGATTACAGTCACCACACGTATGTGGTTCTTCCTCTGTGAAGGTTTTGTGTATAGGAATATTTTTATTTCATCTGTGACGCTGCTGAATTACATGTAGTTCGTTGTGAATTTCTGCTTGGGTACTAGCAATCTTTTTTTTATAACTGGATAATGCATAATTCTCACTCTGCAGGCAAGAAATAAGAGGACAGGGCAAATATTTCTAAGCATATGGTGAATTTACTAGGCCTTCATGAATGATAAACCTGTTAGGGTTACCTTAATAAGTAGTTACTACATATTTTCCTTAAATTACCACTAATAGCTTTCTGGTAAGGTATAAGTAGATAGGTTGATCTGCCTATACTGTGACTGTGAGATACATGAGTAGAACACAAATATGTCTATGTGAGGAAAATGTAGACGCGTCTTTTATTCTACATACTGATTTCTGGCACAGTACTTTGCCTAGGAGGCAGTAAATAAAAAAACAAATGGCCAGCCTAAAACTATATAAATCTGAATGGATTCCACAAGGAATAGGAGGAATTTTGCAGTCTTTCTGACTGCAAAAAATCCTATGGTTTCTCTGTGACAAATGTATTTTACCAAAGCTTACTGCAGTACCAAGGCTATGTGTTTGCCTTTGCAAAGTAGGGTGGATTGCAGTCCTAGAGACATCGTTTTTCATCATCTGCAAACATGAAAGTAACTTCAGTAAGCACGGCAGCCTGATTTACCATTACTGAAATGCTGCCATCTCAGCGTGTGCATCATGTATATCCATGTTTAAAAAACAAGTGCATAGGAGAAAGGAGAGAGAAGGAGGAAAGACTTAAAGCTGGAAGTATTTTTTAAAGTAAACCAAGTAGTTCCCACCAGGTGGAAACGTGGTTGAGAAGATCATTGATGGTTACTGCCCCTCTGTTTTAAATCTGACCAACAGTATTGCTGCTACATGTACATATGCATATTTTGAGTTTTAGTTGTTTAACCTAGAGATGATTGCATTATGCTATCAATTAAAACGTATTCAGTTTGTTTATAGAGTTCTCTTAGAATAACAGTGCTATTCCCGTATCAGTTTTGTGGCAGTGCAAAGATAGCGCTTCAGATAAGAAAAACTGGGCTGTGGGTCTGTGTGTGTGTGTATTGAGATATAGCAGTATTTATGTATGTAAATTTATGAAAGAGTTTGTACAGTTTTTTAGATGTTACTCCTGATGGATTTTAACTATCCTCATAACACTTGAAGTAGTTTAAATTATGATACCACTTTTAATGTTATCCAAGTAATCTGTAAATCTCTTTCATTTATATGCCTCTTTTATCATATTTGAATCCTAGCCAGCACGTGACATTGCTATTAAACTGAAAAATAATTGAGTATCCAAAGAGAAGTAATACGTGAAGCTTCCTTCTCTGGTCAGCTGTAACCATGGTATCTGAAACATTGTCCAACATAACCTCTTTGATGGCTTTTCTCCCCCCCGAGCTTTCCTGTTGCACTGACACCCAAATTCATTTCTTATCAGTTGAGAATACACAGTTGGATTTTTCTTTAGTTTAAAAAAAAAAAAAAGCCCCTGCTGAAAAGGGAGAGGAATGTAGTTCAGAAAATAACAAAAGACTATCTGTGTGTGTTGAACTGCTATCTCATTGTATAATCCTGTCTCTTTGAAGGTTTAGCTTTTCTCTATAGACCAACAGCGTATATAGAAATGTAGGTTTAGTAGCACTAGGCTTTCTAGTGCTATTCTTGTTTGGTGTGATAGAAGTTTAAAAAAATGTATTTGGAAAGTGAATTAATTAGTCCATTGTGCTCTGTGATGGTGAGCTGTTAGGAAGGTATCTTAGCTTTAACAGAGCTCTGGGTTTACTGACTGTGGCAAATACAATGTAATCTGCAAGGTGGCATCTGCCTCTTGGCTAAAGCTCACAACTGAGGTAGGAGAGGCAGGTTCTGTTTCTGATTACCAGTGGTTTCTTCTCTGACTTCGCGCGAATCGCATACCCTGGCTGTACCTCAGGAGCTTTTTCTGTAAAGTAGCAGTTTTACATCCCCAACCGGTACTTTTTTTCTCCACACACACACCAGTTTTGGATGTGTGAGACTCAACATAAGACACGCTAAACAGACGACCATGTTTAAAGTTTTTCTGTTCAGAAATTGGACTTTTTCTGCATCACACTGCAACATAAAATTTGTTTGTGATGATAAATGAGCAAAAGGTTCAACACACCTAAAATTCCGTAAGTGCCCCAGCAGCCATGTGGGTTTCACAAAGGGGCAAGAGCAGCTCTTCAGTCTTCCTGAAAAATCTTTTGGTCCCCAAGTAGCAGTCATGGTATGCACTAGCCAATTGACCATACACTAAATGCACTTATTTGCCTCCTAATCCAACTGGTAGGGTTTGCAGTCTGTCAGGGCGAATTACTAAAATAATTTAAAATATCACGATGATCCATACATATGTTCTATAAAAGGCATGTGAACCAGATAATTTTGACTTGTATGTAGTTGGAAAACGGTGTCACGTAACACTTAAAACAAAATGAAGCAACGTGAAAAAGCGTGCCATAGCGGTACAGAAATTGTCTGGGCATGTGCATGTACATAAACACATATGCTTCATATGTTACACATAACAGTGTTGCCACCTATTGATAGAAATTTAAACTTCACATAGATGTTTAGAATATATTTTTTCCAACATAGCTAAGGTCTCCTCCTTCTGGTGAGACTGGCAAAGGTAATGTGTATTATTTGTGGAAGAATAGCTCTTGTAGGCTCTGGTAATACTATAGTGTTATAAAGCAATGGGTGTTGTTCAGAAACCAAGAAAGGATAAAAGTTATCAAAGAAATCTAAAGCTGCTGATGCTTTTACATAACTTAGATGTGTGATCCCATTGTCAGTGGCAGCTCTTCGATGAACGAAGTAGTGAGTGTGTCTGGTTTGCACATTTCAAGCTTATCTCTGTAGTTTTCATAGGGATAAAATGAACAGTGGAATAACTCGCTAAGTAAACTGAGGCAATATTTATAAATGTATGACTGCTTAAGCTGTAGTTCAAAAATGTGTTCAGAGTCACGTTGTTCTCTATTAATTGTACTGAAGAGGTGATACAGTTTTATTTAGAAAATAAACCCATTGGCATTAAATCTGATACTTATGGTGAAAAATTAGTATTATTTGCAGAATAAAAAGCTGGTTAATTTACATTTCTGTTTGAGAAGACTCTTTTGTTCCGAAGAAAAATGTTTCTGGTTTTAGAAAACAAATGAAAATTAATCAGAAGTTGTCCAATACATACTGAGAGCATTTCCATGAAAAATGAATGGGAGAATGTGAGTGCTGATTTATAGTTGGGGGAAAAAAAAAGACCAATGAAATATTGTTTGCATAGCCATTAAGATACATATACACATGTGCAATTGCATGTCATTCTCTTAAGCAATCAACATTTATTCTAAAGTAGGGCTCTTTTCAATATTTACCAGTATTACCTCTCGGATATGCCCTCAGATTTTGGAGGTGTGCAGTAAAACGTATGATCATGTTTTGTCTTCCCTGACAAACAGTTTATTTTCCTGAATATTGCTTTGCTGCAAATTAATCCAGCCTGTGATGTCTCAGGTGAGTGTCTTCCCCAAGTTCCTCGCATGGGTCAGCCTGAAAACCACAAAGCGGATTTGGCCACTTCAGGAGACAAGCTACAGCCTGGGATATTTTCCTGACACATTCCTGTTTCTTTGCAGAAATTTTGTTTGGGCAAAATTTCATTTCCTTGGGGAGTCCTTGAGACTTATTCTGCATATGTGCAAACCTACAGCGCGTGTACCAGACAGGTGATTTGTGCATACGAGGCAAGTCTGATGCATCTGAGTAAGCTGGATTTACTGCACATACACAGATTAACTGTGCAGCGGAGGCACAATGAATCTAACGTTTCCAGAAGCTTCAAGCTCCCTGTGCCTGTACTATGTGGGGCATAAGCACAATATTTCTGCTTGGGGTTTTGCAGACAGAAAAGTGGCAACCCTTGTCCTACTGTCCATAAAGATCTCTGCTTGTCAGGGGATTGATCCTGGGAGAAAATATTGGCCCGAAACAGTTCTTGGATAGTACCATCGTATACCTTTTCTTCTTTCAGTAAAAGAAATTGCTTTTCCATGGCAATTCCTCTCTGACAGTCCTAGACAAATAATGACCACGATACCCATGCGTTAGTAGCCCTGGCTTTTTTTTCTGTCCCCTTGGGCTCTGTGTTTAAGGGTGGATCCTGTCCCTAAATGCACAGAGAAAACATCAGCCACTGTTGAGTCTTCTTCCTTACCCTGAGTTTAGCAGTGTGAGGATTGCATAGTTTATGAGAGTACTTCAGAAACAGTGATGGTCATGAATTTTTTACTTGAGTCTTCTTCCTTACACTGCTAAACTCAGGGTGAGGATTGCATAGTTTATGAGAGTACTTCAGAAACAGTGATGGTCATGAATTTTCCAATATCCAAATGCCAAACTGCAGATTCTGAAGCCTTCAAAGATTGTCTGTTTATATTCCAAAATTGCATATTCTTAAGACATAATCTATTTCATTGTAAATTGAGCAGGATTATGCATGAATAGTCTGATTAGCTTTTTTCGGTACCATGAAATTTTAATGCTTTTCTGCAGGGGGCTGAGGTAGATCTCAGGGCTGGTACACAAGAGTTCCTGTTGCTCTTTCAGGTGAAGCGTAAGCAAAAATTAACCTTTATTATAGATTATGAGAGCTGAAATGTGAAACATTATCACGTGTTCCAAACACCTTGTGTAGCAGTATGCAGCCATCTGAGCTATGTATGGACACTATACCTTCAGTTTGGCTGAGTGTAAACAAGGCGGCACTTAACTGCAGTGTTAAGCTGCACATTGAAGTGAAGCAACGGAAAGATCAGAGAAGCCAAACAGGGAACATGAGGACAGTGTTGGGAAGAAAAGCGTTTCTAGGTTTTTGGATAAAGAGCTACAAAAAAGAAACTTATGGGTGAAAAAGATTCTTATTCATAAATTCGGGGAAATGCAATTTTGTGTATTCATTGTAAAATAAATAGGTACATCAATTTGGACTACTTAGGTGGCCCCAAAACTTTATGGCAAATGCCATATATTAGCATGGCATCGTATTTGTGATAGGGAAGTGCAGCTTCTTAGCTGCAAGCTAAGTTGAATTCCATGGCAGAGTTTTAATTTCTGCTTGTATGTGTGAACAGTTCAGCAAGTCAAGAGAACTGTATGGCCTTATCTGTCATCTGTCAAGAGTTGATAGGAAACACCTGCATGGCTTGTTCAATCTGTTAACTGTATGTATTCATCGAACATTAGCTGACAAGTAAAATGTACCCGATAATATTAGACTATGGGGATGACCTTTGCTAATAAGGCAGTCTGAGTTCTATCACACATGGTCTACACTAAGCCGCTTCTGATGAAATGGTATTTTGAAATGACTCTGTACTATTTAGTCCCATTACTATCACTATAGATAAAGGAGAGGCGGCATATTTTCTTGAAAGTAATCTTATATTTCATAGAAAGTAATTCAAGGAATAGGTAATTTGTGAAGAGTTTTTTTGTTGGGCACTAATGTTATTTTTAAATGCAGTCTTGTCTTTTGGTTTGTGGAAGGAGGAGTGGGGAAACCTTGACAACTGTATGCCCTAGAAGTTGTTAAGACTTGTAAAGCACCTTGTTTGGGGGTTTGATGTTGTTTATTAGGAATGTCCAGCATTATAATATATCATTATCTGTAAAGATAAGCCTCTAGAAATAACAGTGGTTTTAAAATTTATCCTTTTAAGTACTCTGATGCAGTGGAAAAATTTCGTACACATGGTAACATATGAGAGGTGACATTTCATGTACATACTTTTTTAAAACAAAATTGTATCGTTAATCAATCCTCAGACCTTTAGCAGAACTATGTTCAGACCTCAGTGTAGCATCGGCAGTCTCACAGCCAGGGAACCCTTCTATAGAACTTTCACATAACCATTAAGTGCGAGGAAAGGGGTTGTGATATCTTCAGGATGAAAGGAGAGATGCAGAAGGGAGCATAAAATATTGGAGAAACAGACCACCTGTAGAAGAGGAGTGGTTCTGAAATTTTGGGGTTTAAATTAATTGCTAGTACAAGAAGCTGCTGTAAGAAGAAAGGACTTTAATATATTCCTATTGAAATATTTGTTTAACTATCTTATCTCAAATGACAATGAATTTGAATACCCAAAGAAACATGTTTGTTGTGAGAAAAAGGGTTAACATGGCAACAATTGTAGCCCTTGATAGCTCGCTTGAAGATCTTGGTTAAATCTTTTATTAGATTTAGCAAAGATATTTGTTTCCTTTACCAAAATGATAGGTTTAGTGTCTTGCAAGGGAATATTTAGTAGAAATGCTTTGTATCATATTATCCATTTATGGATTAAGCTTGCTGAGCTGCTGGAAAACTCTGTGGTAGTCCAGAATTCACAACCTTAATCTGATTAGGCTGTTTCTGATGATTAAGTTGGACTTATTTATTTATTTTTTTTAAATCTGGGAGACCTTAACTTCTTAGGAATCTGTGCATCTCTGCGGAGATCAACGTAATCCTGCTAAAAGAAGTCTGAATTACAAAATCTAAACCTACTGTGGAGTTCACTGCTTAATGTGACTCTATCAGCAATAATCTTTCATTGGTTAGGAATATAGAGGACTAGATACTAAGCTGAAAAAACTGTTCTTTATTTCTTTAGTTATGTTTTTGGAATAATATGGACCTGGTAAAAAGGACCACATTATACAGGCTGGGGAGTACCAATATCCCGATGTTAATGTCTCTGTCAGTGGGAATCAGCAGTGATAGATTTCTACATATTTTGTCATCATTACTTACGCTTTTTCTCAGTCGATCCATGTTTTCTGAGCAGGATACTTCTCATGGGCAGAATTCTTCACTTTTTACATGATTCTTAAATGTTCCAGATAACTCTTCACAAATGTATTTGTTAATGCAGTTTAAAGATTAAATTTGTGATATGAGAATTAGTATCCATTAGCTATAATCTGAACGAATACTTTTAAAGTCAGCCACACAGATCACTAAATGCGTTGCTTTCTTAGCCTGGCAATGCAGGCAACACATACATTTATGCTAAAGGGTTATTTTTTATTGTGAACACCAGTATCCCCAACAGATCCATTTTCCATTTTTATGTGTTAATGAAAATGTATTCTGTGTTAAGTTTGGGTTGTTTGTTTTGATGTACAAAGGTGTTTGATCATTATTAAACATTTATTGAGCATTTCTCATAACCATTTGACTTGGAAAATGATGATCAGACTAGATGAGCAAGTTGAAATTTGGTAGATAAACACATGGTACTCATTAATTTAAGTCTTTAACTTTCAGTAAATATGATAATGTTGATTACATTCCAGATTTCAGCCAAGATATTTATGCTATAAGAATTCAATTTCTCATGTTTTCTTTTATGTTTAAACTCATCGGGGAGATAAATTTACTTGGTGTTTTGGTCAACTGATTAATTTGGGATCTGTGTGCACCACCATTTGGATGTTATCCAAAAAAGTAATGAATTCTTAATTTACTTCTTAACATTTTGTGTGCCGCACACTTTCACTAAAATATTAACTTGTCTTTTACTTTCCTTCCACTGAATAGATAAAGGAGGATTTTTAATTCCAAACTCACCTAATACAGTTTGTTATCTGAATTACTTTTGGACCGTAATACGGCTTAAGATGGTTTAAAGCCAAGTTATTGAAGTCGTTCAGCCTCCAAACATCTGTGGTTGTAAAATGGACCCTCTCAAGCTGCTAATAAGACACTTTCTTCCAGTGTTTCTCGCAGTGCTTTTGTAATGGTTATCTTAGTTCTCTTATTTGAACTTCAGAGAAGAAATCACAGGATTACATTGCTAAATGCGCGAAGTTTGAGTCTGAACTCATTTATGCCACTGTGCGTCAGTGCAGTTCCCATCAAGTTTTAGAGGAATGCATGAAGATTTTTAGAAGTGCAGATTTTAGAAGAATGCATGTTCCCATCCCAGAAAAAAAAAGTATTTCTAACTTTTCAAAGTCAATAAAGTGGTGAGTATTGCAGCTCCAGCAGTTTCACTGTATTTGTTCAGACTTCACTTTGAAATATTACTTAAGAGGATAATATTGCGGATGACCTTAATTGTGTAACTTGTAAGTTAGTAATCTTAATGAGCTCATTTTTTTCCAAATAAATTATAAAACTATCAAGTAAGAAAGCATTCACATCCCAACAGTTGTGTTTCTTGGTGTCTGGTTAGTGCAGCGACATTTTCATTGTGTTTTTTCTTTTCTTTAACACACAAAAATTCCTCCCATTCCCCACTAAAGTGGAGGATCGTTTATTCATTTGTTTGTTTGTTTGTTTTGCTAAGGTACTAGTGTTACAATGTTTTGAACACCTCCTGACTTCCTAGACACTATTTAAGCAAGAAACTTAGGTAGGGTTGTCACTTTAAAGAACAGAAGACCTTTATACTTCACAAGATTTTACAAGACTCCTGGCACTTGACTTAACAAAAAAAGTTCAACAAGAGCTAGAGGGAAATTGTGCTTCATTCTCAGCAGTTTTAGGTATTAAACAAGAAGGTTTTACAGAAAGTCACGCAGATCGATGTGTTGTTGAGACATGACTTTTCAAATGTAGAATTAGCTGCTCATTTCAGTAAGACAAAAACCCCTGGGCTACTGAACTGACCTTGAAGATCAATTGAAATGAATGTATTTAAGAATAATAAATGTGATAGGAAATATCAATTGAAATGAAAGTATTTAAGAATAATAAATGTGATAGGAATTAAAGGCAAAACAACTTAGTAAAAGTCTTAATTAAGGGGAAAAAAAATTTAAATAGAGATATCCGTGTCTTCTTCTGACACAAGTAGCACACAGGCCATCATGGTATTGGAGAGAGTAATACCTGGAAATGGTTCTGGTGAGCCCTGGAATCTTTGGTCCAATTCTGTGTGTGCTCATCCTTAAATTTATTTAAATCAATTGAGTGTTGTAGTTGTCTTACTAGGCAACAATATCTGTTACATAAAGCTTGGTGTAGCTATAGTTTAACATTTATTTCTTTTCTTTTTTTTTAATATTCCATTAACTGCAGAAGAAAAAATGAGACTAAGTCTCTTTTCTCTTAGTCTACTGATGGTAATTTTTTCCTTCCTCCAACTGTTCAGCTATTTCCAGTAACAAGTTGACTCTTCCCTTCTTTTTGTTAAAATGATGCTCGCTCTTTCATGCTCATTCAGTGCTCCATTCCTGAAATATATAGAGCAGTTGAAGCCACTGGAAAAATAATTGTTTCCCCTTCCAAGTGCTCCAGCTGGGATGTCACACCAGGACCAGATTCTTCTGTTCTCAGAAAAGCACCCGTAGAACAGTGCATGCAGGACCAGAGGCACTTCATTTCTATCCTTGTTTTTCTGGCAGCATCTTCACCACGTGTAATTCAAAGTCGACTGTTGTAAGAATTGTATGTAGGAGTAGGAATAAGAGTTTGATTTATATATATATTTTAACTGTGATTAGGTCTCCAATCCTGATTAAAGCTTAGCTGGAAGTCTATTAATAACGGGTTTGGGAATTGTTGGAGCTGAAATGAGGAATAGGCCCTCCAATGACCATTTTAGTAGCAAATTTCATGTTAATGTTTATAGTTTAGAGTGCAGATTTGTGTTCCTTGTAATTTTATAAGGGTAAGATATAAAAATATAAGTAGATTCTATGTGTAGGAGGAATTTCTGTGTTTTTTCTAGTAAGTAAAAATTTGCACAGATTAAAATCCTTCTACTTGCAGTATTTTTGAAGCCTATATATATTTTTTTTTTCTTGTAAAAACCATAAACAAATACCACCACTTGAGAGCTAGATGCTTAGTAAGTGAACACGTGTCAGAACTTGTGCTCTAGTAGTATATGCAGACTTGTGTTTTTAGGAAAAGGATCGCACTCTGCATCTACAGTGGGTGGGTGGGTGGTTTTTGATTTTGGTGGGGTGGGTTGTTTTTTTTTTTTGTTTGAGTTTTTTTGTTTTATCCTGGACAATGCACTTTTGTTCCATAATTACACAGGCTACTGTAGGTGGATGTGAAGCTTGTATTTTATTTGGTCTTCTTCAGAGGAATTAGTGCAGATATTTCTCAGGTCTTTTTTCCATTATTGGTACTAGAGATCCTATCCTTAGTTCACAGTGAATTCCAAAGCCAGTATCAACTTCCAAAAAAATTCACCTTGACAGATTACCATGTTGTTGTAGGGGCAATCTATATATGTAAACAATTGTTTTGACAATTTTGCACAGTATTTTCACTAAAAAGTAGTTTTGTCCTTTCAGAAGTACATAGGACCTGTATATCTCATGCAAGTATACCTCGTAATATGCAAGTATACCTCGTATTGCAAGTCTGTTATGCAGAATGATGTTCAAATTCAGTGGATTTTGAAAATGCCAGAACTATGTGTAGCCCCAGACATTTCACAAGCTAACAGTCACTTGGGCATGAAGTGCTTCTGGATGTATATAAAGGTCTTCAAGTGTATACAAAGATTTCTTTTACTGCAGAACGAGAAATGACTGTTTCATTTTATTTTGAATATTTGGTCCTTTCTGTTTATTGTCAGTGTAATGTAATAGCAGTAACTCAGAGTTAAGCTTTTAAGAGAACAGTGTTCCTTACGAGATTAATGTAATGTATGTTACTAGCCTGTCTCCTTTGGTGCCTACAGTCACATTTTACCTCCATGTTAATAATGCCTTCAGTGTTAATGTAACAAACAACGTGCTGGTAAAATGGTAGCGTTTAGGAAGGTATCGTTAAGCTATACAAGTTTCCTTCTTAGACAGAGGAGATATTCATATGAGTCATCTTTAATAACAGTTGACAGAAACCTTCTTGTCGCATAGCAAATTGTCGAACCTTAGAACTCCTGTACACCTAAGAGCACTGAAATGAATATGTAGAATATTTAGAATTCTCTGCAGATCAACAGTGATGCCAAATGTGTTCTTTTATCTCTGAACTTTCTTAATTTTAAAACATAATACTCTGTTGCAGCTGTATGGTGCAATTTTCTTCAGCAATGATATTTGTCATTCAACATCATGTTCACAAATCCTCCACTGCTGACTTGCTCTCTTGTGCAGATCAGCAATGGCTTACTTCATTAATGTCACAGCTACTTTCTTCTGCTTCCCCAAGCATCTTGTTCATGTAAACCAAAGCGCAGTTGAGATACCTGTGCTGTGCGGAATGTCTCTTTCCTTTCATTACCAAGCTACCCATAAAACAAGACAGACCAGACATGCAGATTGCTTCACAGAATGGAGGAGGAATATGGGGACTGTTTCGGAGCATTGTTATTCTGCACAAGACCACAGCATGACACGGAGTAAGTGAGTGTGCGTGGCATATTTCTTCCTGACCTTTTACATGATTGTGTGGTGGGGCAAAATGCAGCAGCCAGTAACCAAATTCCGCTGGCAGAGTCTCCTTGCAGGTTTGAGTGTTTTCAGGTATTTACAAATGTTACAGGGTATGAAATGCGGGATGAGAGTTAACATCCCTCCTCAAATGAAAGGAAGTTTTTTGGAAAAAATGAAATCACTAGCAGATGCAAAAGGCAGGTGCCCATCTCATAACCTCAGTAAGAAGGCACTTGATACGGGAGAATATAAAAAAGGATATCCACTGAACCGAATATAATGCAATTCAGCATAGGTTAAAGAAAGGTCATTTTCTTGCCTTGTTGGCTGGAAAGAGACAGCAGAGCCCTAACATATAATTGTGTTCTGTGACAGTAAAAGGAGCCTTTTGGTGCTTTGGGAAAGGAAAGTGACATTTTTCTTGCTCATGAAAGAAACACAGCTTCACATTAAATGTGTACTACAGTGCTCCCAATGTAAATAGAATTAACATGAGCAGAATTGTTATCCACACAACGTCCCTGAGGAAAAATGATTCACCAAGACAACAGCACATCCTAATATTAAGGCAGGGATAATGATTCTGATTTTTTTTAAATGCAGCTAGTATAGATTTGTGTGTGTGTATATACATATGTATAAAAGCAACAGATGAGCCACGTATTTCAGTTTCATCCTTCTCTTTCTTTCGCCTTGCTATGATTTTTCAGCTGAAGAAAGGGAGCTGAGCTAAATGGAGTCATTGCACAAATGTTTCCTTGCCAAGTGCTTTAGCAGAGTGGTCATAGTGATAGTAATGTATTAGATATATGACATAAGGGCTCAAGTAGCTGAGAGTTTTGAGAACTTATTCCAAAAAAAGAAGTGTGGCACAGTTTCATTTCTCCTAACTTATGTACCCAAGGTAGGGTTGTAGTCATCCTGGTCTCCCTTGGTAGTCGTTGGGGATACAGCAGCTACTGATGTCTTTCTGAAGGTTCATCTTCCTTCCGGCACCTAAACAGGAGAGTAGGACCACTTGACTTATTAGATACCTCTGTTTAGTTTCATGTTTAGTAGGAAGAATCAGTTGCAGCAAACTCCCATCTATTTTTGAACTAAATTGGTTATTGCAGAATACCAGTTTCCAAAAAATTTCTCTGCTTCAGTCCCTTTTGTAGTATTCTTGAAAAGACTACTGTTGATAGTGGTGCCTAAATTAGGAGAAGGGACAGTATCTGTACCAGAAGCACTTATACTGAAAGAAGACATGGGCAAACAGGAACTCGTCAGTAACTCCGCATTGAAATGTTTTTTTTTTTTAATCCTGTCTAGGAGTGCTAAGAGGTCCTACTGTGAGAAGGTGCTTTATGTAGTAATGGTTTACTAAATAGAAAACCACTTGTTTCTAAGAAATATTTTTGAGTAGAAATGATTATTTTCTAGTGAGGTAAGGGGTTTTTTAAATCTATCAAAACTTGCATGTGCTTCAGTGCAGTTGCTAAAGTTCTTGGGGTTTTTCATACATAATTGAACAAATTCATGTTCAACACCGAACCTCTGTCTGAATTCGTATGGTATTTTTGTACCTACCTAAAAAGTCTTCCCTAGTATGGAATTGTACATTAGTAAGGAACTAAATGGCCAAGTCCTTTATAAAGCCATAACAAACACGGCTGAATCCCCATGTCTGTCTTCTCTCTTCCACCATGAGGGAAAGCATACATGAAAAGAAAATAATTAGCTTACCTAAATTAGCTCTACAAACAGGGGGGGAAAAAAACACAATTAAGATTTCGGAGGTTGATTTTAAAAACAGGCAAGAAGATTTCAATTGCAATTTATCACGTTAGAATTGTTTAAATGTAAAATCAGTGCCTACCTGTTAGTGTATTTTTGCAGAAGCGATGCTACATTTTATGGGAAAATTGCTCACAAAGATGTAGGCAAGAGGCTACTTGCAATGAGAGTGCAAAAACTGTCCATGATGCTAATAGGCAGAATATGTAAAAATGTAAATAATGCTTAAACAATAGAAGAAATGATTTCCTGTTCTGAAGTCTAAATAAAAGAAGGCCCTGGCATAAAAGACTATTATTCCACAAACACACTAGAGGCATAATTGTATGGTTTTAGTCTGTTAACATTTCCTTATGTAGGTGAGCCTTTAGACATTGTCGTGGTTTAACCCCAGTCAGAAACTAAGCCCCACACAGCTGCTCGCTTACTCCCCCCCAAGCAGGATGGGGGAGAGAATCAGAAGGGTAAAAGTGAGAAAACTTGTGGGTTGAGATAAAGACAGTTTAATAATAATAATAATAATAATATTAATAATAATAATTATAATTATAAAAAATTGTCGAGAGAGAGGAGAGAGAGGGAGAGAGAGAGGAACAAGACCCAGGAAAAAAAACAAGTGATGCAACTGTTCACTGCCTGCCGACCAATGCCCAGTCAGTCCCCGATCGCTGCTCTCCGTCCCCCCAGTTCCTATACTGAGCATGACGTCATATGATATCCCTTTGGCCAGTTTGGGTCAGCTGTCCTGGCTATGCTCCCTTGCAGCTTCTTGTGCACCTTCTTGCCGGCAGAGTATGGGAAGCTGGAAAGTCCTTGATTAACAATAACTAAAACATCGGCGTGTTATCACATTATTCTCATGCTAAATCCAAAACACAGCACTGTACCAGCTACTAGGAGGAAAATTAACTCTATCCCAGCTGAAACCAGGGCAGACATAAAGCTAGGGAATGTTCCCACTCTTCAGTGCCAGCACAACCTGCACTGTCTTTGTGGAGTGCTAAAGAAAATGGTGTAATCAATTTGTGAAAACCATAAGGTTATGGATGGAGAACTCAAATTAATCTCTGCCAAGAAGGCTCCCACGGACTGGTAAAAATGGATAGATGCATAATATACTTCCAGTTTGCACTACAGAAGACTCTTGGTACTTGCAGGAGAAATTTCTAGCAAACATCCATTACAAAGGATTCTCTATTGAAATGAGAACAAAGGTTCCGCTAGAAAGATCTCTGAGGATTCAGATGTACCTTTTCATAGGTGACATGCTGATACAAGCCAGTTCTCGAGGGGTTGCATCAAGGCATAAATCAGCAGTAATTTCAACTCTGCAAGATCATAGCACTATCATGAACAGAAAGAAAATCAATCTGACACCAGCTCAAATAATAGCAGTTCTGGGAGTCACAGTATATAGTACAAGTCCATTGGGAGGGTCTGCTTGTCGGAACAATGGCACTTGAAGACACTGAATACTTTGACAGACATCAAAGCAAGAAGAAAAGGAACAGTAAGATCAGTTCTCAGGCATGATGGTGTCAGGCACACAAATAGCAACCTGAGTGATACTTCAAATGAAGGTGATGCAGATGTTGGTCTTGTGGTCAGGCAGTAGTCAGGTCTTCTTGCAAAAAAAAAAAAAAACTTCAAATGCCTGAAAAGCTTTTTAAGTTTTAACTTAGTAGGTGATGTCAAAACTGCGTAATAATTGATGGTATGTCTTCCTAGAGTTAGAAGAGCAAAAGTTAAGAAAACTAAGTATTTAGGAAAAGGCTGAAAAGTTCACTTTCTATGTGTAGTGAATAATTGTGGCTTCATAAAAGTTCTTAAACGCTGATGTGATAACTTGTTTGAATATCCGTATACTTGCAAGAAATTAAACTATAGATTGTATGCCTACTATAAGTGCACCAACGTTTTGAGCCTGTACTGGAAATAAACATGTTGCTGAATCAATGCTGCTTCTAGAAATCCTAGAAGTTGTAATGTAGCAAAAATAAATGACCCCAAAAAGGTCATCAATCTAAATTTGAACAAGCCATAGCAAAGCTGAGGAGTAGACAATACTAGAGAGATTCTGGTAATATTTAAGATAACATGTCCCATTAGCAATATTTAACGGGAGGTAGTGAGCTGGTGTCAGTGTTTTGTTTCAGAGATTTTTGTTAGGCGGGGTGTTTTGTTTTTGCAAGTGAAAAAGAAAATTGCTAAGGCCCCCTGAGATCTACCACAACATCTTGTGGGATCTTTCTTACAGAGGAGAATTAAAACATAAGAATTATGCCGGGGGGTGGGGGTGGGGGTGGAAATCTACCAGGAAAATTCCCTTTTTGTGACTTTGTTCACTGTGATGTCAACTGATCAAATCTTTTGTCTCATCAAGTGTGATGGTACTTAGACTTGTTTTTATGCTTTGATAGTCCATAAATACTCTGGTGAATAAGTCTAGTTTGTTCAATGAAGACTTCTTCCTTTATTCTAATTAGAAACAGGAAAGGGGAAAATGTAGACAAAATTGTCAGCTGAATGTTTTTAAATGCCATTGCCAAGGCATCCTAGTATCAGTGACGATCTAATACTTGAACTGTTTTTCAGATGTTCCATGGTATTGATGTGTTGTAAATTATTCTCATGTGCTAACCTTATTGTGCTGCAAAATTTAAATTGGTATCTCAAAAAATTAATAATATCTAAATGGAACATGTTATTTTCAATTTTTATAATCTCTGAGCAACTAAATTGGATTTTAAAAATTACATTGTTGCTAATTAGGTCTTACTGGGTCTTCTTAATTAAGCACACAGTTGGAAAAGAGACATAGCAATAATTATCTCAATTTGATGGCTATACAATTTGCATTATCAACAAATAGCCAAAGCACGATTCAATTTCCTTGTCACATAGAAATGAATACAATACTTTAGACATGACAATGTATTTTAAAGCAGCATACCTTCCAAAGGACAACACTTGCTTATTCTTAGATGAAATGAAGATTCCATTTTTCCTACCTGCATATACATAAGTACGCGTACACCTCACTGTTGTATTGTTAGATAAATGATAGCACTCACATAGTGTATACATGTAAAAAAAATTGTGATATTGTTTACCTCTTTAGTTCAGAAGAGCTCCAAGATTAAACGGTACTTTTATAGAACTCAGTTACTAAGTGGAGTCTCCTAATTTTAGGTTTTTACAATGCAAAATCATGCTCTTGACACCACAACAGTAATCGTAACGGTGGAGAGCAACCTGAGCTTCCATTGACAAGCATTTTAATGCTTCATCTGGATATATTTAGTATAAAGAAGTGCCTAGTATATATTGGAAACGTCCTGTACAATGGGAGGAAGCTTAGTTGTCCCAGGCATACTTGAATGTGAGGGGGAACGTCCCTTTCTTCAATTCTCTTCTCTTCTTATAACGTCTTTTACTAAGAAAATACAGCTTTGACCATACATCCTCCCTGGAGTAAAAAATTACTTCTGAGAGATCCATATAGGAATATTGATCCTGTAATCTCAACCTACGCTCTTATATAGGTCAAACTTTCTTTGCCTATATTGTCCCTGCTATACAGTTAGGAATTAAGTTGTGAAGCCATTAGGTGACATGCCCATGTGTCCTGTACCAAATCTGTAGCTGTCAAGCACTTGGCTAGTTTTACTTAAGCCCAGACTTTTTCATGTTCTGCAGAATTCCTAGTTGAAGCATCGAGATGCTGGGATACTTTTCACAGTGTTTTCATTATTTGAAATTAAAATTTCATACCAGGAGTTATCCTGCAATATAATCAGGAGTTGTATTTCCTAAAGTACAGTTCTTCAGAAAGACTTAGAGTTCAGGAGATATTCTGAACCTGTCCAGGTTGTATCACCCCGAATCATGGATGTACTTTGTCCCGCAGCAGTAGAGCTTGATCTTTTGTGCTTGAACCTCCATTACTTATGCTCACTAACATCAAAAGATGGGTTTCCAAAAGAAACCATTAGGGAGTTGTGTGATTTTTACAGTCAGTGGCAATTCTCCAAGTAAAGTGAAGGGCATGTGTTGGCCAAGAATTTTGTATCACAGTTGAGTAGCTGACATAACGTATGTTTTTCAGTTCACTTTCAGTCTTGCCATATGCCACAAGATAATACTGCAACAACCTGACTTTCTTTACAATTTTATTCTGCAGTGTTTTCTCTCTAAAACTTTGGATAAAATGGGCAACACTTTGAATTACTTTGTTAACTAGAATTAAATTAGACTTTGACTAATTTTAAATGAAGATCATTAAATGTGAAAATGAATTTTATTCTACTTGCATCTATCACAATGACAGATATAAATGTATGGGCAAGTGTAATCCATCCATAGGTTAAAACAGCACATCCTCTAGGAGTGTGTTAAACCCATGGTATGTCCCTGAAAATTGCACTTTGCATTTACATGTCTGATTTAGAAAGATATGTAAAAACCCATATTTTCACATTGCTTTCTTTTCTCTGTACGTCTGTTCTTCTTAAGAGGTACTGTGTAGTCCACTTGCAGGAATAACACAATGTCTCAATATTTCACAGTCTCACTCATACACAGAGAAATACTGAGCATGTTGTACCTAGTGATCCGTACTTCATTATGTCGTCTTCAAACATCTTTTGATGTGTTGATATTTTATGATCCACAGAAAACATTCATGTGAATCTTGGTTGCTTCTTTTTTTAAAAAAATTTCTCAGTTTCTTGAGTCAGTCTTCTAGGGATTGCTTTCAATTACTCTTTCTTGATTTGAGCATGACTTTTTTCCTTCCAGTGGGAAGTACTATCTGCTTCCATCCTGCAGACTTAAGCAGACTTTCCATATTTCTTCATAGTGATATCTAATTCCATGCATCATCTAGAAACTTAATTTGTTCCTGCTCTACTGCTGCTCAACTGTTTTAGCTGGTGTCTTTCTGTCTGCATATAACTGTTCTGTAAAACAGAGGACTTTAAGGATGACATAAGGACTTCCTTTGTTTATAATATCTAAACAAATATTTGAGGGATACAGTTTTGAAGATATGTACAAGGTCAGAATATTTTTTTCCTTTTTTTTTCCCTTGGTATTGCATTTCTCAAAGGTTTAAATCAAGAGTGTTTGCTTTGGTTTGCCTTTAATATTTTACAGTTTTGTATTTCAGAAAAGAACTGCAGAATAAAGGTACTATTTTTGCCTTCAGCAATCCAGAGCTGAAATACCTACTTAGTAGTTCATTTTCAGAAACCAGTGGTCTAAGAAGGTAATAAGCAAATGGTAGCTTTCAGGTAAGGGTATATGTTGAAAGAAAAGAAATATAGGAGAGAATTGAGCAGATGTGGAGCTGGGGTTTGTAGTTGATTGAACGGCCGTCTGAGAATGAAAAACGGAATTACAGGAGGCTGCCTTCTGAATTTAGGTTTTGAATATATGCAAACTAGAACTGTTTCCTGGTTATATTTTAGCATCGTAACTGCAATTACATTTTAATTCCATGTAGTTTGGATTATCTGAGTATTGGACATAATGCTTAGTTGAGGCCAAAAAAGGTTACAGTACTTCATGTTTTTACTCTTGTACGCTTCCGGAAGACCCTGTTCAGCTACGTGATACTCGTTATCATCCATACCCTGTCCTCTCTAAATAAGTCTGGACTTACTGGTAACCAACTGGGTATGCCACTGGTGATTTGACGGGGTTGATCAGTATGGAAATTTGCTCATTAAATGTGCACCCTATCAGAGCAGCCTGATAAGAATTTATACAAAGCACTATTAAAGCAACGTGATCTCTGCGGCATCACTGTGTTTCAGTACAGAGCCTCTATGCAGTATAAATGCATAGTGAGTTTTCTTATAAAATAGGTATTGATTAGTATGTGCACTGCAAAGAGCCTCATCACAGGCTTTCTCATAAGCCACAGTTATCCTAACGTTATTGTGCTTCAGAGCAAGTAGGATTCTGATCTAAGCAGAACATGCAAGTTAGGTGGTTGATGTAAGAGGGTTTTGATGCAAGTGAAATGTGGAAGTAGTTTCTCATAACACGTACAACATGCATTTAGAAAGTTGCATAAATCATATATTAAAAATATAAATCCATATACAAACCTATATTAGTTCCATTACTTAAAAGGTGTTTTCCCATCTAATAGAGCTTTTTGACTTTTTTTGAATTTGCAGAAGTGTTCCATTGTGAATTTAAATGATTAGTTGTGTATTCTTCTACAAATCTAACTGTAAACTGTAAATGATACCTGTTTTAAAGTATGGTTGAGAATTTCTTGCTATTCAGTGCCAAAATATATATTTCATATATTTCTATGTTTATATGTATAATAAACATATAATATTTATATATTTTGTAATACTATTGGTTAAATATTTTGTGAAACCTTTCAATGACAACAGTGATGGAAAGGTCAAAAAAGTGCTATTCTTTGTGAGGAGGAGAGCATTAAGACACTTACACAAAGGTCACTTACAGGAACTGTAAGTTTTTATGAGACTTTATCATTTTGCTGACAAGGTCAACTTGATATTGATCGGCTGGGTATTTTGTTTAGTTACTTGAAGGCCACTTATTTGAAGAAACCTGTGTAAACATCCAGGCAATATTCTTTATACTCCTGCCCTATTCCAGCATTTTGAGTTGCTTACTGTGTTGTCTTTTTCCAAACAAAATACAAAATAAGGTTAAAGTATTTGATTGTCAGTGTTTAAATTCAAGTTATCATAACTACTATCATTTGTTAAATTTAACTGAATCTCTTACTGTAGAAAAGCTTGAAGATTTGATCTGGTTTTTTATCATGTGTTCCTGATTCATAAAAGCATTTTTTGATGAAAAATTTTTTGAAGTATTTTTCCAGTCCTTGCAAATGATTTATCACCTCCTTTCATATCAGGCCAGGTAGCTGTGGGTTTATGAGACTTTAATGCCCTAAGCGAAAATAAAGGAAGCACAAGTTTAGTCCGTGTGTGAAAGGAAGTCGAAGTTTACTGTGACATTTGACGCTCTGGTGCTGTGTCTCCCGCCCTTATGTGAGCCATTAGCGCCACTGTGTTTTAGATGGCTTTGGTAAAATTAGGTTGGGGTGGGAAGGGAAGAGTTAGCCAGGTGAGCTGAAGATTTTCTTCCTTCAGGTGGTGAACGAGTAGGCAACTGGGGATCTGTCTGCGTTACATCTGTGTCTGCATCCTTCCGCCATAAAGGGTGTAAAACTTCGTGTTATGTCTTCCTGGTCTTGTGCAGCATGCACTGAAGGCAGCGAGTATTACAGCCTGGCGCTTAAGTGGCTTGGTGGACAGTGTTACGCTGAGAAAAGTTGAGCTGTGGCTTCGCATACCCGTGAGAGGCCTTTGCAACCCTGCGGCTGGAAATGTGGTCACGTATGGCAATGGCAGGAGACAGTAGTAGAGTCGCTGAGCAGGCGGAATGTGGTGCTAAGGTTGAGATACTCAGAAGTTGGACGTGTTTTTTAATCATTCTTGCCCTTACATAATAAGGAATAATAAAATTACAGCTTTTAAGGGGCTATTTCATGGAGCTTTTACATTAATTTAGATTTGAGAAAGTGCATATCCTTACACATGAGAAGATAGCACATATGAAAGTAACACAGTGAAAGAGAAGACCTGGAATATTAATTGCTTACATTAAATGATTTGGTCTGTCTGCTGCCTTGGTTAACATCATTAAATATATTTCTGCCACAAACTGTTCTCACAGAAAGTGAAGACTTTGGTTATTAAACCTTGTTTTAAGAGAATAAAAATAAATCTTTATTAAGTAGTTGGTTTTCTGCAGCCTAATTTTTAGAGGTTTCTGTGCATCCTAATAAATTTTTGTTACTTGTTTTAAAAAAAAGAGGCACTATTGAAACCTCCCGCAAAATAGATGTGCAGCAAGGTTATCTTTTAGGTGGAACTTCTGTATATATATTTTTTTTTTCCGTGAGTCAGGGTGCATAAGTATACTACTATTTTTTTCCAGTAACAAGCTAAATTTGTTGGGTTCGTTGTTTAGCACTTTTGAAAGCGGGATGCACCACGGGCGTCTGAGGCTGCTTGCACTTGTTGCCTTCATGGCAAAATTTATTTCTTGTCTACTGCATCTTCTTAGTAGAGGCCCTTGATTTCTCCTCATTTTCCTGTGGCTTCTGTAGCATCATCTCCATTTGTTCTGTCAGACAGGATATATAGGAAGGCTTTTTCCTGTCAGTAACCATTTCTACAGAGTCACCAGGTAATCTTTTAAGCCAACCCTGTGCTTGTAAGTCACAGCACCTTTGTGTTCTTCTGTCGCAGATCAGACTACTAAAGCAACTCATAAAATAAGTACTGAACTTAGGCAATAATAGGCAGTGTTGGCAAATAACAGTAAATTATTCGGGCAAATAGCTTTTGAGAAGCAAATAGTGCTTATTAGTAACTTGTCTACAGAAGCATCTTAACACCAATTTGATACGGTGTGATCAATGCAGAGCACAAAAACTTGTGTTCATTGCTGAAGCCCCATGACAGACTTGTCAGCTGGCCTTAGTCTCTGGCAGACTGGCAGCTCCTTAGTTTGTCTTTTTAGTTCGCTCTCTCTTGAAGAGTTTTTTATTGACTTCGGCGCTTTCAAGCCCACTTTGTTGAGTCGGAGATGTGAACTGTGGGGTTTGTTTGTTTGGGGGGGGGTTGTGGTTTTTTTTTTTTTTAATGCTAGAAGCTCTTTATCCAGGTCCTATTTGTTTCTGAAGACCTATTCCATCTCAGGTTAAATGTGTGGATGAAACTCCCTGAGATTTTGTGTTTCAAGCAAAGACGTGTCTTTAACCTCTTTCTCCAGACAGCATCCTGTAACGTGGGGAAGGGAAGGCATGCACTCCACAGTGTTACTTCTGCCGTAGTGGTTGGTCTCCCTTCCTGCCATCCCTCCAAGGGTTCTGTGGGCCTGGATTTTCTTCTTCCATTACTATGTTAGAAGCCTTAGACTCTCTTCACGCCATGCGCAGTGTTTTCCACTCTTGCTCAGGAAGGTGGTCCTTCCAAACATATTGGGAGGACACACAAGCAGGAGACGAATTTTTGCTCTGCTGGAACCCAGTGACAGCTACCGTCAGTTGTTTCTCAAAAATTCAGACAATTTCAGAAGTTAAACTCATCTCTACAGCCTTCTAACAAGAAATGCTTTCTGTGGGCTTTTTTAGGTTTACCTTTTGTGTGTTTTCACTTTTTCTGTGGTTGCTTTTGGAGATTCATATTGTATGCTCACAGCTGGCAGTCCACGGGGTTAAAAGTCCTTGTTGCAGATGGGAAATGGGCTGATATCAAACTGGGTATTAATCTTACTTCCCTCTGCTGCTGACCTTAAAATCATTAAGAAGCTGTGAGCAATTGCTTTTAATTAAGCAAAATCTCTTTTAACGTCTATGTTTTTGGTCTTCTAGCAATAATATTTACAGCCACCTTTTTTGTTACATTTCTTTTTCTAGGTTAATAGCATCTGTTAATCTTAAAAAAAAAACAAAAAACAAAAACAAACAAAAAAAAACACCAAAAACCAAACAACCAAAAAAACCCCAAAACCCCCCTAAATTTATTTTAACAGAGCTCCCTGTTTGTGAACCATGCTGCTGAAAAAGGTGTGCCGTAACCCCTGTTATTTCATCACAGCCGCTGCCTTAAAATTAACAGCTTCATGAAGGCAAGGTTACAGGACAAGTGCACCAGTTGCATGTGCAGCTGCAACCCACTTGATTTTAATGATACTGGATTTGAACATCATTTTAATGATATACAAAACTGCAAGCTGTAGTTTGGAAGGTTTCGTTGAGGATCAGTATAGCCCCCATGTTGGTATGAGTTTGGACAGGAGATGCAGAGGAAAAAGGGGGTCGTACTGCAGGGTAGAAGCTTCTTCCTGTTGAAATGTCTGCACAAGCTAAAAGGAAAATGTCCATTTCTGAACCATCGTATGCTCTCGTAGAGTAACGCTGTGGTGTATTTTTGTTTTTGCTAAGTCTGGTGGTTTTCTAAAGTGTGAAGTCTCTTATTCTTGATTAAATGTAATTTAATTTACAGCAAAATACTTCAAAAGAGTGAACTTTCTGTTTTCTAGGCTTCATATTTTAAAAGATACAAAATGTTATTTTCACTTAAGATGAATATGCATCCCTTTAGAGAAATAGTAACTGTTCCGTCTTAGCTTTAATACCAAATATAAGTTTTTGTAACATATTTTGTGCATAAGGTACAGTTATTGCTTGGTCTAATGGGATAGTGCTTAACATTTGGTTATATATTTTTTTTTCAAGTTGCTGTTATTTTAATTATATTTTTTAAAAGTAAACCAGTAAAAGAAGACATGTTCAGATTCTTTCCTGGATTATAGTGATATTAATACAATTTAATTGGTTTATATCAATTAAAAATAAAATTGGGCCTTTGTGAGTTAAATTTATATATGATATCTGAAATGGATTTTTTTTTTTCCCTAGGACTGTTTCCTTAAGGAGTTCCAGTTGCTTGTTTTCATGACTTTGAGCCTATTTAATCAGAGATGGAGCAGATGGACTGCAAACCCTACCAGCCACTGTCAAAAGTTAAACATGAAGTGGATCTAACTTACACAAGTTCTTCAGATGAAAGTGAAGATGGGGGAAAGCAAAGGCAATCTTATGACTCAAGAGAAACTCTGAATGAATATAGCCAAGAGCTAAGACTTAATTATAACAGTCATAGCAGAAAAAGAAAAACCATTGACCAGTCCACGCAAGGTAAATTGTTTATTTTATCTACTAATTATGGTTATTACTTTCTGATTACTTACTATGAAACAGTATCACGTTGTCAGCAGACAAGCAAACATCTTGTTTTCAAAGGCCTGTAGTGACAACCCACTTTTTACCTATTTTTAACCATGCCGTAATATCAGAAATTTCTGAAATATTTTTTTGAAGTAAAATTGCTTTTCTAGCAGCATGCACTGACTGGTATTCTGGAGACCATCACATGATAGCTATAGATAAATATTTCTTTAGTAGTAACTATTCTTCTTACTAATGTTGACTGATTAATTATTTACTACCTTTGCATATGTTGTGTACATTCTGATATAAAATCAACACTGAGTTTGTAGGCTATCTCTGCATATGCTTACAAAGCCTATGAATGAATTCAAATGTAACAATTCTCTTAACAAAATTTCTAATCGCATAAATAACCAAGTAATTTAAAAACTGAAGATAATTACTGTATTGTAAGAAAAAAGCCAACAGTTAAGTTTCTTTTTTAGCCTTTTGCATGATATGGACAGAAGTCTAGGACAAATATTTGAGAGCTTATGATGGTTGAGCTAAGGTTAGGAAAAGCTACTGCTTGGTTAGAGATAAAAGCTAAAAACTAAAGAAATGGAAGATAATGAGCAGAATTTACTGCAGCATTCCCTGATAGACTGCTGCTCGTGGAAACCCACGTGCTGCATGTAACACACTTTGTACAGACAAGTGGCTTATCTGTTGCCTTTAGCTCTGTCACAAATTTGGGCAGGATGGTGGGGCAGGGAGAATATTTTTAGGAATCGGAGTGCGTGTCAGAAGCAGCGAGAGTCCTGTCCCCTTAAACGTAACAGCAACAGGGTTCCAGGGGCAGTCACTCCCTGCTCTTCAAGGAAGTGGTTAAATTGATCCATTATAGTGGATATAGTGTGGCCAGTACTTCTCAGCTGAAAATTTTGATACTTATTAAACAAAACCAACAAACAAAAAACACAAACAAAACCCAACAAAAAAAAACCTACACAAAGCAACCCAATCCCTCACCGCTCATTCAGAAAAGCCTTCTCCAATTTTCTGAATATTAAAATATTTGTTTTTACAAGAAAATAAAAAATAGGCTTTTTGAAGCTGGAAAATTTGTCTCCTCTGTGATGTGTAAATTAATGCAAAAACTAGAACAGCTGTGCTACATAGCTCTTACAGCCTTTTTGTTTTTTACTGCAGATATTCTGAATCAAGTTACTTTCATAATACTGGTGTTGTCTGAAAGTACCTATAATTCATGGGAGAAATAATACCTAGCTGCCAGAGATAGCCTCAATCCATGTACATATATTCCCTCCATAAAGTTACAAAACTGCAATGTTGGGAAAGAAAAAGTCATGAATACAGATTTCAACAAAGTATGGTATAGAAAACTTGACGTACGTGTTTGATTCTTTATAAATGACTTGATCTTGAACATGTTATGAGAGTTTGGTTAACTAAGATATGGCTATATTGTTGTAACTGGAGATGATGTAAATGTACTGTAGATCTACTTAAAGCAACTGCCTCATTACTGATAACTGTGGCTATGAAAGCATAACCTCTGCATTGACCTAGGTCTCTGAAGAGCTCCCTGTTTGCAAAACTTTGCTGCTATCGGTATTATTGTTAGCTGTAGCATCGCTCGCTTGGACACATAAAAGGGTTGCAATCACTCTATTGTAGGCATAAGAAACCAGCCTGTGTGTCATATGTCGAATTTACTCTTCCAGAACAGTGCCTCTGAAAGCAATCGCATTAATAATTTTGGAGAAATGGTCAAATTATTGTGCGTTTCTGCAAGAAGTTGTCAGGCGTGAACTTACCTCACTTATTCAGGACTGGCCTGTTAGGAATCAGATTTATGCTTGCGCAGGCCAACAAGTAATTTACACTCATGTTGTAAGATGATTTTATTGGAAATGTATGCCCCAAGATTCTTCCATTCAAATTAATTTTTATGAGATACTGTATGAATTTGCAGATCTTCTATTTTAAAAGCATTGGTATTTTTCTTCTTGGAAGCAATACAGTCTTGTACTGCTTCAAACTGCAGTATGAGGCTTGATGTCCATGTTCGCAGAAAATCACTTAAGCCTCTACGGTAGTTTGTCAATATGCAGGGCAGCACTTAAATACTTGCTTTACCTCTAGGCACCTTCTTTCCCGAATTGTCTAGGTCAGTATATTATTATTTAATATATACTCCTTGCTTTATTGTGTTATTGAGCATAAAAGTGTTTTTAAAAACATGTGTACCGGTTTGTAAGGACAGAGGTGAACTTTGCTTTTTGTACTAGAAGTCATAGTTTTTTCCTGTGACAAATTGTTTGGTATAACTGAGTTAGTTATTGCGCTGCTAAGTATATCTGTTTGGCTTCCCGGGAATTCATCCCTATATCTTTGTAGTGATTTAAATCATACAGTTTTCCCTTGCCACAAATTGAACCTAAATGTTTAGCCTGGCAAGAAACATAGGTTTGAAATATGAAACTGGTTGAGCTCAAAATTCAAACAAGAGCAAAAAAGTTTGGAAAGCCGAGTGTAAAATTTCAGACTTCAGCCAGAGTTTGATTTGATTACAGTGCTAGTGCGTTATTTCCAAAAGGACACCAGGTTTCACGGCATGGGGCCTGGGAGTTGGAGAGTTCTTGGTGATTCTTGGTAGTTGCTCAGTCAATACCAGAAAAAAATCAGGTTCAGTTTTGGACTCTGAATCTGGCATGTATCCATAAAACTGTAGATTGAATTTGTTTTAAATCCATTCTTTTCTAAAATTCCTCATGAGAATCTTTAACAAAGTTTTTCTCATGTTTGGCACATCTTTGGAATGTAAAAAAAACCCAAAAAATCAAAACCAAAATCCCCACAGTGCCCCTTCTCAAAGAGATTTGTTCTGCAAGGAGAGCGCTGTACCATGCCGTTGCTTAAAACTATTGCATAAAAGAATTCTACATATTAAAGCTAAAGGGGCATCCGTAGTGGTATCCCCAGGTAGTGACATAATATTCTTCTCTAGCTACTAGCTACAACTGAAATAGTACCCTGTACTTAATGTGTGATGAATTAATGGATTGCAGAGTGAGGATAAAATCCATGAACTTCATCCACGAAAGGTGTGAGAATAGATGAGAAAACAGACACATAGTAACAGTCATGAATGAAGTGATAAAGATGAAGGGTGAGAGAGCAATCAAACGAGCTCTAATGATGGAATGTGAGAAGAAAATTGTTTCAGAATACAAAAAAATAACGAAGAGAAGCTTATAACAGGAAGAAGCGTAGGGGTATCTGTATTGATCTAGTTAGTTTTGTGAAAAGAATCACCGATTTAGATGTTTATGGAAACTGGAAGAATTTGTATTGGCTACTTAAGCGTGGCAGGATATAGAAATTAGACTGGGCAGTCATGTGAATTTAGTAAATAGCTTCAGAGTAAAATGTGATTTATTGCTCAAAATACTGATATATCTCAGCAATTCCTGTGAAGATTTTTGTTATGAGCAGATTGACTATTTCATTGTTACTATCAATATTGAGGATTTGTTTCTATGAAAAGTTTCAATTGGAATCTGAGATTATGTAAAATCATTATGCGTGGGTATTTATGTGTTTGCATATATAGACAATCTGTATAAACCAGAACTCTACATGACATGAACTCAAAGGAAACGTTTTCAGAGTTCTTAAATGTATCCTACAGAATTGAATAGCACCGTTAGTATTTCGCGAAACATTTTTTGTGTCAAAGTTTTGTTTGAAAGTCCATGTGATCTTGCAAATTGCAAAAATTTTTGTTTTAAAGATTGAAAACAATACCCAAATATAGAATACTTAACTGCTTCAATATTTTTGTACTCCTTACAATTCCTGAAATTGTATCTCAGATCTTACTCTTCAAAGAGGAATGGTTTATCTCAAATCTTACTCTTCAAAGAGGAATGGTTTATTGGTTGGTTTCACATGTCTTATAGATAGGAATATGAAAGAAAGAAAGAAAGAAAAAAAAACCCCAGTAAGTATGGAATTAATCTATTGATTAAGCAATGATTTCTAGGTTATATTCTTGAGGTCTAGTACTGATGTCCCTCACGGAGAGTCCAGTGCAAGATAAATTGTGTCTCTGGAGTTACTTGCATCAGAAACTTGTAGTTATCTGGCAATTCCAGATTTAACAAATAACACCACAGACTGTTTCAAGCTGAGCTAAGTTTTACTGGCCTAACAACTCAATGTGAGCAGATGCAAAACTCTCCTGACAAAGCGTCATTGACTCCTGAAGAGTCAGTGCTAATTGCATAATGTGTACATCTTAAAATGCATTCTCTTAGTCACTGGAATGTTCAAACTCCTGTTTATCTGAAGATATGTAAATCTACAATATCTCATCCTGGCAAGAACATCTTATGAAGTAAATTCCTGGCAGACCCAATATCATATAGTTTGGGGATATTGGCAAACATAGTAAATTAATTCTTGGAAGAATCGGTAAACACAGTGTTTTGTACTTGAAAGCGATGGGGTAGAATTGGCAGAAGTCGTCAGAAATGTCGTTCTTGCTAGGAAACTCATTGATGGACCTCGCTGCGAGGAAAAAAGTTCTCATAGCTGTACCATACATAGATTGCACTTCTAGCTTATTTGCGACATGTTTATATCATTAGAACTGTTTTCTTCCACAGTTTTCTCTGTTTCCACCAAAGTTAATATGAAAGGATCTGTACTCTACAAATACTGGCAGTACAAAAAAGCTTTATGGCTTTTAGGTTAATTATAGATTTGTAGAAAACACTAGTTTAGAGGAATGAATTCCTGATAGGATAAGCATCTGGGATTGAGTCATTGGCATGATAAAGTTTATTGATCGTTAACAATATGAGCATACGGCGGTAAATTTCTGGTTAGACAAACGTGTATTTCCTGGCAAGATAAATATATTGAACTGCATTATGGGCAAGGCAAACTGGAGTTATTCCTAGCAGGAAGATCCAACAGCAAATATTTTCTGGTAAATCTGTGTGAAAAAAATCAGCATTACTAGTATTCTAGGAAATGACGTTTTAGAGTGCTTCACAAAGAATTGACCTTTTCTGCTTTTAGCCCAAGAAGTAAGGAAAACTTTTTTGTAGGACAAAAGCTGCAGATTGGTAACATATTAAACATTTTGTAGAGAAGGTATAAAAAATTATCTTCAGGAGCAATAGGTAAACAGATCCAGCTAGATGTTCAGAATCTTCCTTGAATGAACTCCATTGGCTTCAGGAAGAGGCCTGGGTCACAATGGGAGAAAGCTGTGCTCTTCAGCCTAAGGCTGCTTGTGTTTCATCCTTGATTTTTTTAGCTTACTGCTGTTGCCATCCGATTCTCATTTCTGCCCTCTGTTACGTTCCAGAAATGGTGGGGATACGTGGGCCATAGAAACGTTCCAGTGCTGAACTGTTTCTCCTTTCCCTAGAAAGGAGAAACTACATGTGGGGTGCAGAAATTGGCGGTCTGTTTTGCTATGCTTTAAAGTTCAGCAGATTTAAGCTTACCAGGAAGGAAGATTTAAATGCATGTAACTCTTAAGATCATATGAGCAGTCAAAACCAGTTTTACTTACCATCATAGACATAAATATGAGGCGTGCTGACAAGCACTGGTAGGAAATCGTCCTGTCAGGAAAATGTCATGGTGTTTTTTTGTCATCTGCAAAGTAGCAAAAGCTTTTTATATAATAGCCATATTCTCCTCTGATTTCAGAATTATGTAAATCCATTCAGGGCAGCAGATCTGCTTTGCGTCTGTACCAGGGCAATGGAGAATTGAATTTGGGCTGTATATAGCATGTGCTTTTTGTTTCAATTACTTTATTTTTAAATGACGTGTAAAGGTAAATAAGCCAATCTTTATTAGCTTCTCCCCTTAATCTGTTATGTATAATGCTAGAATAATACTCTAACATACCACAAGCTTGTGGTCTTGTGAGCCCTCCCAGAGGAAATGGATGCCAACAGAGTGGCTGTGATGTTTCAATGTTTTAACAGAGATTTGGAGCACTTTTCTGGGTGAATTTAGGACTCTGTGCTTTTAACTTCCACAAAGAGTAGTTAATGAAGGGAAAAATTTTATCAGGGGGCGTCCTCAAACTCTTCTTGACATTAAGAAGGTAGAGCTCGAGTGCTATCAGGGCTAACCTTGTGGTCGATGGAACAGGGTAGAACAGTTCAATATAGCTCTACCTGCTAGCTGCATACTTTGGAGCCTTTGCCAGTAGTATTCATGTGATAAAGACGTATCAAAATAAAGAATATTATAATGGCTATTTATTGACCTGTAAACAGGACACAGTAAAATGCATTTTTTATGTTTGCAGCTGGAGGGGAGATCATTAGTTTCGAAAAGGTCAAGAAAAAATGTAAAATGAAAAGAAAAAGTCTCTCTTAAAAGAACTACTGCTATGCAGGCTTTTAGAAATGTGGTAGTTTTGAACTCTTCAGCTGGGTAGTTATTTACTTCTCTTGTTCCCAGTGTTTTCTTTATGATGAGATTTGTGGGTTAATGAAGGATGGGGTTTTTTTTAACCTTTAAGCTGCATAATTTGTTTAGAGCTGTGCATTGAGTTGTTGTGGAAGGTGATTGTAGCACAGTGGAATGAAGCATTCCCGAGTTCTGGAAGAGGAAGGTAGGAACAGGCTGATTACAAAGGAAACCAATTATTTTTGCAAGCACTTTTCTTGAAATTCTGTAATTTAAGGAAGAAAATACAAAAATAACATAGAAGACTTCTGGTAACATACTATTACTAGATAGGGCTTTATCAAAACTGTTGAGGTATTTTGTAATATAGAATCTTTTTTCACTTGTTTTCAAATGCCAGACATCTAAATTTTAGACTTTTCATGTTGTCGGCAACATTATTTTGCTGATTTTAGAAAATCTTCTGAGAACTTAAGCATGTTTTGTACCTGCATGCTTTAGAGCAGGGACTTGAAGCGTAATGAAGAAGTGATGTCTGTGTGAGGGTACACAATATATCCCTCGTACTGTCTCATGAAAGGGACTCAGCTTTCAGCAGAGGGTGATTTAAAGGTCCTTCAGATTTCTGGGCTGTATACTAGCGGAAGGAAGCGATAGCTAATAAGCTCCATCTCCTGCTGCTGTACGTTACACCATCTGGTCTGAGTGTTTGAGCTTCATGTTGTTCAAAAAAAATTACATATGAGGCAGAGTAAAAGACTCCACACTCCTAAAACTTTAGTGCATTGTCTTCTCCTGTGTTCCCTTGCAGAAATAAGGATTCCTGGTGTGCTGTGCTGTGCTTTGTTTGGCTAGTTGTGGTCTAATCATGGTGATGTTCCTGTCTCCCAGACAAAAACAGTGTGATGAGCAGTTCCCTGTGGCTTCCTGGACTGTGGCCTTCTCCTCTATATGGGGAGTATCTGCAAACTCTAAGGAAAGGAAAAGCTGCACTTAGATTCAGACCCCCTCTGGATATTCTTTCTTGATTTGCCAAGTAATTGGAAATTTCTCTCCTTGGAATAACTGGGGTGAGGAAACTGTATGTTTGTGGCTTCATTTAAAATCTCACGGCGGGAATACTTTCCCGTCCCCTTATCAAATCAAAATACATGAGCAAACTGGATGTGCAGAGACTCTTCCCACAAGGCTGAAGTGGGTGCTCCCTTCCTAGATCACAACTGTTTTACAAAAGCTTGTAACCTGATGTTACCATTCCTGTAATGCTGCTTCCTATCTTATAATATCGGCCATCATCAGTGAAAAAAATGCCTTGTATGATCCAAAACAGTTTCATTCTCATAAGTAATTCTTTTGATTTAAAAAGCGAATATCTGAGAGAGGGGAAGAGTGGGAAAAAAACTACTGAGAAGGGAAATAAACTAGAGAAGGATCACAGTGCATTTCCAGTCCCCTGCTAACAAATCTCATCTAAGGAATAAAAAAAGCATTCTCCAAATGTTACACAAGCTTAACAATCCATTTGTCAGTGTACAGATACAAACGACAATCCTAATTTCCATTCTCTTCTCTGAATCACCAATTTTCTATGGTGTAAAATGCCAGAAATCATAGAAATAAAAATCAGAAGGGGAGAGTAACCCAGCCAGTGTAACAGAAACCGAGATACAGCAATCCTTACAGTAACCTGTGCCCAGTGCAAATGAAATATCTACAGCAGAGGCTTAAACTTTTGAGTTAATATGTTTTGGAATTCTGTTTGTCTAAACATGAAATTACATCTGTAAAATGTTCTCGCTATACTAATAGAGCCTCTTCCTATTACACGACAGGTCTTCTTGGACACTTTTAAGTAAGTTAAAACCAAGGTATGAACAAACATCAAGATAGAGTGACGAAGTGAGTGTTACAGAACATGGGAACCAGTGAACAGCTCTGCACTTGTCCTACAAGCCATTTAATACACATACTCTTGCTGTGTCTTTTATGTCACTCTTTTTGAAACAAAGAAGAGCTGTCTTGTTTTCTGGAACTAGAAATCTGGTTTGCTTATCTTCTAGAGCAGATGCTGAAACAAAATAACATTTCTTCCCAGGATTTCTCAATTATGTATCTGTCAGAAGATTTTGTACCTCTCGAAATAAAGAACTGTCAAGAAGTAGCTCAGTGAGTCGATGACATTGCTGTGTATCTGGATAAACAGCAGGGTGGGTGTATCCTAAGTCATTTACAGCTCAAATTAGTTTTTCTTTTGAGAATGAGACTCAAATACTTCTGAACTTAGTTCTATAGGTATTTATGTGAAATAAATTTTGACTGTGATTTGAAATCTAAGGTGCTCCTTTCAAAGTTTCAGTTTTATTGGAAGCTGCTCAAAAATCAGTTTCCTGGTGACTGTCACTCATTAGGAATGCTTTGCAAGTGGGTGAAGTATCTTTAGCTCAGATGGAAAAAACAGCATGGAAGGAATAAGGTAATGTTTAACACCAGCAGACCGATTCTTTCACCACCACCACCACCCCCCAAGCACCAGTTATATAACAAAACAGTGAATACTGAGTAAGGTTGATATAGTCACTTCCAGCTGTAACCTCAGGAAAAATAGTCTGAGGACCTAGAAAAGCCACATATCAAAATATAAACAGTTGCTGTGAAAATCAGCAAGAGATTGTGAAGCCAGCAAATTCAAATGATAATATTAGTATGGTGACTAAAGAGACATAAATGTCAAGTTTTGTAAAGTTTTTTGAAAGATTAACTGTGCTTTATTCAGTATTAATGTAGTGGAATTCATAACTGCTACAGAAGTTGCATCTGTAAGAAAGAACATGAGCAACTGGACTGTCTTAAATATTGTGCTCAGAAATAGGCTGTTATAGAAGCCCTGGTCTTTTTTTCTGATAACTGAAAACGGTAGTATCTGAAAAGCTAGATTCAGTGTTGCCACTGACTTAATGGACGTAAGGTGCTTAGCTTCACACACGATTTTTGAACTGCCAAGAAAAACTCAATCATGTGAGCCAGGACTATTACCATGCTTTACAGACAATAGAGAGCTGTAGAGGAAGCTGTTATTAGCTAAAGAGAAGCAGCATCAGGTTACGCTGCCCATGGCCCTGGAAGTGGGACAAATCTGTCTTTGAGACTGAGGTGCCAAAAACACCCTTCCTGCATACCTGGGAGTGGAGAAGAATCTGGACCTCCCTGCTGTTAGCGCTTTCTTAACATGGAAGCATAGCGTGAACTGTGTAGAGCTTTGCTTGGAAAGAAACTAAATGGGAGGTGCCGTATTTCATGGTTCAGCCATTGTTTATATCACTTTGCTAGTAAGGCATTTTTCCTGGAATTAAAATAGTAGAAAACAAATATAAGGAAGAGTGAACCAACTTCAAAAACCTAGAGATACTTAAGGTTATTCCACTTTCCTGTAGATGGCATTTCCAAACATCACAAAGCATGCATAATGGGACCACATGAATGTGCTCCTGCTGCCTTTTGGACAAGCAACAAAGCAATAGAAGTGACCTGCTAGAATGGGTGGAATGTAATCAATCCTCATGATTACAAAAATGTGCAGTGTTTGCTGTTAGGAGGCCACCATAGAAGGAAAAATTAGTGTAATCTTAAACATTGAGAAAAATTCATTGCAGATTTATGAACTGTTCTGCAAAACTTCTTTCAATAAAATTGATTTTAGTAAAGCTATCTGAGGTTAATCTATTTTTATTTTTATCTGTTTTTTAAATTTATTTTAATTTTAGTTCTCCCACTGAATGGAGAATTCTTTATTCACTGGATTTGCCACACTCTTTCTCAGTAATTCATACATAATTTAAGATTACTTCTATTCAAACAAATGACGATGCATTGGTCTAAAAGTGACCTAAGTAAGGGAATAAATGGCCCAATGTGCTTAAACTACAGGATTTATCAGAGGGTTTTATTTACGCTTCCTAACAGTTCTCCAATATTGGTGGTTTTGGCTTCCTGGTACAGGTGTACAGTTCCTATGGACAACAACGTAAGCAGCAAAATATTTGCCAGACATTCTTAAGGCTCCCTTGCTTCTAAATATTTTAGTAGGGTGAAAGTGGTTGGTGTTTAGAAGTACATAAAAACTTGAGTTCCTCTTCATTTTAAATTACAGAGCAAAGATTATTCACATATGATTTTCTTAACAGCATAATGTAATAAAATGTATCCTAGAAGTAGATTTTGTTATGTATAAAAGTTATAGAAATGGAAATGCAGATAACAGTGAGTGATCACTTATGGGGATGTTAATTTCTTAATTCACTCAATTTATTAGTCATAATTTTTTTTTCTAAGTCTTAAAAATGGAAGCTCACTTGTGCTTTCACTGATTAACCGTAGAATTTTGTACTTTGGCATCATGCAAGAGGCTTGCATGATTTACTTCAATATTGTTCAAGAGAGACGTAAATAATAAAAGTAAGCATTCATGATAACTAGAAACACAGTTAACAACATTAGTGCAGAAAAGATGTAATTTTCTTTTTTCAGACGTTTTTGTGGCCTGTGAAACATGCCTGCACTTTTCTTCGGGATGAAAGTTTTAAAATTCTGATCAAAGAGCAACTTCAAATATTGTTTAAAACATTTGCACTCAATTCAATTTGAACATATCAAACTTCTTCCTTCTTTTCGAACACTTGCATGAAATTTAATGATGTCTGCTAGCTTGATCTCTTTATTTCACCATCTATTGAAGAAAAACAATTCTGTAACTTCTTATGCTGCTGTAATCAAGACAAGAGAACTTTCTAATTTTTTTACAAAAATCATATCAGGACACTGATTATGTGGTTGTCTGTAATGTAATTTTGGGACATACTTTTAATCCTTCCTAGTAATGAAATTAAAGAAACTGATTGTTACTTTATAATTTTTAGTAGAAATCAAAGGATTGTCTATTGCCCTACATAAAATTAGTTATTCTGTTCAGCTGGAGGCAGGAATTAATCTTAAAATTTCTCAATAATATTTTCCTTTTGTTATTTCTGTGGGAGTTTTCATATTTGTTACTACAAATGTGTGTATAAGTACAGAAGGGTATGCGTGTAGTATTGACATAGTACAATACAAGTTTTGTATTGTTTTTTTTTAAGGTGCGGTCTTGTACCCTACTCTGTTTAGTCCAGAAAAATAGCCGATTTTTTTTCTGAGATTTAGCTGTACATATGGAAATGCAGAATATTAGAGGAAATGCAGAAATCAGAAGTGTGTGCACCTGTGTGCTAACTTCAGACCAATTTGGGGTTTTTCTTTGTAACTGGAGTCAGTTAGTAAGAGTTTAAATAGATAAATATTAGAAATGTTGTCTAATGGTTGCCCCCAGAGGTATTCCCCTGTGCTGCTTGGAAAAGGTGTTATTAATTTCCTCACGCTCTCGTTCCTTTTCTCATTTTGTACTTAGGGATGGATTACAAAATCTGTTTATCTTTGGCTCTCTGGAAGGAAATACAGAATTCATGAAGAGAAGGGCATGGTATGAAAAAATCCTTGTATTTCAGTTGAGAAAGGAAAAAAGGAAGTTATTTGCCTGCTCTGACTGTATAAATCTTCATTCATGTGAGCATGTCTTGGATGACCATCTCGTCTGTTACCTGTTGTAAAAATAATGATGAACACACAGCACCTATCTGCATTGACAGCACTCCTCCTCCCATTGTGACTGCCATCACATAAAGTGTATCTTTGTTCCTTTAAATGTATTTCTTTTCTCCTCCTGTGTATCCAACTTTTCTGAGTCAGTTCTATATTCAGTATTATTTAGTGAGTTCTAATGAAAAAAGTAAAATGAGCGAAAGAGTAATAAATTTACTGGAGTATCTGTTTGCATGATCTTACTGAGTACAACACAGTTTAATGTCAGAACACACTCAACTTGTGTCTGTGACAAAGGACAAAGCATACCCTTCACCTAACCAGTTAGCACAGGCAAAACTTTCAGCATTATACTACGTCTACAGGTAAAGCTAAAACTGAGTACACGAACTTAGGCATCTTTATTCAGGAATGCATCATGCCAAGATGGTATTTTGATATGCTGCTTGATGGTTTTCGTTGCTTCCTCAACATTTAAACTTAGCATGAGGTATTTTCTAAGATATTTTGGGAGTTTTATTGATCTTAAAAGTTCGTTTCCCAATGGTTAAATTCCTTAATAAATTAATGCATTAATTTTTATGGGTTTGGGCTGTTTAGTCTTAAGAGAAACTATCTGACATGCAGTTTTGTATTTTACTTTGGTCTTTGGATTACAACTGTTTCTTTTCTGCAGAATTTTTCTGTGAAGATACAGGAGAAAATGAATTTTATATTTCTGCTTATGGATAAAAATATGAAAAACACAGGTCTGTTTTTAATACTAATTCTGTATGCAGTCAGTCCTTTGACTTCACTAGTCATGCTACTGTAAATCAGAAAATAATCTTTCTGTCTTTAACAACAACAAAGTACATTACAAATTACAAATTGTAGCATGTGTCAATACTTAACCTTGAGTAGTGTTTTGTCAGAAGTGTAAAATTAGTTGTTTTGGAAAGGAAATATTTGTAGGATTTATTTGGTTAGTTTGGTTTGCATGCAGATTCTCAAAGGATTAATCGAACTGTTGATTCTAGGGATACAGTTCTTCCTGGTATCAGTGAGAATTATGCTTACGGGTATGACATGAGTTTAAGCTGATATTGTAGTAGTGATTACTTAATGTTTGCAATTAATTGTTGGCTATTGATCTGTAGAGTTAGGTGTTCGGGGAGAAGGATGCTAATAGTTTGCTTTTATTCTATGCTTAGAAAACGAATCTGCTTTCAGACAATTAAAAAAAAAAAAACAAACTACTTACTGAATTATTTGTCCATCTTTATGTCCTAGCTGCTGGATCGGACTTTTGAAGATCTCATTGGTGCATGTTTTTAAAGTATCTCTTGGCTCCTTCCCACACTTTTACTACTTCAATGGTACTATCCGGTATTAAAGTTTGGCTTGCTTCCCAGGGATGGCACAGGGACAGGAGATCAGTGATAGCTCTGGTCAGCGGGCTGGATCACACCTGCCTTCCGTATGACTCCAGCACAGTCATACAGATGGTCAGACATTGTGTATACCTTTACCACTGCCTTCACCGCAGGATAGGTTTAGTTACCATTGCTCACTTAAATATTGCTGGTTTGCAGTTAAGGGTTGTCATAGCTTCACTCCGTGCTGTTTTGGAGCCAGAAGATACAGGCAGTGTTTCCTTTTTCCTTCATTGTCCCGTTGGACTCCTCTCTGTGTTCTCAAGTCTCTCTTACTCCATGTAGCTGTTCAACTCATTTTTGGTCATGAAAGGAAAGGTCCTTCAAAATAGTCCAGTCTGCTTTCTCCATTGCTTTTTTAAAAACATCTGAGGACTTCTGGCACGCAGACATTTTCTTTTAAGTTTTTCCTTCCAGTCTGGTAACGACTAGTTTTAAAAAAAAAACAACAAACAA
>NW_008794951.1:1935947-1941529 GCF_000699145.1 Aptenodytes forsteri
AAAGTCTATTTTAAAAAAAAAAAAAAAAAAAAAAAAAAAAGCTTATAAATAAAGTTAAGCTTTCCTACTTCAGTCCCATTGTGGTGGCCATTGTGCTTCTGGGTCAGTTGCCATGCGTTCACCTCAGCTAGCCGGAGGCTTGTGCCACTAGCAAAGAAATTGGCAGAGCCAGACTGTACCTTTTGAAATGGCTGCCTCTGAAAATTTGTATTACTCTAAGTAAGCAAGACGTTCTCTGACAGGAAAAGATTTTGGAGTTGAGGAGAAAAGGAAAGGGTGGCGTTGGATACCTCAGTGCTATTTACTTCTTGCAGAAATAATAGCAGTAAAGTATTTATTGGAGTAGGGCTGAGCATACCTTCAGGGATATAAAAGCTATTTAGCTAATTTTCACCTTTGTATTTAGAAACTAACATAGAGGATAGGTCTGCCTACTGCAGGCTGTTTCTCCAGTTCATGAATTCCTGGCACCCATCTGTGTGTCGTACAGCTGCGCTAGACCTCAGTACAGTGAGCCGTGTCTGCTTTGGTCTGCTTCTCCCGAACATTATTCCCACTCTTCAGTGAAGTATTATTCAGCCTTGAATTCACCCATGTGATGAATATTCATTTCACAGATAATTATCATCATCCCTGAACATCTCCACTCAAATAAACCAAACTTCTCACACCACCGATCATTTCTGTCACTGTTTTGGCAGCATGAAGCTTATGGTTCCTCATGCTTTAATAATGCTCCATCATCTGTGGTATCAGACTTGGGTCAAATGACCATGATGAGGGTTAGAAAACTCTTCCTTTATACAATGCCTGATGCTTTAGGAAGAAGAAAAGAGAGGCACCTGCCACTCATCTTTCCATGTGCTGCCTTAAATCCCACACCTGAATGTGAGGTAACAGCACAGTGGACATAAACAAGGTGCTTCTTTGCTGTAACTTGGTGCTCCAATTTAGATATCTATTGTGATCAATTGAGTGTTCAGACATCATATTTCAGTATTTTCAAGTTTTTCTCAAGGATTGTAGTTACCAAAAGAAATCTCAGTGCTGAAATTGGCTATGGTAATGGATTTATTTAGACTGTCAATTGAGTGGAATAATGTTGTTAGCAAGTACCTATATTTCAGTTTAATTTTATGATCTTTTTAGAAGAATTATATGCATAGAATGTATTTTTAATGGCTAATAAGTCCTACTAAATGAGAAAAAAAGGAACATAAAGGTTGTTTTCTTTCTTTTGTGTAAATATTATTGTTAAAATGAATAAAAGTGCTAAATAAAAAGTAGCTGCAATAACAGCGGTAAGAGATCAGTCAGTGTCTGAAGTGGTTAGAGTTTAGTAGCAGATTCTTTGCAAGTGAGGTATTTACTGACTTGGTGTCTTTAGCAACATTCAACACAATTTTACAGTTGTTCTGTATTCTGTAAGAATTAGCCTCAAAACATGCTTATCAAATCTGCCCGTTACAATTTCAGCAAACTAGTCTAAGCAAGAAGACAACTGTATTAAACAGGAAAACACTGACTTGTGAAATTTTCTGGCCCGTATCTCTTAAGTTTTTCAGTAGCAGTGCATCAACAGGCTGCTTCTCATTCAATGTTTTTTCTGTCCTGGTGTCCATCCATTCATTCCTTGCTACAAATGATAAAATGTATCTGTATAAAGATAAATTCCTCATTTTGAATTGAAATAAACCAGGGAGATGTGGGAAGAGGACAGCGATGAGGGATGTACATACTCTTCTGAATGTGCGTGTTGTTGACAAGACGGTTCAAATAAGTACTTTTTATTAGCCTGGTGAAAATGACTCTTTGTCCTATCTTCACTTTCTTCATTGCTACAGGGCAGCTCACTGTTCATCCTTCTCGGTTTTGAGTCATCCTCATGTTCAAACCCACTGAGTCCAAGCCCTTCCTTCCCCCTCCACTGGGAGCTCTATCCTTAAAAAATGTCTGCTCCTAATTCAGTGCTCAGTTCTTCATGTGTTTACTGAAATAGGAACTGGACTGGTTTATGAGAGTTCCGTCTGATTAGAGTTGAGTCAGAGAGTATCTTGCCATGTTTTTAGAGAGAAGTGATTTAAGCTCCTACAAACAAATGTTGTGGGGTTTTTGTCACTCATAACCACTTCTAGATATGCTGCTTGCATCCTTTGCCAGTTGTCCTGATCAGCTGTGCTGTTTATTTCCCATTTGCTCTGTCACTGCTGTGTCTAATATCAGACACAGTACGAAACGGTGCAGCTCAGGAAATGGTGAAGCAGCTGGTAGGGAAATGAGACAATACCAAATGGTGGATAATGTGAAAAAAGGCAAAATCCACATGTGACTTGTACCCTATGGGGGAACTCTTTCTCGTGAAGACTCTGAACTCAGCAGGTTTGCATGAAACATTTAATAGGAAAAAACAATGGAAAAGAGCTTTAAGGTCTGTTTAAAACATAAAGCTGTCTGCTAGAAGAAACCTTTGTACAAAAGGATATTTAAGCATTTCCTTTTTCTTTAATCTGAAAACACTTCCTTACATAACTGGATATTAGCTTGTATTTTTTTCTGATACACTTTTTTTTTCCCTGTAAAATAGTGTTAAGTCAAGATTTTGAAGTTTATAGTTACATATTTTTACTGGGTTTGTTTTGTTTGTTTTCCTCTTCCTTAATATAGTGAGTGGACGTGTGAACTGTGCTTTTCAGTATATGAAATAATTACTGCTACAGTCCTTCCAGAACAGCTAACAGTAGAGCTAAAGCGTGTTTTTATAGAATAAACCCAAAAGAATTGAGACACTTAACCCCCCTGTAGCGTTCTTGTTCTTAGATCGCCAGCATGATTCCAAATGGCTCAGGTGCAGGATAGGACCCTCTTCTTCCTGTCAAAACACCTGTCTCCGTGGTGTGCATTAAAGCACAAGGGTTATCTAAAACAAAGGTATATTTATTTTTTTTTCTGGTTAGCTGTGGCCTTAGTGTTTGAATTGATATCTGCACAGATTCTTTTAGCAGTATATATAAGTGTCTTTGAACATGGTTTGATACACAGTTGCTCTCATTTTTGCTTGAATCTGGTATTTCCCTGGAGTCTCTGTTTTGCGTGCTTTCTCCCTTATGTGTCCCTTTTCTGATCATGGCTTAATTACATTTTAAGTGCCTTCTGTGTTACTGTCTCTGCCACCTCAATTAGTTCACCTCCAACTGTGTGAATTTTTTAATAAGGAGGCACAAAGTATTTGCAGCAATACAGAACATGAGCTTTGCTTATCTGCCTATGGCAAGCTTTCCTTCAGGGCATGGAGGAGTTTACAGGGTCGCTGTAGGCTAATCTGTTAGTGAGATATCTTGCTCTTTTGGTTTTATTTATTTTCTTTGGGTTAGAGTACTCTCAGCTGCTGTGGAGGCTCATAACTTTGACTTTTCCCAAGCATCATTGATCAAGCAGCTTCGCAGAACCAAGAATTATGGTGAGCTCACAGGCTTTCAGTTGCCCACTGCTGCAGAATACAAGGTATGTTAGCTATGAAGAAGGCTACCGGTGTGCATCTTCTATTCCACAAATAAAATGTCTGAAAGGCAGATGCTGGAAAACTTTAGAAGCAATTTTTATGGGGAATGCTAATACTGTAGGCAATTCCTCCTGTGTTTTTCAGTCTGTTAAGATCCAAACAAATTACTTCATTTTCTAATTTCCTTTTTCAGGATTTGTCTAACAAAGTTGTTGAGTCAACAACTTCTAGTTATCTCACGTTAGATATTCAGCCTCCCAACCATCATTATACACATTAGCAACACAAATATATCCATTTATTTGATGATGAAGGGGATTTGCTTTTAGTTATGGATAGTCAACGTTACCTATGATTTGCATTAGAAAGAGCAGGTGCCTGCCTGCTAATTTTCAAAGGCAAGCAATCACATTTTAATGCTTACCGGTCAGTGACTTGTTATTTCCCAGGTATCAGTTATATGCCTGTGTCTGTGTGAAAGATAAAAATGCTATGTGGTTAAATCACAGGCTGGAGTTTTCAAAGTCAGTGACTAGGATAGCTCCTTAAATGAGTATTATATACCTAGATAAGCCACTTAGTATTTTAAAACAATTAGAACTCACATTAAGAAAGGGCAAGGAAATCAGAGAGGTCTGGAGCTGCAAAAAATGTAGCCAAGTGCTCCTACCCACATAAAAATACTGGAATTATTTCTTCGTGTAGTGACTGTCTTCCCAAAGTTTGGATAAATTTTGATGACAGATCATGGGGACTCACAACACTCGTTTAAACTTCATGAAAATGTACAGAGGTCTTTTGATTTGGTGTGCTCTGGAATTCTTCTCATACTTAGTTCCCTTTGGTGCAGCACAGGAACAATGGTGGTACTTCCCTCTTTTGGAGCTCTATATCAAATCTTGAGATGGAAAATTTTGTAGATACCATACTATACGCTTAGGAAATTTATTATGCTGACACAAATGTCTCACATTTTCATCTTTCCTTGGTAACCATGATGTGCATTTTAGGGTAAAATATGTTTTAAGAACTGTTTATTTAACTTAAATAATAATAATGATGCTGTGTGACATTGATGTGAGATTACCACAGTGTATTTTCTGGGGATGCACACCTGGAATGACTCCACTGTTTTCAGCTGAGTTACTTGGATGCATCTTGACGGTATAAAACCAAAAATGACACTGTTTTGTGGTTGCTGAAACGGAATGTAGTAGTCTTTATAATTTATATAGTTACTTACAGAAATATAGTGTAGAAGAAATAATATCTGGAAATATTAGAAAATCTAATAAAGGTCTTGGAAGGAAATTAGTTAAACAGTTGAAAAATAGTTACTGTGATTGTACAGATCAAAAATAAGATATGCAAAACGGATTATTTCCATTAAATGGTCTTAATATTACTTAGACTGCAGTAGAGCTGACATTTAAGTTTGAACTGCTGTTATTGAAAGAAATCCCTTTGGTAAACTGAACACTTGAAGAAAGAAGGGAGCAGAAGCGGTCAGAATTTTTTGAAGGCAGTTTAATCTCCCATTTCTTGATCAGATGGAACATTTGATGACAAACCCCTCAAGAGTGTTTTGGGGGAAGAGGGGTTATTTGAGTGACAAGCTGTATCCGCAGTCGGCTAATCAAATGGAACGGATGTGCCAAGTTGTCTTTCATATGTTCTCATTTATGTCAGATTGGCAGCTGGATGTAATTGGATGTGAATGGAAGTACTGAAGAGGTTGTGCACATGTGCATGCTCTCTCTCTTCCTTGTTCCAAGATTAATCTGAAGGGTCTATTTGTTGGTCTAAATGTTACTTAGTGGTTCAGTCTAAATTAAAGAATATGCTGCATCCATAGTAGATGTTAATTTATTAAGACCACTTAAGATCATGTCCACCACATGTAAATTTTTGAAAGATATGGAAAAAAGAAAAAAAATTGTGCAAATATGTGCACCCCTAATCCAAAATAGGGCAAAGTCAAACTGTTTAGCTGTCCTAAGCTCTAACAGGGGGTATCTTGCAGTCTGAGTTGATTTTTTTTTTTTTTTTTTTTAGTGGAAAAGGGGATTACACATTAAAAAGA
>NW_008794951.1:1941554-1950287 GCF_000699145.1 Aptenodytes forsteri
TTTTTTAGTGAAAAGGTGATTACACATTAAAAAGCAGTTAGTGAATTTAAGGGGAAAAGGGAATATTTTAACAGTGAAAAATCAATTTTTGGGTTAGATTTTCAAAATCATGGAAACAAAGTTGGATTTCCAGTTTTATTGTTGGGGCATAACCCAGTGTCTCTTGAAAACCTCACTGAAGAGATGGTTTTAAAATGCTTCATAGCACTCTGTGTTCCACGACAGCGGTCTTGCCAGCAGTCTTTGCTCTGTAGAAGGACTGATACTTTTCATTAAGAGCCCTGAGCAACCTGGTCTAACTTGGCCCTCCTTTGAGCAGGGGGATGTGCTATTGACTGCCAAAACTCCTTCCAATTTCAGTTATTTTAAGATCCTACAAATTCTATATTTATATACTTCCGTATCTATGTTTATGTGTATCTAATATTTCACACACTTATGTCGTATATATATGTATACATAAAAAAGCAAGAGAAAGAAGTATAAAATCAGGTATAGTATTCTGCAGATGTTAGACATCCCACCAAGAAAACAATGGATGAAAATTTCAAATTTTGGCTCCATTAGACAGTCTTTTTAGCTGTGGATGCTTGAGGGAGGTATCAGATGTACTTTCAGGATTGACAGCATTTGTGGTGTTGATCCCCAAGGTCTGAAGAGGTTTTGCTGGCAGTATGTGTGTATCTGCTTGCTGTGACCAGCAGACTTGGTGACACTGGAAGCTTGCAGACTGGGATTTGTCAGGCTTTTACCTGAGTGTTCAGAAAGGGTCAAGCATTTATGCTTCCAAAGTAATATGTAACATTGTGCTTCCTCACTTCTCAAAAATCACAGCAAATAGTTCACCCTTCAAAGCCAGGACTGTCTGTCAAGATTTACAAAGATATTCACTCTTGCTGCTGCTGGCTTTTGTCTCTCACTACGAGCTTTTTCTCTTTTGATTTCTGTTAGCCATTTTCTGCTCTGGATTTCTAGCAGATTCACAACAGAAAGGAAAGAATACGTATGCTAATCCTGTCTGAGGTTTGTCAGTGTGGAGGGGAGCGATCGCTTGTGTTGAATCTCTTCTTCCTGCTTCACCTTTTTCCATCCAGGCCCAGCCACGTGCTTGGGGGTGGTGGAACATGGAACAAGCAGCACCCTCCTTCTCTACACGCTATTTATCCAAATGTCCTGGTTGCTTGTTAGTTTTCCTAACCCTTTTGCTTGTGGAGGTTTGAGAGGAAAGTAAAGCCTTACCTATTCATTTCTGCAACTTACTACTACGATGAGAGTAATTGCAAAAGGCAAAATACAACGTAGATCTGCCATTCACATACAACCTTCTTGGAAAGCCCCTGAGATCAAAACAAAAACAGCCAAATGCTAAACAGAATGTCTCATGCTCTGCCTTGAAGGTGGCTACAGCCTGGCTCTGACAGGCTGCCGAGGTGGGGTGAAGTTGCGAGGCAGGAATCGTAGGCTGCTGTGCCACCGGGCCTCCAACTGAGGGCAAGAGGCCTCTTGCTGAGAGCAGCTCGTGGGACCTCGCACCCCAGGAGAGGCTGTTGCTCCTGTTTTCCTTCCTTCTGTGATGGCAGCACAGTGACAGCAGCGACTGGTCTTTGTGCTCCTGCACGCAATGCACTGTTCTCCTGTTTGTTGTGTAAACACACAAGGTGATGCTGGTACATCACCCCTTCCTTGAAGGCATTTTGCCTCTAGGTGCTTAGACCTCTCCGTAATACCTGCTCCATTGCAAATATTTCTTCCTAATTTTCAGTATTTTTAACAATTTGTCAGTTGGAATGGGAACAAGTGCAACTTTGTCAGTGCAGTCTTGCAGAAGCCTTCCTCTCACTGGCGCTGTTTCATAACTGAAATAACTCATTCACTGAGCATTCGCTGAAACTGGCACAGGGTGATACAAACTACCTTCCTCTGCTCCAACCTGCCTCCATTTGCTGTCTGCCTTCCATTCATGTCACTTCAAAGGAAAATGGCTAGTAGTATCCTTGATACTCTCTTAAGCAATTTTAAAATTATATTAGAGCGTCGTAGTTTTTGGTGAAAGTTAAGGTGAGGAGCTGACTTACTCTGTGATCATTCTTTTTGAGCAGCGTCTGTGGTCTGAGTGCCTCAGGTCTGTTGAATATCTCATCGGTAAAGGAGAATGTTTCTGGTAAATCTGTTGATAGCAGCTTTCTAAAAGTATTTCCATCATCACGAAGATATGCGCTTGCCAGATGCTTGCTCTGAGACAGTCACACTGACCTGAAGCCTAAGTGCTACCTTCTTTACCTGGCCCACTGGCTTCGTAGAATTCACTTCTGGATTTACAGCACTGTAAATTAAATCAGATTTTAGACTTCTAGATTTTAAAATATGTTGCCTTCTAACACTAAGACAGTGAAATTTATAAAGATCCCTGCTTTGCACGTCTTTTATTTAAAAAAGGCTTTGATGCTCATGTATCTTAAGTCAATGGTTCAACTGGAATTTTAAAAGCGAAACAATTTCAGTATCTTTAGAAACAAAAGGTGTGTTTTTAAAATATTTTATAAACCAGAATCAAAACTGTTGGTAGAAATTAATTTCATATTTCCATTTTAAGTTCTATTAGAAAGTGATACCTGTCATGAAAACTTGGAGATTGATGTTTGAGTGAAAGTGATTCTGCTTTAAATGTAACTGTGTTCAGAAATGGCTACCAGAAAAGCATCTCTGAGTTGAATTCAAGTTTGTAGGGATATAGCAACAATCTGAGGGTAATTTCACTTTGAAGAATGTTAGTATACAGCTTACACTCTGTTTAATAATTCTGTCAATCTTTCTTCTCTGAAGTGCCATACAGACTTTGAAACAAGTTAGAACCACAACCTTAACTTTGCCTGTTAAGAATTGGAAACGTACTGGACCAAAGCTAGCAGTACTCCACTGTTTCATGCTCTGTGGTTAATCTTGAGGAAGAATATTGGTTCATATGAAACTTTTTCAAAGAGAAAAGTTAGTTAATCTGCTCTAGATGATTTGATTCATAGTTCTGCTGTCCTTCATGAAAGTCTTATCTTGCTTGCTTTTTTTTTTTTTTTTTTAAATAAAAACCTTAAGAAAATCTACAGGCTAAGGCTCTGGCTAGCTTTAATTTTGAAAATTTAATGACAAGAAGAAAGGATCCATTATCTGTTTCTTCCCTGAAACACATATACAAATGCCAAAACTCGTAACTGAAAAATTATTTCAGAACCAAGGAACCTTTAAATTTCTTGAAAGAAAATTGTAATTCTTTTCTCTTAGAATAGAGTTTTTGGAAACAGAAAATCTTTCTTCTTGAAAATTCTTCATTTCCTAATAGATTTTTGCAAATGGATAACGAAATTGTAATTGAGTGTATTGTAAGACAAGCTTTTCCAAACTACTCCTACTGTAGCATTAGAAGAACTTCATTTATCCTCACAAATTATGTTGAGGTTCTTTCTCATCTGTGATAATTAGATTTTTTTTTTTTCTTTTCCTCTTGTCTTTAATAGGGTAGAGTCAGTGTGGCCATTATTTAAGATTAAGTAGGTTTCCTTTATCAGAAATTTAGGTTAAATGCTAACTCCTGGCATATGCTATGTTCTACTGTAGCATTAGAAGAACTTCATTTATCCTCACAAATTATGTTGAGGTTCTTTCTCATCTGTGATAATTAGATTTTTTTTTTTTCTTTTCCTCTTGTCTTTAATAGGGTAGAGTCAGTGTGGCCATTATTTAAGATTAAGTAGGTTTCCTTTATCAGAAATTTAGGTTAAATGCTAACTCCTGGCATATGCTATGGTTTTATAACTGTAAAATTCATTAAAGGAGAGATATTTATGAGTACCTGCAGTAGAAATTTCTCTTTAACAGAATCTTGTGAATGGAAGTACTCTACCTTAGAAAGCCATACTTTAGGAATAGGAAAGGCTATAGCTAGCAATACTTAAGATGTATTTGAACTTGAAGGATTAAATTCCTAGTCAATCTGATAATGACAACGTTTATTCCTAAATTAAACTGAGACCCACTGCATTCACATTGTAGCTCCAAAAGCCTTCTCTCTGGCTAGTTACTCTTGAAAAATAAAATCTCTAACATTAAAAATTTCCAGTCATCTACAAAAAGAATATTCTACTTCTGGGGAGAGAGAAGGTTTGTCTATGTCCTCATAGGATCAGGATGATTTCCATGCAGAATTTGAGAAATACACTTCCTTATTCATGTTGATTTTAATAGTAATAAAAATAAAAATTAATACCTGAGAACTTCAGGAGCATTTTTAAAAATAGGTTTCAGTCTGCTTCTGCCCTCTTTAAGTTTGAAGAATTAGTCTGAGGAAGAGACTAGAAAGATATTTGCCATGAGGCATGGGTTGGAACCTCATCCTCTGGTTCCTCTGGGGAAAGACCTGAGGAATAAAGAGTTTCTTTCTTTCTCATAAATTTCACAAGCCAACGAGTTTCCTGAAAGTGCAACCTCCTTTCCTAATCCCTTAGCTGCCTAATCTGCAAATTTCATGAAACTCCTTAGTGTTATAGCAGACTCTGATTCCTCTTTTATTCCTCCTTTATTTGTTATTACTGTTATTTTTAACTTTCTAGCAGCTCTGGTGGTAACTGGAGATTACTGTAAGAAAATTAACTACATAGATAAAGGAATGCAAGGAAAAGTTGAAATACAGTAAAAGAAAACATCTACAATACGATGCATTTGATATATAAGTATAAAAACTCAAATGGTATCTTTTATGTGCAGACTACTTATGTGTAATAGGTATATCAAATTTTTTTTAATTAAATGCAACTGAGAATCTGTTTTGGGCTGTGATAATAGTGTAATTGGTGATAAACATGAGATTTCTAAAGCAAATTAATAGTCAGTGTAATGTGCTTTTGCAAATTAGCTTATTTTTGGCTTCTTCCTCAATGATTTTTTTATGAATGGTTACTGAAGTTTAATGTCTTTGAATTATATTGTCCTAGGAAAGATGTGGCATGTTCTCAACATGGAAACGAGTAAGATCTGTGACTAAATGAAATGTGAACACACAAAGACATTCACAAAGTTATCTAGCAGGTTGTGTTACACAAATGACTTTATGAAGTAGCTTAAGATCTCTGCCCATTTAATTCTCAAGTCCAGCGTACAGCCAGTAAACCATGGTCCTCAGGTGAGAAATGAGAAATTTTAAGGGCCGTTGAACACACTGAATTTGGCAGAGTGCTCAATAGCCCTCAAAATTTCTCATTTAAGAGGGTGCATATGTATTGCTTCCAAAAATGAATGTGAACTTCACTTTCCCCATTTGATTTACATTTCTTCCTCCCGTCTTCCCTCCCTCCCCCTCTCTCTCTGAGTCTCTTACGCCATGAGTAGCAGGTCTGCCTTTCTTCTCTCTACATAGAATAGACCTGCTGATTAAACCATTGGCATAAGTTCAGAGTGTGAAACAACATACACAAATTTGCAGTGTAACACTAGAAAATCCCAAACGCTGCACCAACGTCAAAACTGCATGTTTGGAATATTTTTGCCCCTGCATGCCCATTACCACTCCTTCAGACACCAGCTTGGTAACTAACGTAAATGTGATGCTATTCAGGTCAATGTATATTATTTGCCTTTCTGGAATTCCTTCCATTATTGTTCAGGATCTTTCCATCAGATCTGCTCCCCAGACTCTGATATTCCCAGTATTCTCAAATAACTTCCAGTGTGAAAGAGGAAGGAGACCGGCCCAAAATAAGTACCATGGATTTAAACTTCCAAGACATTGATGTTTTCTCCTCGCCTTTGAGCTACTTAGGCTCCTTTGTAGTTTTACATCTGCAGAGATAGAGCAATTTGTACATTTTCATCCAGAGAATTGATTTTGCGTGTGTTTGGGTGGGGAGCATCCTTTAGAGTAAGAACCACCTCATACCAAGAATCAAGGATAAAATAAATTTATGAATCTATGACATTTAAAGAAACTTTTAAAATATGTAAGTCAGAATTGTTTAATTATATGATAGGGTTCATAAAAGGCACGTAATAGCAACTTGTCAAACTATTCCAGTTTATAAATAATTTACATTTTTCTGTAAGCTCTTTCTCTAGTTGAAGAGATAGGTCGATTAAGTAATTTAAATAAGTATTATTTGTCATTCTGTTATTAATACGAAATAACATTTTTCTGAAATGGAATAAGAAAATTTGAAAGGAAGGTTCTTTATGCTCATTTCTGTTTATTCAATAGTTTTGTGATTCTCTTTTATCTACTTTGTTTGGACAGACTTCTCTTTATTTTAAATATTTATTTATTGAAATAAGCATTCATTTATTCTCCCAGTTAGTTGTTTGAAATTAGCAAAATTTTTGGCAAATGGCAGCATCGTGGAAATTCCACAAGTCCTGCAAGTCCACTAAGTTTGCAGAAATACTAAGTTGAAGAGCAGAGCCTCCATGGTCTTTCACTTGGGTAATTTTTTTTTTTTTTTTTTGCCTGTGCCGGATAAACTAAAGAGTTGCAGAAAGAGTACCTGGCACACAGTTATTCCTGGCCATGCAAAGGACAATGAAATAGTCCTGAAGATGCACTGGGATAAATGCTTTATATAAGCATGAAAATCCTAACTGTAAGTTGTTAACTGTACCGGTGGCTAAACTGATGCTGTAGTAAATAAATACTTGGTGAGTGTATCTGGAGTTTTCAGTAGCTCTCTGTTGGTGAACAAAGTCGGAGCAGCGTTAGAGCTGGCTGCCTGCTCAGCTGCCTAATTCTCATATCAACGTGAGCACCTTAAATAGCAAAGGCACTGGTGGCCAGTGGGGTCAAACTTTTCTTTAACTGCTCATCTCTGAAGATTTTTTTTGGGGAAAATTAAGTTGCTTAAAGGTAGAAAGAAATGGATCTGTTAATTGAAATGTGATTTATTTTTTTAATGCACCCAGCCTTCTTTCCTTTTCTTGATCATTAGATACTTTACATTTCTTTATACATTACTTTTTGTAAAAAGAAATTAATATCAATGAGGGATAAAATACTTGTATTTTTAACAGTTGTGTTACAGTAGGCTCCACAAGGCTCCAGAGGTGAAAATCCTATCGCGATCTTCTATATACATTCATAACTGCAACCTTTTTTTTCCTCTGTCCACAGTGCATGCGAAAACTTGACTTTCATATTAATATTCCCTCATTTCTCTTGTGACTGTGTCTTTTTGGTAAGACTAAATCTATCATAAATCCACGCTTAAACTCTATCTATATATTTCTATATAAAGAAATATATAGTATTTTAGGTAACAAGGTTAGATATGCAGACTAAAAGCAGCCTCTTTTGGCATTCTAAGTGCTCTTCAGAAAATGCATCCCGTGGGAGTTAAAATACTACAAAAGGTTGTATACTTAAGAAATAGACTATTAAGGCAATATACTGTGTTAGACTTCAGTTGAATATGAGTTATAGTATAAAAAAGTCACTTTCTTTTGCTCCACCAAAAAAAAATTAGCTAAAATATTGAATATGTTAGCTGCTACGTTTTGAATTAACATATAGACTGAAGGGTAAATTCTCTGCTTCTTAAACATGTGTAATCTAATTAGCATTTGTGAGATTTACTGGGAGGAATTTTCCCCTTGGCGTATGCAATTGCCAACAGGGAGAACGTGGGCTGCAGGCTGCTAGGGGCAGGCATCTGCCTGGAGTGGACATCCATGTAGAGAAGTGCCTGCATCCTTGCTCCCTGAGGACCTGGCATCAGCTGACATGGTTCATGAAGTTATGAGAAGATTTGTAATTATGGGGAAGTTCCTCAGCTGGGGAAAGTAAGTAGAAATCTGCTTTGAAGGGGAAGGAGGTTCAGAAGATGCTTCTTGAGATCACAAGGTGTAATTTAGTTGACAGAGACATACTCTAAGAACCCTGTGTTGCCGTAGTACTTTACAGAAATCTAAGTTAAAAAATAATAATACTGCTTTTTGAGAGAATTTTTAAAAAAAAGTTATGGGGCAAGTCATGGAGGTTATTTCTGAGTGTGGGCCTCAGTCAAAATTGAGACCGGTATTAAGGCTAATAATTAATCCTGTTGGCTCTCTTATTTCATGAGGAAAGCATTAAGTGTGTTTTTCAGTATAAATTTTTCTTGATGTACATCAATAAACTATCCGCCTTTGGAAGTACCTTCTCATTAGTGCTTATGAGAAGCACCAAAGACCTGCTAGTGTCTTTAAACACGACTGTCCAAATGCATGAGCCTAATTTACTTTCCTTGAATTTTATATGGTTTTAGCAGCTAAATCTTAATTTTCTTTGATAATATACTACTTTAAATGGCAGTATACATTTATTCCTCTTTTTTATGTCATCTGCTAAAGCATGTGTTAACCATCATAAATTTCTGATGGAGTGGACAATCTGGACTGTACCCCTGCATGTGACAAGCTGGCTCATTGCCAGTCGTCAGCTACTTGCCAGCAAGATTTGGCATTCCCCTTTCTTTCAGAGCAAAGGTGCAGTATGTGGAGTGAAGCTCCTGTCTACTTTTTTATAGTAGCTCAGCTCAGTTAAGCAGAACTTTAAATCAGATGTTTCACAAGAAAGCATTGACTCACCTCTTTGTTACTGAAAAATGTTTGGTGAATAGTGTGGCCAGCAGGAGGAGGGAAGTGATCGTGCCCCTGTACTCGGCCCTGGTGAGGCCGCACCTCGAATACTGTGTTCAGTTTTGGGCCCCTCACTACAAGAAGGAC
>NW_008794951.1:1950583-1954430 GCF_000699145.1 Aptenodytes forsteri
AAGACGTGTAGATGAGTAGCTTAGGGACATGGTTTAGTGGGCATGGTGGTGTTGGGTTGACGGTTGGACTCGATGATCTTAGAGGTCTCTTCCAACCTTAATGATTCTATGAAATAGTGGCATCCACAACCTCCATTTAAAATGAACAATGTAGTCCTTTCAGGGTGGAGTAGAATCAGCCTGCTTGTATGGTTCAGTCTGGATTTCATTGATACTTGGCTCTGGGATAGTAATCTGGGACTGCTGCTGGCTTTTTAATTCTTGGTTTATGTGCAAGTCCTTTTTGAATTTGGTAAAGAAAAAATAAGAATTGACGTGCACCATTTGGAACCATATTTTGTATAAAGGTGATTTTATTCATTTAGTGCTGTCAAAAAGAAAGTAAAAGCTTGGAGTGTAATACAGCTATGATGGTTCAGTGTCCAACATCAATATCTGCACTCTTTGTGTCATACAAAGGTTTGGTCCATGCTGTCTAATTAAACCTTCAAGTGGAGCTTGTTTGTTGTGTATATAATACATAATTAAAACGAGACTTAAAAATAGGTCATTGTATGAGCAACACTGTACTTAGTTATATCCAGTAACTTTCTGTGAGATTGCCTCTGTGTTTCCCATGCCCTACGAGCTTTGAAAATCTCAGAAAAACAGTGCTTCTCTGAAGACTGAATGTTTTGTGTTTACCATCTTAGCCATAGGGGAAGGAGAGTTTTTTCCAGAGGGTCTTACAGGTTTCAAAGTCTCTCTTGCAAGCATCTGTGTAGGATTGAGAACAAGTAGCGTCCAGTCTCAGCTTCCATTTGTGTCCACAAGTACCGCCTTGAACCACTTTTCCTCCTTCCTTCTACCAATCAACCAAGTGCCAATTTTACACAGGCCCCAGAGAGCATGAAGAACACTGCATTGTAATGGTAGATAAGGTTCAAATGCCAAATGTTCCCTCTATTGCAGAAACTACGCAGCTGCTTCCCAGCATCTTGGCTATTTTCTCCTAGCCATCTCCATCAAACCTCATAGTCAGCCTCAAGGCATTTGAGAGACTTGGAGAACAGAGCTAGTGAAGGTGGCGTATGTTGCAGCTTCTCAAGTGTAGGGCTGGGACCAAGTCCTTCTCCTGTGAACAAGGGGAAGAGATCAGAGCAGTGATGGAGCACTCTGGAGGGCCCCCACATCTGTCTTGCTGCTCCAAAAGCAGCAGGAGCAGTGATGGCTGGTGCTGCTGGGATAGGCCAGCTGATACAGTGACAACACCAGGGAGACAGGATGACCTTCCAGGACTCTTGCGTAGGAAAGTGAGGCCACGGCCACTTCTTTCTGTTCGCTGCCCACCTTCTTCCCCTGCCCTCTAGAAAAGAGTTGCCATTCCCTGAGCTGAAAGCCAGCCAGTGTGGGCTGTCACTACAACTGAGACCTTCAGGAATGTTTTGATGGCAAAAGAGAGATATACAGAGATAGATGACTTAAAAATTGAGCCACCTCAGCATATTGTAGTTTAGCATTTGGTTTGTAGATTTTGGTCAATACCTTCAAGAAAATACCAGGGCTTTTTGTTATTTCTGAGAGTGTGCTTAAAATAAGAACCATTCCTCTCACTGGCTGGTAAGTGGATTAGTCTGGCAAATTAAATCTTTAGTTAGGATGACAGTAGAGGAGAGTATTTGTCCTCAGTCTCTATCAATGACTCTTGTCTCTAATGTTTCTTTTCTAGAAATTGAAATAATACTGTATGCGTGTTTGATATTGTATTTAGTCTCTCAAGATGGCATCCCAGGTCGGATGTTCAATTAGGGAGTGCAGTTCTGTAATTCTTATTTAATTAGAACTCCTTGTCTTACTCCTTGAGAGTTGCATTTGTAATTGGATTCTCACAAGTGAGAATATGCAGAGGCTACCTCAAAGGGAAGTTGTAATTTGCTGATGTGTGTTACTTGCCTGTAGTTCTTCGAGAATGTTTCCTCTGCATATTCACATTATGGGTCCTGTCCACCTTCTGTTTGTCCTCGGATTTCTACTGCCCTACAGTTGCGGTGTTTAGTAAGAATAACTGAAGCATTGAGCACTGTACAACTCTTTAAAATCTCTGAGTGCTTGGTGTCTTGAGGTGGCACTTGTACAGTCCTAGTAGTCACTGCTCTTCTAGGAAGTTCCTGTAGGTCACCAGCACTGGAGAACCAAAACCCACTGGTGTGAATATGCAAGGACAGCACTCTCAAAGAGTAAGCCAATGGTAAGTACCCTTTCTTTGTCTTCTGTGATTAACCAAGTATTTCAAATGTTATTTTGTAAATTCCCTATTTGCAAATTTGCTATGCTTTCCCTATGATAAAAACATGTTGAGATTAATTTTAGACCTGTTGCCTCTCTGGCAAAAACCAAGAAACTATCTGTATTTGTAAGTACTCGCTTCAGTTGTAAATTGATGTACTGCTATCAGCATGTGGGTGTGTATATGTTTGGGCTATAGTATATATTTCTACCAGACAAAAAGGCACAATTACAGTGCAGTATTTTACAGAGTTACACTCTTTTAGTTGTATTGCACTTATAGTAGATTAGGTAGCAGAGTGAGTCACTGACCAAAAAAAGCCTTCTAATAGTATTAAGAATGTTAATTCTCAAAGCAGATTCTCCAAAAGAAAATCAAAGGTATATTGCTTTTCACTTCTAAATTTTTTTCTGAACTTTTGTTTTTTCCAGACATGGAATTCTGTGAGACTCCCCATATTCTGTGCTCTGGCTATCAAACAGATTTACACGGTGTAGCTGAGCACAGTTACCCGCTAGAGGTGGGCTCAGATGTGGATACTGAAACAGAAGGTGGTGCATCCCCGGATCATGCCCTGAGGATGTGGATGAGGGGGATGAAATCGGAACACAGCTCCTGTTTGTCAAGCCGGGCAAACTCAGCATTGTCCCTCACTGACACTGACCATGAAAGGAAGTCTGATGGGGAGAATGGTAATAAAGAAATGCATCTAATGTACTGAATAGAAGTAGTAATTTATTTGAAACTTTCTTCTTCTACTTCTCTTTTATTTTCCTTTTTTCTTTTCTTTTTTTTTTTGTTTCTTTTCCCCCCTTCCTTCTTAGGTCTCTGTGTTATATGAAAGGTAAAAGGGTTGTTTGGTATGTGTGTTGTATTTATAGCGTAGATGGAAAATAAGACAAAAAATGAAACAATGTATTTGTTAAAACATCATTCTTCTAGAGACCAGTTACTTTCCCACATTCTCCATTTTTATGCCATAGGACATTTATCATTTGAGTTTAGTGGCCTATGAATTAGGTTCTAAAATAAATCTGGATGTGTACATTTATATCACATTTTGTGTAGAATTGATTGGGCACGTGCTGGCTTCTGGGCGTAGCTTTAAGTCTCTACAGCCAGGTGACTTCAGAAAGACAACCTGGAATCCTAAATGCTCTGTTCAGCTGTAATTTCAGGCTACACCTGAAGACATGCCTTTATCAGTAGGACAGATTGAACAGGTCTTTGTCATATCTCAGTTCTGTATTTCTCTACATATGGAGGGTGGGGTTCTGGGTTAGGTTTTTAGGGGGGGTTGTGGGTTTTTTTGTTTGGTTTGGTTTTTTAAAAATATTTGTTCTCTTTCAGGATCTTTTTACTTCTTTGCTTTTCTTATGGTTTAGGGTGTCCCGGAAGGGGAAAATGTGTAATTAAGTAACATGGGGGGAATTAATAATTTATTATCTCTGCATCAAAATTGATGAAAATCTGCTCTAAATGTTTCTTTAAAGAGTAGAGTAAGTAAATTTATCATGCTTAAGATCAACAAACTCAACTCACATTTTAATTTCTGTGTTTAATAGCCACATGTTACGGTTG
>NW_008794951.1:1954445-1957892 GCF_000699145.1 Aptenodytes forsteri
TACTTAAATATGTATTTTTAACTGGTTAAGAGATAGGGGAACCAGTGAAAGTGGCAGATTGACACTTCAGTGTTGACAGTGATACATTTTAGTAGATCTCTAGTCATTAGATGAAAGAGAGTTCAGTGATTAATGTCATTTCTATAGTTACGTGGTTTGAGTTTGTCAGATACAAAGCTGGTAATTTAATTATAATTTCAGCTGCATGTTTTTCAATACCAATGGCAATGTCCAATATAGATTTAAAGACATTAGATTATCTACATGAGTTAAAAAAAAAAATGGCTTTAGTGCACAGCTCGTTTTTAATTAAATATTCCTTTGACAATTAAGCGTTCTGCGCTATTACATTGTATTGTGTTGCTAGAATCAGTTAGTTTTCAGATGCCACCCCATTTGCACGATGATGACTGGATGCCTGCCTTCTAGCTCCTGCTTCTGCCACTTTCTGTGTGGGATCCATCCTCTGTAAAGTGTTGTTGCATAGGGGTTTTTTGTTTGGGGTTGCGGGTTTTTTTGCGTGTTTTCCTAAGACATTTGGTTTTAGATGGTGGCTGAAGGAATTGAATCTGGTCTGCCTGGAATTGGTTGGCCCTTAACTATGAAAATGGTTTAAAGGGAGTGCTACCTGAGAAAGGAATGTGCATACTTATACCATTCAGACTAAGAAATACACATGGTCATTTATGTTTTAAGGTGCTGGGATGCCGATGCATTGAAAGCAGATTAAGCATATAAGCAAGTTATGTATTTCAGTCTGGAATGCAGTGGTGCAGCTGGGTATTCATGATGTTTTGCTAGCCGTACAAGTTGCACTAAATAAGTCATCTTGCTATGGATGACAGTTATTGTAGGTAGCAAAGGAAATGCTTTTGTTACCTTCATCATCCTGCATTGCAGGAACCATGAGTTAAGTGTCATTAAGCTGGGGACATATCATCATTGTGCTTCACCAACAAAGAATGGAGTGGTTTCTTCTAAATGTTAGTCTCAGAGAATGATTTTAATCAATTTAAACTGATTTCCTGCATGATCTAGAATAGCACAGAGTAGTCCTTTTGCATGTGGCTTTAATATTTGGTTCTTTGTAAGCTTTAGAACAAATTTTTAATCAGGGATTCATGTTTTAGGTACTTGAATACAAATTTTAACTAAACAGTTGGGAGAGGAAAGTGAGGGCAAGAGTAAGTTGGAAGAGAGAGAAACTGGGAGCACAAGCTCATTTGAACTCTTTAGTTGTCTCTAGGCAGGGTTGACAAAGCAGGTATCAGTGCTTCCTGTGGAGTTGAGTCATTATAATAATTACAGTCTTCAAAGTTAACACGGATAAATTTGAAGACAATGATGGTTCAAGCTATATTCATTTATATTATCTAGTACTTCACAGGTAAGTTCATAGTCAAGATTCCTGATCCAGAGAGCAGCGTGTTTTCCATCTGGGTTGGCACTCAGTAACAAAGCACTCTTTGAATAGAAAGTTCATAAATCTCTACTTAAATGAAGTAATAGATGGCACATCTTTCTGTCTATGCAGTCACTTGTTCCAGGGGCTTTATCAGACAGCCACAAGTGTTGCATTTATCCTTGTCAGTTCCTGCCATGGAAGTAGACTTTCTTTGTGCCAGCCAGTAACTTCTGTGGTTTGAAAATGGGTGAGCGTTAAGATCAGTTGCTGGAAGTTCATGAAATGCTAGTTTCCATGATACTGTCTAATTGCTGTAAAAATAGATATTTAGAAATTCTGGCTTTCGAAGGGTTGACCAAATGGTATGTGAACACAGCTATTTGTAACTGGAGTAAAATTAATGAGGAAGATACAGTTGTTGCATTGTTTGAGAAAACTAATTGCTATTATTGTCTGTATTTTGAAAAGGTCAGTTGGTTTTTGTTGTTGGGTTTATTTTTTTTTTCTCTACGAGCACAGCTCTGCTACAAATGCAGAATAGCTTTTTCAGGACATTTTTTTGCTTTACGTTGATCTGAAGCAAATATACTTGTGCAAATTTTGTTCTCTTTAGATATTCCTTGAATTTCTCATTCACTCAGAGCTCTAGCAGGACGTTCCCTGACACAGGATTTATACTTTATTATGTATTCTGAGTAGCCCAATTTGAGAATTTATTTGAGGATTATTTTCCTTCATACATGCACCAACTCTGTCATAATCACTGTTTAAACCTACTCCAGTTGTTTTGGCAGCATTGAACAGGTTGTGTGAAACACCAACATTCCCATTTAAATTAGTGTTGTCAATGTTAATGGCAACTAATAATAGCCTATTAGTGCACAAACTGCTTTCAGCTTTGCCTGAGGCTAAGCAAAAATATATATTAACTGCAGGTAATGAATGACCAGTTTCTTGGGGATCATTGCTTATCTCTGGTATAGTATAAACAGCTCTATTTAAACATGAACAGTGTTACTCTACAATATGTGAATGTAAATTTCAGACAAACACCACAGAATAACAATATCAAAAATAGTTACTTTATTCTGTTGAAGACAACTGCATTTACCCTCAATTCACTGAAACCACGGTATCTGTCATTGCAGCATGTCAGAACATTGAGTTCAGTGGTTTAGTCTGCCAGATTACTGAGCTGGCAAATTTATTTCTTTATTTTTCTGGAGTAAAGATATGGTCCAGGAGAGGATACAACCCTGATCTACAAAAAGGGCGGTCTTCAGACATGTATCTAAAACTACATCATGTGACATGGATCTGCATCCCACACTAGCTAGTGTACTAAAAAAGGAGACTACAGTCCATTTTGTATCTATGTACTCTTCCCCATTAAATTGTTCATGCAGTTCTTATGTTTTGCTTTACAGGATGGCTGTGCAGCTGTGAAGCGATGAATTTTACCTCAAATGCATTCATGCCGTGCCACAATCCATTTTTGAGCCACATTTGACTTGTTTGCACAACCATCAACTCTGTTACTTTTAGCTATTACGTCTCAGCTGAGAGCTAGTACGGAACTTGAGCCATTTCTACAATAATACAATTTTTAACCTCTTTCAGGTTGTCAGATTGTTTTGAAATACTTTAAAGGCTGACTTGTTTGGCTCACTCCTGACACGTAGTTAGGTGTTCTTATGCAATTAGTTACTCTTTCTCTACTAAGCAGTGAGAATCAATAGCAGAGTACTGGGTTCCCGGTACTGGATGAGTGTACTATGAAATGCACACTCAGTCTTGGAGCCAGATTCATGTTAATTCCTTTGGCTGCATTATTCTATGACAACTAGGCACTGGCTATAGTTCACAACAGCTTCTTTGAGATTTGTAGGCAAGAAATTAGGGTGTTAGTACAGGCTGAAATACCACTAGACTGGTCATGGAATATAGCTTTAGAGTGCTTGAGATCTGGCCAGGGGATTTTTTTTTTAATAACATATTTGTCTTTTTAAAAACGAAGCAAGGCGGGGGGGGTGAACAGCCAT
>NW_008794951.1:1958299-1982888 GCF_000699145.1 Aptenodytes forsteri
CACAGGTCAAGAAGACCCTTGCCCAGGTGGAGACCCTTCCCCCGCGCAAGCGTAGTAACAGAAGAGAATGACATAACCGATACTATAATTATATGTAAATCACTAACCAGTCATTGTAACTGGGAGTGTACTACCTTACAATTTTTGTGTATAAATGTAACGGTGATCTAGCCATAGGTGTGCTTGATTTGTGGAATTCCACCTTGCAGCCGGCTGTAATAAAGAATGCCTGCTTTCTAGAACTCCAAATTGAGTCTTAGAGAGTTCATCATCTGCTGATTTACAGTAACATCAGTGTACAGAATTAGATTCTATTTGGAATAATAATTTTAATAATATCAATAATTTTAAACACCAGACTGCAAAGATAGAATAATAATATTGGGCATATATTAATAAGTAGAAGTAGTAGGGAAATTAGTAGATTACAGATCAAAGCTGAGTTTAATGACGTAGAAACATGTAAGATTAATCTTGTGTAATTCACCTAAGTATTTATTTTATACCCTGGGAGCAGTGGTCCATTTAACAGAGCTTTTGACTCTCTAAATCTCTGGGTTTTGTTCACTTTGATTGCTGGGCGGATGGGTGACTTTTGGGCAAGTCACCTCAGCTCTTTGCACTTCAAATTCAGTATCTGAGCGGTATCTGTTAAAGGGATAAAGACGCTTAGTTAGTAAAAGAAATACCGGAATTGCTGACGCTGTGTGAGAAACGCAGCTTTGTGAATGCAGTAGTTATTCAAACATGGGGAGGATTTAGCTAAGGACAAGCTTCTGATTTAATTTATGGTGTGTGTCAATAGACCTACTGTGAATTCACACCTGTTTAAATTAGACTGGAATTTGGCTCTTCATAAAAATCTTTAATGCAAGAAAGTGAGAGCATTGGGATTAATGTTGCTGATATTTACTGTTATTTTGTAAACAAGCCAGGCGTTAAGCTGATCTCTGGCTTTCTCATTTCTCCAGGAAATTATTACCAACAGCTACATTATAATAACAACACATGCTCTGAGAAGAGGTATGCATGTGGCTGACTCTCTATGCAGGCATGTGTTTGTATCTGAAGTATTTCCATTAGCTCTAGTCCTGTCGCTCTCTATTTATAATGGTGCAGTTAAGAAATTGAGTTACTAATTTGCAAGTGGAGCAGTTAGGTCAAATATGTGTAAGTAGCCTTGAAAATATAAAGGTAAACAACAGTCTTAATCCCATTCCATCTGTGCCATTTAATATTTTTCTCTTCATTCCTAGTGAGCTTGACTTGGCCTTTTTACTGTGGCATGGATTGCGTTCGTGTTTGTGCACTCCTGTCTGTTTTAGACACCCAATACGTTAAGGCAACCTCATCACCTGAACAAAATGCAAAGCTCCCATGGCGAAATTCCTTCAACTTCTGGAGTTTACTATAGTTTGTCAGATATTTGAGATATGATACTCTCAGATATTTGACAGAAAAGGGCCACTAATCTTCCCTTACTAAAACACTTATTTTGCTTCTGTTGTTTTTTTTCTCTTTTAGTGTTTAGATGGTATTTACGTTGGTTGCTTGTGCTATTGTTTCAAAGAAGCCTCCTCAGTGTAAAAGGAAGCCTGTAAATCTCTGCAGTAACATAGCAATGCCTTTTGGGGAGCATTGAAATATACATTGACAATGTAACTGCTCTGCTGGAGTTGTTAAGAGTGTAAGATGCTTTTGTTGAGCTCAGAGTGGTTCCTGTGGAAATGTTACTGTCTCAAAGGAAGCATGTAAGTCTTCTGAATTGCTTTGGATAAGTGTGAGATGCTTCTGTAAGCACTGTAACATCACCTCAGTTGTAATGCCATGAAAGTCTTGCATTTGTGCCACTAGTATTTAAGCCGTTTATGAAATTGCTCGTATATGGAAATTCAGCTAACAATGAGTTATTGTTTGTCAGTATTGTGGGGAAAATTCTGCCTTTTAAAATTACTATCTTCATTACTTTTTCTGACTGACAGGGGCATTGCATCTGCATATCTGCGATTTTAATCTTTACAGTTTTCATATGGTATATTAAAATCAGTATACAGTGTTAAAACATTCGCTTTCTTGTGTTTCTCTTCAAAGCACAATGAACACTAATTTAAAGACAAATATCAAACAGCATTTAATATTTTACATTAAAGATAATGAAACAGTATTTAGAACATAGCAGGAATATTTTTTATATTCCATAATCCAAATTACCTTTGCCCACAGCATAGTAAAAAGTATCTGTGCAGTTGCACGAGGTTGTGTAATATTTTTAGCCCTACAGTTTTGTTTTCTTTCATGGGTAGCTAACAGAGGGGAGGGAGGGAAACTTGAGGAGAACAGTCAGGTCTAATTTTTATCCCAGAAATTAGTTACTTGGCATTAGAGCTCAAAAAAAATCACTTGGCTTTCCTCCCCTGTGTTATGCAGAAAGGATAGTGGATGTGGCTTGAGGAGCCTGTAGCAATATAAATTATTGTTCCTTCTTTCTTTTAAATCCTTTTGACTTTCTCAGATGGAAATGAGCATGTAGGAAAAGTATTTCCACAAAAATTTTACAGGGCAAAAGGATGTTGCAGTGCTGCTGCAATTCTTGGGAATTCAGTTTATCTAGGCTGCTGTAGGGGGAACAGATGAGATGGGATAGGCAGTAAAGCACCTGCCTTCCGTCAGAGTGCTGCAGTGCAAAAGTGTGAGGATTATCTGACCCTTCATTTCAGCAATCTTTGTGAGACTACGGGGACGCTGAACAGAATGCTTTTTCTGTTGTTAAACATTTACCATGAATTCTACATGAGGACATCTCTGGACTGGTGTATTGCTGGGAACAGTTCCATTCTAAACAATCAGCACGTCTATCCTGATGTTTTATTTATGTTGTTTTATTATTAAGTTTATAATATGTTTTATTTCTTATGTCTTTTTGTTAAAATTTAAAATGTATTAGAAGATCAGAAATCTGCTTTACAGAAACAACCTACAGTCATATTTTATATGTATATCCTTTGGAATAAATTATTTATTTTAGTTTAACGCTGGTTTAGTTTAATACTTACTTGGAAATAGAAGCAATTCTCACTTATATGTCTTCAAATGTAAATGTTCCTGACAGTTGGAACCTGGTTTTCATCAAAGTTTGGGATGTTCTGCTGAAAGCTGCCAGTGGAACATCATTAGTGTGAAATAAGGCTAACAGGAAAACTTGTGAACTCTGATCACAGAAGATTATAGTTAAGGCTACTAGATAAATAAGATCAAATTACTCTTATTTGGTTCCTTATACCCTCAGCCAGTATGGTTTTAAATACGAAGATATCTAGAGCTTTTTTCTTCCTCCTAGCAAAATGCTCTTCAACTGTTCCACACTGTAATACCGTAGGTGAGATAAAAAAATACTCACTCTAGCAAATGAGTACAGAATTGGTAGAAAAGTGGAAAATACTGACAAATTATCCTTTTAGGGTCTAGCAAGGTTTAATCTAAATATCATTTCTTCTTGACAGTATGAGATCTTCTAAGAATTTATTGTCGTCCTACCATGGATGACAAAAGATTGCTCATTCTTCCTCTTCAGCCTTTTTTTCATTTTTACCCGTTTAATTCATTGTGTATTAAATTACATGAGAAAGTCTTATCTTCCATTTTAAAATTTGTTAGTATTTCATTTCCTCTTGGGCTTAGGAGTAAGATGAAGATCAGCATAAATCTGTATTATTCAGGGTTAGAAATATTAGCATATCCTCATCTTACAAATGGGAAGTATCAATAGTAGCAAATGGCTTTGGTCAGACCATCTAGAAGGAACACAGAAAATGGAGAAAGTGGCTGCTTCCCATGGCTGCAACCTTCATAGTCTTCTAAAAGTGAAAGCTAAACCAAACGTATTAGACTATTTCATATTTCTGCAATAGAAAATAGGGTAAGAATGGGAAGTTGTATATGAAATAGCAGTTAGTTTGTACAGAATAATGCAGATTTGAATACCGCTTGTTTCAACTTGCTTTCATATACAGGTCTTACAAAATGAAATTCAGTATTTTAGATATTAATTTTGTTTTCTTTAATCATACCTAGCTCTACACCCTAACTTTATATTTTGTAACATGAGCGTAAGAGGAATTGCGTATAATTAGCTCTTCTAGAATATGGGTCTGGGAGCACTGAATAATTCCTGCAGGCTGCTTCCTCTCCCTAACAGATGTTTTTGAGTAATATTTTAATTAGATTCACATATTCTGATGACTAATTATATTGCCAGTGTTGTTTCTTTATCTTAAGTTTCTACTCCAGATGATTTGCAATGTAGATTTTATACAGTGCTTCACAACACTGACTTTCAATTGAACAGCACGTGTCAGCATCTGGTCCGTAAGTTGTTCACCGTGAGATACATTGGCAGTACAGAGGAGCAGCCCTTCGGGCAACAGAATCCAAATGTTGTAAAGTAACTATGTTCCTTTGCCTTGGGTGCTATCCAGAAAAGTAGCTGGGGAAGGTCAGTGATCTGGAATTTCCTTTATTCCATGAAACCACACTTCCTGAAAGACTTATACGTGGGAGGAAATGCCTGGAAGTGAGGATGGCTTAGGACACCAGGTCAGGGGTTTTCGGCTCTGTTACTAGAAACCTTGCTGAAAGCTAGCAAAAGCATGTAAGAAACCCAAGGGACAAAAGTTAAGGGTACTTCTAAACTGTATATAGTATTTATTATGGTTCATAGCACTCCTCCCTCCCCACCTCATCAGTTTTGTACGTTAGAGGGATTTTATATCTTCTCTGACATCATTAGAAATGTAATCAAGACAGCATGGTGCACTGGAACTAAAAGAAGAAAAAGCATTGGTATTTTAACTACAGGCAAGTTAGGAGAGAAATGTTTGTATCTATTAAATGTCCTCCTATCCCCAAATGATATGCATGTTAAACAAGCGTGAACACGTGAATATCAATTACTTTGAATTTCTGTGACTCCAGCTACTAGACTTTCTCTCAGTTTTTCTTTCTCTGAAGATCCCGTGTAGTTTTAGCATTGGTTATGCTAATCAATACTGCAGAGTATGACTCCAGTTTGATGCAGCCAATGTTGTCTTATCTTAGGGGTATATTTGTGGAACAGTTGAATGTTACTGATGAACTGTTAATTTTTCTTTTTGGCTTTTGAATCTAATCATTGTAATGAGCATTACCAAATGTTGCTTTGGGCTTGTTTACATCAATGTTGTAAGCATGTCACTTGCTTTGAAGCTGAAATGAATTCACATTTGTAAATGAGCATGGAATATTTTGTGGTGATTTATTCTTGTCTTTTCCAAAATATTGTTACATTTCCCATCAGTCAAGTACCATGGCCAAGGAAGAGTTGAAGGTGTATTTCCTGCAGGAATGGGTGAAGCCATTTCTTTGATGAACCTAATGTTAAAGAGAGAGTTTCCTTGTGGTGTTGGTGTGTTTGCCTTCACCATATTGTCACTCCACTTAGCTATAACTCACTGGTGGGTTGTTTAGCGTTCATAATAGTATTAAGTGGCTCTTTCCTACACTCTCAAGCAATGCCTTTGTCTTACGGAAAGATAGCAAGCAAAAAGGGGTCTTCATGCCACAAACACACCCCAGGTTTTCCATATTTAGTCAGTGGAGTAAAACACATTTAATCAAAAGGGTATTATTCACATCTTTCAATGTAGCTTTTAAACTGTAAATGCAATATGATTTTCCTCTCTGCCTACAATTATTTTTGAGTAAATGTAAAATATAAATTAATACATGCACTTTATATGTACCAAAGCCATGGTAAACGTTGTTTAGACTTAAATGCTCTTCTCATTGCTTTGTCCAACAGCAATTTCAAGTGGCACTTTTGGTTTGAGAACATCATATTTCATGAACTTTTCCCCAGTGTTTTTGAGACAGCAAACTTTCTGTTATTGTCTAGTCATACTAAGTTCTTTTAGAGCAAGTGTTTACTGTTTGTTGAAGTGGCAGAACCATAATGCATGCTTTGAATTCATGTTTTTCTGCATAATTTGGTATAAACATACCTCCAGTTGCACAGTCAGAAAGTATCTGATGTAGTTTACCTGAATTGAATCTTATTTGATTTGAATCCGCTTGAACTGTTGATGTTGGGATCACATAATAGAGCTGCTTGCTAGTCGTGCATTGTCAGTGGGATCTGATGAGTGGTGCAGTATTTACAGCTCAGCACTAGAGACTTCTCGTTTGTTTTCTTTATGACAAAATTTATGGTTGCTTGCATCTTTTGATTACCACAAAAAAATCTTAGAAGCAGAATGTACCTGAATAATAGCTACTGTTGCAGGTTCTCAAACTCCTTCATAAGATAGCGGTGTATTTTGTGATTTCTTCTAGCTGGTGGTCTGCGTGAGCCAGATCTTACTGATTGCAATACAGCTGCATTTTGGGGGTGGCAATGGATTGCATTCTCTCATCCGTTGTCAGAAAGGGATGCTGCTTTAGGTTATGCTGCTGATCACAGGTAGGGGTGGAACTCTTGCTGTAAAGGCATAAGGCTCCTGCTGAAGGGAAAATCTCCAAGTTTATTTTTATGTAATTGAGAATTTTTCTCAAGAGACTAAAAAACTTTCCAGAATATTACATAATTTTCTTTTATAAGGAAGATGATAGTGATGAAGTCTCATTTGTTGTCACAGAAACTGCTTTTGAAAGGTTGAGATAGAGGTAGTGAATATGCACCTAGCTTACGATGGTGGTTGCCTTCCTGGTATATAAAAGGCTTGGTTTAGGCCTGGCCAGAGGTCATGTCTTGATAAGTAAGGTGATGATTATAAAAGGCTTGGTTTAGGCCTGGCTAGAGGTCATGTCTTGATAAGTAAGGTGATGTACATTTTCTTTGTAGTAGCTCATTCAAATTAGTTCGGCATAAATGAAAAGCCATGTTTATGCACGGCTTTGCAACCTAGATTTCCCTTTCGGGGAACGGTGCAACAATATAGTCAACTTATTCAGGTCTTAATGTGCTATCTTGACTCTCAGGATACGTTTTTATCTCAGCAGCCTGAAGGTGACTGAAAGAGCCATCCTTTTGTGGCATAGTGAGAGAGGAGCTAGAAGCTGCTCTTCTGAGGAAGCTGCCACCCTCAGTTGTTAGTGGTGTATGTTTGCTCATAGGTAGTCAGTGTGTTTGGGGTTAGCTGTTGGTGTTCTGCCAAGTCCCTGCTGTCTTTTGGTGTCTTCTCAGTGCCAGTGGTGTAAGGGATGCTGCAGTCCTGAGAAATCTGCCTACTTGCATAGGAAGAGATGATCTGTGGAGCAGGCGCACATAGAAGCCTTTGCATCCCACCTCTCCCTTGCCCTGGTTTAGCATCAAACTACTTAAGGGTTTTGTGCCTTTTTCAAAAATCCTCAGCCCTTCCCTCTCCTGGCTCAGAAATTGGTAAGAACACAGCTGTTCCAGTGCTTCTCCATTGCTTCAATAAAGGAACGCCTTCCCTCCCATTTTGTGCGAGTTTGTGGGCTAGCAAGTGCTGGTGAGCATTTGTGAAGGTGGGCACAGTGGCTGCAGTCTGCCAGGACTTCACTGCTGAAGGCAATAGAGCCTGAATGTTTTTCTTCCAGAGCGTCTGTAATTATTCACCGTTTAGAATTGCAGTTCTTCCTTTCTAACAAGGGGTGCTGCCCAATTGCGTTTTTGTGATGTGCCCAATGTGTCTACAACTATCTTTTATGTCTTTGCCCGTGGGGAAAAATATAATTGAGTCATTCTTCCTCAAGCCTGCGTGGCTGTGTGTTCAGTCAGTACAATGTTCATCTCGACATTCCTATTGATGGTTGCATTGATTATTTTTATTCTAGCCTGTGATTCTGTCTCCATTTTAGCTTTTTAATTTTTATAGTTCACTCCCTTTTGAACAGCAAATTCAGCTGTGTTTGGTTGTGTGCATATTTTGTTAGAAATATAATCTCCTGAATACAGATTTCTCCATAGTAGCTAATAACCTTCAGTACTTGAAAGCTCCTTTTTCTTTTTATAACCTATCTTTTTTCCAATACATTTTCTGATTACTGCGCTACAGTTCAATTTTTATTGGATCATTTTAGAACATAATAATTCATTTCTGATCCCTAGTACTTCTCGTCCATCTCTGAAGTGGTCCACATTATTTCAGTCACTCATTTTTGTTTACATCTTTTCTCTGAAGACAGTCTTCTGCGTTTCGTCTCAAAATATCTTTCTGGCTGGCATCACCATTTTAGTCTTGTGATATCCAATTTCCTTTTAATACAAAATCAAATAAAAAGCATTTTACGTACTTTACCAGCCAACTATAGCGGAATTTTTTGAGCTTTCTTGTGGGTATCGTATAAATTGGTTGGTGGCTAATAATGGCAAAAAAACTAAATCATAAAGATCTGGAAAATAAAAGGAAAAAAAAAGTAGAAAGACTGGTTTATACTGAATGCATTTTTAAACAATACTACAGCTGTACATACAATAAAATAAACATGTTTATATGCAATTACTTTAGAATTTAAACAATGCTTATTAATGTTAAATAAAGAGCCATAATAAGTAAACAGTCTAAATCAATTGGCTTTTTGTGTAAATCTTTGTAGAATTATTTGTTCATTCATTGCTTCTATAATAGATCAGAAAGAATGATTATCTACCTTCTGCTTGAGGAAAAAGGAAAAAAGAAAAAAACCCCACATATCCCTTCACATTGCAGAAAGCGACATCAAAGCCTGCAGTTTCAGTCAGGTTTCTCTCTCAGGCTCAGTAAGAGCTCTTAAGATTCTGAATCATGGTCAAATTTATGGCAAGAAACCTCTGTTAAGAGAAATGGCAGTGAGTTGCCACTTTCAAATAGTTTCAGATAATTTTCTTTCAAAGCTTTAGGTTTGTGCAGTCATGAAACAAAATATAATTCCTGGCTGTGAACTCATGTAAATTGATCTGGGCTCTAGACAGCTGGCAGAGCTCAGGTTGTAGGTTCCCACCGGGGAAATCTGCATTAGGAGTTAGAATGTGGAAACAGAAATAACCTGCAGCCAGCTTGGAAGCAGCAAGGCTAGTCCACGAAGTGGAGATGTTTGGCTGTTAGCTTTGCCAGCTCAGATCATGTTTTGATGATAATCTTTGACAGCAGTTCCATGTATCACCAAAAAAACATAGTCTCCTGCACTGCTATCCCTGTTGTTGCTGCCCTTTCAGTATATAATGATGTAATTTGCAGTTTTGTATGACCATGGGAAAAAAACAGTGGTCGAGTACTCTTTGAAGTATAGTTGTCTAGTTCAGGTGTACAACATAGCTGCCAAAAATACACGGCAGGAGCTTCCCATCCTGCTGCTTTCCCTCCTTCCTGACGTAATGTTCTCTGGTTGCTTGCCTCTCTTAAAGTCTCCTTATGTCCTCTGAGGACATCACACATTTCTGTGATGATGTTGATAAAGTCTTTGATAATATTCTGAAGCTTGGATCCTAAATAAGTATCAGCGTGCTGATAAAGCTGAAAAACCAAGCTAACTCAAGTCAACAAGTGGAAACATGAGGTGAAATTAGTTTTAAAATGTCTGTATAATTTTCTGAAGCAATCATTCCTGGAGAGCTAGAGGACCTGCTAATACTCCTGTGATGCAGAGAAAGATCTTTTGAAGTGTATGTCAACCTCTTTGTGCATAGCTTTCTAGGATGCACGTTTGGGGTTGGCTGCGTTGCTTATTCTGGTAGGTGGCAAATACACACCTGCTCTGTCTCAATACAGCTGCTAGTTGTAGCAGCTTAAACAGTTTGAGTCCTGGCAGCATTCATATACCTCGTAAATGTGAGTGAGTGCACTGAAATCAATCGCTACTCAAATTAAAAAGGTAAGCAGGTGAAAAGCGTGGAATTTGTTTATCTCGGTAAATTTGCTGTTGGTTTTTAGCTTGACTTGCACAACTGATACATCAAAATTTCAATTAATTTGAAAAGTCTTTCAAAATTCCTGAGATTAGAGAATTCCTCCTCTTGTTTTCATATACTGATCCATGTGCAAATACAAGAAAAGCAAGCATCCCAAAAAGCAGCTGACTGGGCAGTCAAGTGTTTGCTCCTGTTCATATGAATAATAATTGTATTTGGAGGAGTTCTTCAACTGGCTTATGTCAAGCAGCTTGTGTTGGTAATTTCAGATTTGGACCCTTCTTTGGATGCTTCCAATGAGCCACCAGAACAGGAAGAAGACAAGTAGGGACAGTTGCCTAGAAATTCTCCACTACAAGTAGGTCTTTCTTACAGGCTCACTGTGTTTGGCTGATTTAATTACTTCTAAAAATATTTTCTCCATGTTTGTTTTAGAGATAGTGATCTGAAAACAGATGACAAGTATTTTAATGTATTTGTTTTTCTGATCGGTCATTTTATTTCCTTAAGAATAGCAGAACAAGGAACAACCTTCTACTAATCTAACCTGATTGATTTTAAATGCCTACCAAATTCAACGGCATTTCATAACTCCACATCTTTGAGTTAATTTCTTGACTTTTCTCTTGAATGCGGCTTGTTTCTACTAATATGAGGACACCCAGGGGATTAGTTAGAGACATACTTCTGGCGTGCTTCTGGGTCACCTCAGCCGTGTGATAAGCCGATAACTGTGACTGAAATTTGTAGTCGTCCTAGAAGAAAATAGAGAAGAAGTAGAAAGACCAGTTTCATTGAGCTGTCATTTCAGAGGCTGAAACATGACAAATTGTAGTGATGAGAAAGCAGCAAGGTTACTTCCTTGTTGCTGGGTGGAATTTAAAACATTTGGAAATGGTTATGCTCATAACACCAGATTGCCTCTTCTTTATAGGCTGTATAGTATTACTTTGAAATGCTTACCTATGTTCAGCATACACAATGAAGTTTATCAGTTAATGGAATAGTAGGAAAAATGCAAAAAATAAGCCTAATCAGAATAAGACACTGTCGTAGAGACAGGTCACAAGCGAAGGTTCTAGTTAACTGTGTTAACCTTATCACTTGGCAGTTTTCTAATCTCCTAAACAGCGCTTCCAGGCAGTGATTTTTGTTATTTTATATTACAAAGAATGCTAATAGATTCTCATCAAAATCAAGGCTTATTTTACTTCACATTACACAGATATGGTTAAAAGATGAGCCAGTCCTCTGAAGATCCCAAATTGTATACATATATTGATTATTTTATCTCTGTTATCTTTCACAGGTTCATTCTGAGGCTCACATAATATGCCTAAAGCTCTTCGATACAGAGTTTTGTTATTAACTGTGAAGAACTGCATTATTATCCTTATCTGTTATTAAGATGGTATCAGGTCAGAATTTGCACAAATGTTTAGTTTCTGCATAAGAAAGCTTATATTATGTCAAGGATAATTGGTTTTTATATTTTTAATTTATTGAAACCTTTGTTTTCCACGTAGTATTTTGTAGCATAGAAGTTACAACAGTTGAAATAGGGAAGTTGAGTCCACCATTAAAAGTAGTACTTTCTCCCTTTATTGCTCTTGTCTACGTTTAGAAACATTAATTACCAAATATAATTAAATATATTTTTAATTTTTTGCCTCTTTAATATCTGAAATGTGGGGGGGTGGGGGGAGCGTAGCGTGACACAGTATCCATGTTAGGGACATGAAGATCTTTGTGAGAAATTGTAGTGAAAGATGTCAGAAATGTGCTTCTTATCTGATATTTAAGCTGCAGACATTAAAAAGATCATTGCTGACACAGAAGTTGATACAGAACACTTCAAAGATCCACAAGGATATACAGGAAACCAAATGAGATTCAGTGCGGGGGGTAGTAACCAAATATAAAATATTTAGTAGGAACTACTTTGGAAAGCAGTAATGCTGAAAAGGACCTTAAGGGCCAGTAAATGAGATAAATGGAGCCAACAAGTTAAATGCTACTTCAGGCTGCCTGTGTACATGCATCTTGTCAAGGATCTATGAAATATAGCAGATGTCGCTAAGACTTCTCTGACGAGTTAGTTCTGGGCATTTCAACACCAGGGATGTATAAAATTAAGAGACTCTCAGAGAAGTGCAAAATGCGATTACGTCTTTGGGACTTGTTATTCAAGGAAAGATTTTTTTTTTTTTTTAAAAGGTCTGAATCTGTAGACAATGTCTGAGTTGTCACTCAGATAACTCTGAAACAAGTATGGGGGACAGGGAGAGAAGAACTTTGAAGGTATATAACATCACAGGCGTTTCACTAAGAATACAGTGCAGAATATACAGCGGAATGTATCTGCTAGCAGACATAGACCCAGCAACGTTGGTTCGGTAGCTGTAATTGGCAGTCTGAGAAATTTAAATATGAAATCAAAGACAGATTTAAAACAGTGTAGTCATTAAACATGGGAATAATTTGCCGTGGGACAGTAAGCCCTTAGTACTTGGAGCCCTTAGGGTCTGAATGTTTTTCCAAACATGCTTGAGCTGAGTCTTGCGTTATGAAGGGTTAATGTGGGGGTCACTGTCTGAAACTGTAGTTCTGATTGTGAAGGTGATCAGACTGAATGGGTGCACTGGCTCTTCCTTTGCTTCATAATCTGTAAAGCTATTATGTTTTTACTGACTATTAAATTTTTCAAACATGTCTGTTTTAGAGTAGTATGAAGCAATAAATGAAGTGGTAGAGGTTTTGTGGCTGCAGTTGTTTAAAACCAGCCAACACAATTGAGTATATACTATAGAGGACATGACAGGCATGTGATTCATTGATTGCAGGTCTTCATCAGTTTGTAGTCAAAGGAAATAACCTAATAGATCTTTCCATCTCCGACTTGTGTGATATTGTCTATAGTTCTAGCAGCTGCCCTAAACATTTGGCAACTGGCCTAAGCCCAAAAATTAACACTAAGAAATTAATTTTCTGTAAGCTAATAAGGACAAAGGCCATTCAATCTGTTGTTTATACAGAAAGCTTATTGAATCTGAAGACTGTACATCTGGGAATGAGCTGGTAGAATCCATTTGTAAAATAATAATGCCAACACGTCAGAGAAGTACTTATGCAGTAATCAGTTAGTCATTAAATAAAGGGGAGTTCAGGTCAAGCTATTTATCTATGGCAACGCAAACAGACAAATGTTTATTAAAGGTTTACGCAAAGAAATTAAAGAAATACAGATCTAATCAAACTGTGCCAAGATTAAATCAGAACCTTCCCTTCATTATCCTACTGCATCGCTGCCCTCCCCTGACGAGGTGTTAATCACGGCTTCCTTTTCTCCTGTATAGTTTGCACTTCAGATTCCAGGCATGGCAGGGTCTGTGTCTTATAGAAGTTTTCCATCTATTCCAGCATGTTGGCTTTTCTGCCTCAGTTGGAGTTTGTAGTCTTCTGATGGGTCCAGGCAGATTTAATTTTTCGGTTCCCAGAACTCTTGATTAAGGGTGGACGCTGCTAGTTAATCCACTTTGCATTTTGAGTGGCCGATCCCCAAAGTCTCTGTCAGTGCAGTGTGTCTCACCTGTGATTACTTTTCATCTCACCTGTCAGAAACAGGCTTTGCCAAATACTAGCTTCAGAAAATTTTGAATTGGGGATTTTGTAAATCTCTTGTGCATGTCTGTATGTCTTGATACAGATAATGAAAATCTTCTGTTATCGTTTCTGTCTTTGCTTCAGAATTTTAGCATTGACCTCGTGTAAAGAAAAACATTAAACCCTTTCATATTTAAATTAACTAGCTTAAAGCTAAAATCCAAGTAAGTAATTTTGTAGTTTTATTATAAATTGGGAACTTGTTGAATACTATTCTGTAATTTGACCTACTGACTCAGAAATTTACAGTCTACCATGCTTTCACTAAATTTTTATCTCAAGTTAGTTACCTTGTGGCAAGAACACCTTTTTTAACAAGGAGGACATAGTGGGAGCGGCTACTAATTAGTAGAGCTTGTTTTGCTTTTATGAATGTAATGATCTAAATACAGTCTAATTAATTCATCTGTGGTTCTCCACTGCATACTGCTGAATACTCGCTGTGCATGAGATGAGTCCTCAACTATCTTTATTTCAGGTATATTATAGGTGTGAAGCACATCATCTCGGCTGTTATCTACTTCTTAACAAAGCACTGGTATCACAGTAACTTCTTTCCCCTCTAAGTCATGTATCTGCAAAGACTGTCCACAGGATGTGTCTTTTAGTTACTGCACGGGACTGATGACACTTTCTTTTAACAGTCAATCCTTTGCTTATCCTTAACTTAAAATTGATGTGAAGAGGTAGTTCTGCTTGTCTAAACCTTACAGACTATTTCTTTAGAAGAGAACTAAGAGTGATTTTTCTTATCCGTGGACTGGTATGTGACTAGCTTGACGCCAGTGGAAAAAATTTAATTGCCTTGAAACAACTGTTGTAAATCAGGTGCTGTCGTTGTTCATTGAGAGCCAGAGAAATTGGACTTAAATGTGAATATAAAACAGCATATTAATTTTACTGCAATAGATCAGTGTTTTTAAATAAGTTTACAAAAGCATTTGGAGTGTGTAACAGGCTACCTTCTCTTTTATTATCTATTGCACTTGTGTGTTACTGTTCTTTTGTGACTACGGCATCTAGTGAGGCAGAGGAATGTACTAAAAGCATTTTATTATCTCACACTGGAGCGTTACACTTCATGACTGCCCTATCGACATTAAGGCATATGAAACAACGACCCTTGGCCTAGAATTTTTTTAACGAGGTCCAGGATTCGAGTTATATGTCAGTCTGGTTTTGTTTTAAAAGTGCAGCGAGCGAATGTGACTGCACCGAGCTCCGACCAGCAGTGTATTCTGTAAGTTGGCAAGCACTGGGCATCTGAGCAGCTCGATCCAGCTGAGCACTGGTGGTGAAGCCCAGTCGAAATTTGTTTGGTTTATAAAAGTAGCAGTACTTTTATTTGGCTTCCGACTGTTTCCTTGGGTGAAAACATTTGCTTGAACTGGGATTTTTACCTGAGGAAGGGCTGCATGATCTGACATACATTGAGCAAGTTGCCAAAATAGGAACAGACATGATCTTATGCTCTTCTAGAAGTTCCTTCTAAAATGCAAGCACTTTGCTAACATCATCATGCTTAGTTCTGGTACCTCATTATGAATTAGCTTATAAGTGCTAATAATAGATCATGGCGAAGGCACTCATTATGTATAAATACACGTGACTAAATTAATTTAATTATTGCTATCACTTGCATGCTAACTAAGCCATACATTTTATGAATGAGAAGGTTTCAGCCCTGCTGTATAATCCCATTTATATGGGAGTAGCATTTGCTTCATCATGTTGTTAAAGCAAATACTGAAATCTCTACTTCACCTTTATTCTCTTCATGTAGGCAAAGATCACAGAGAAGTGAACGGGTGAATGAAGTAACATACACAGTGTGTGTGTTATTGTGTAAATTATTATGCCATGAAATTAAACACAATATGTTCCCAAAGAAGTTGGAATAATCATCTTCTGTAGTTGTGTATAGACATGTGTAAAGGGAATAAGGTCTGGAACAGAGAAAACTCATGTTCCTATATCCATCAGTTAAAATAAATGTTCACTGGTAAATTAAAAGCTTCAAGCAAAAAAAATTTTACAGTATGTCATCACCTTTGTTAAACTTGAATGTTTACAGCAGTACTGAATATTCCTATCTGCCTACAGGTACGTTTTCAGTGTTGTTTACTTTTTCATGTGAACAACGCTGCTTTTCTGTATTTATGCTCTTTCTCTTATGTTAATGATCATTATTCTAAGAATATCAAATCTAGTTGTTAAAAAAAATCTAGTGTCAGAATTAAAGGTGTGTATGCTTATCCATTATGTTACAGTCACTACTTGCATTTTCTGCTTATGTTCTCTCCCTCAGGACCCCTCTCATATTGAGTGCGCAGAATACTGTGCCAGCATGATGAAAAGCTATTCAATATTTTAGTTTATTTTAATTGTTCGATGTATAGTCTTAAGCCTTATTTATAACCACTATTCAAACTTTGTTCTTACAGCAATATTAATTTCCTCTTGGCAATTCTGTGGTGCTCATCACTACAGTATTCAAATACTTCACATACGCTAATGTATTTATCTCTGCAATAACCTGGGAAACGATGGGGGTATTACTTCCATTTTACGGATGGTGAATCCACATACATACAAATTAAGTGAAAAATGCTTGCCAGACTTGGGCATCTAATTTGAACTGCTCAACACCTGATTTGTTTCAGAATATTTCAAACATTAGTGCAATATAATACTAAGAATAGCTCTCACTGACTTAAGTTACAGCTCTGTAGGTTTATAAAAAGGCAAAATAAGAAGTGAAATTACCATGTGGCATCAGTTGGTTTTGAGCAGTTTCTAACATCTAGGTTCAATGTAAAGATTTACACTAGTTGAGCTGAAGAACTTTTGATAGCAGTAGCAAGCTATCATCTTCTCTTTGAAACCAACACTGAAAGGAAAAGAAATCCATATATTGCTGTTGGGTTTCACAAATGTTAACTGACAGCTTTTTTTTTTTTCCCCCCCTTCGTTCCTTGAAGTTGACTTCTTTCCCTGGTCTGGTCCCAGTCACTTTCTTTCCAAGCCTGAGCTTTGCCCCAGAGCTTTTCTCCTACTTAATTTCTTCTTTCTGGGCTTTCCGTTCAAATTCTAGTCATCCTACCATAGCAGTCTTCAAGAGATCTGATCTCACTGTTTCTGCGCAAATCATTCTTGTGTGCTCCCCACTTCTCCTTTCGCATTTTAGTCTGTTTTAATGATTCACCCTTGCCTCTTGTTTCCAACTATTTCCTTCATCTGGTTTCTGTCCAGATGGTTTCATCTGATCTTCTGTCTTTTGTAGTAGTTTAAATCAGCTGTCTGTCTTCTCCATCATGCTTAAATGCCATTAAGCAGAGGTCTTTAGGAGCATAGGAGGAGGAGCAGAGACCTGACCACTGTAGCCCTGGGCTGAAGTCTTCTCAGCCTCTCTACAATGTGGCGCCAGCACTTTCTGGTCGCCCAGGGGCCTCTGAGGACTTGCATGCATTCAGTTTGGATGCAAGACTGACATAAAGGCTAATGCTATGACAATTTGCAAATCTCTTGTTCCAGCAACAGCTAGGGGCCCTGGAGCATTTTAGAGGAAGAGTCTCCGGCAACATATGTAAAACACGTTGTCCCTAACATCATCCTCAGAGACGTCTGGGTGAATCTGAATAACCCTCCGCGCTTCCCTGAACACCCTGAGGTAGAGACCTGGTGTGAGAGGTTCATTCCAAATCTCAGAAAAAGCAACCAAATGTCATATTGCAGTAAGGAATGTTTTAAGAAGATTAGACAAAAAGCCTAAGTGATATACCAGCTTCCTATAACTCTTCCCTGAAAATAATGCTTTCAAAGATAATCCAATTTTTGAAGTTCTGTAACATTAAATTTGTGATCTGCGCCCTACCCTTCTCCCCCAGTAACTAATTTATTCTGCAACCTTTTTCCCAAAAAATTTCTAGCATAATCCCTGTTACATGGACCTGATTGGAATGACATTTCTGATTTGATCAAAATGATGGATTCAAGTCCTGTAAGTTGTACACACCTATACATGTGCACGCATCTTTCAGTTTGTGAGTTTAGGCATATCTCATCACGTAGTCAAAAGATAGGTATCTATCTCTACCCGATAACAGAGAATTGAGTTTTACAAAGATTTTATAGCTTGCCCTGCTAAAAACATTTGTTCAAAGATAGTCAGTTAATGTTCTAAATGAAGTGTGATGAAAGTTATGAAGGAAGACCCTGGAGTGTTTTTCATAAGTTGTTTTTTTTCTTCTACAGAAGGACGGATATAAATCTTCAGTGTATATCAAATTTAAAACTGTATGTTAACAGATGTAAACTTCATAAGTCTTCAAAGGACGTTAATTTGTATTTCAGTGCCTACTTACAGTTGCCCATTATAAAATTTAAACTTCTTTATGATCTGCTTCTTTTGTAAGTTTTTTAGGCTTTCTTAAAATAGCATTGTCATTCCTACATCGCTATATGTACGCAATTAGCATACTACCTTGGCATTTCTCTGGGAAGCTAGCAAGCTTCTCTTTCTTTTCCCATTCTGCTTGCTTCAGCAAAGGAGCTATGACTGCTTGTGTGTTTATGGACCCCAGATGCTCAGCTCCGGGAGCTGCTCTCCAGGAGCAGCTGGACAGCTGTTGTCCTTCCTAGGATTTACAGGTAGATTTTCCCTCTGGGAGTGGTGCAAGTTTTGCTGGTTGGAGTTTTGTCCTGCTTGTCTGGTTTGGATTTGAAGGGATATGTTTGCAGGGTGTGTTAATTCTGGAGGTTAAGTCCTTGACATAGCAGTTGGAGATTACTGCATTCAGAGGCTGTTTTGGGCTTGCTTTGTAAATCCATACATTGGTTAATGTAATTTCTGCATGCGGTATGTAGTAATTGGTTGACAGTGTTAAAAATATACGTGTGCACACATATAGATCTCAACTCAATAAAAAATGTGATGTGTAGCCTCAGGGGTTTTTAATTTACAGGTAATGTGATGGTTGTTTCTCTATTTTCAGCTGTGTAGTGATTATCACGTGCTATAATTTCAATTTTAAAAAATAGCCAGTGAACAGTCGTATTACAATGTATTACATTAGTGTCTGATACTTGCAATATTCCATTAGCCTAAACACATTCACCAAACAGTCACTTTGATTGTACACCAAATAACTCACCTGCTCTGCTAGAGTTATGGCAAATCCTGCCCCCTATCTCCTTGTTTCTGAATCGGACATTATCCAAAGTTTACTGAAGAGTTCTATTTTATTAATGGGTGAGGATGACACACATAATCTAACCAGGGAGTATGAATCATTCTTTTGGATTGCCCTCATTTGTTCTGATACATATTTGGTGGTTTGAGAAATACAGTATTCTAAAGAACCTGTCTTAACATTTGGGGAAAAAAAGAAGAAAATAAAGTCCATTGCTGGTAGAATCAACTTTATTTAGAAGCACTGAGAAGAGTGATATCATATAAAAGAATACAACAGTCTGACTTTTAATTTCTATTGCTAAGACATTTGGACCTACCTGTAGTTCTGTTGCAGCCTGTCTCACCCTGGTTCCATTCTGAAATTGTGATTTCAGCCAAATACATTTTTCCACGCAGCGTCATGCTTAAATTGCAAGAAATGCTATGTACTAACCCATTTTTATTTACATTGATATACTTGGAAAAGATGCATTTAATAACTATAAATGTAATTATTCCCAAGCGTACAAGTATTTTTTTTTTATACTGCTGGCTGTGCTTCCTATAGAAAGCACTATTTTTGCTAATAATTTCTTTAAAGTTAATACTTCCCATTAGCTTGAATTATTTATGAAATTAAGCATGCGCTACCACTTAGTGACTAGACAAATGGAGAAAACATCTTTGATCTTCAGTTTTATTGGTTGAGTTATGCTCTTAGAAAGTGAAAATCCCACATTCTCTGTGTTGTGTGGTTACTAAAAGCTACAAACTGATACTGTAATGAACAAATGATTTTGCTCCTGCAGATTTTAGCATACTTCTAAAAGGCCTAGCTAGGGTTCACCTCAGCTGTTCCACAGTTACTTGGCATACAGCCATGGTCCCATTGGGATAATAAGAGACCCATCACCACATTTCCTCCTTTGAAAAGCAAGACTGTGGAGGAATTTGTTCTCCTCCTGTTTGTTTTTTCTCTCCGTCTCCGTGCTTTGAGGAAGGCAGTAGCTCCTCCATGTGTTTCTGTCTTGGGCCTTCCATCAACCCTAAAGCTACTTCCTTCCTGTCCCGCACACTTTGTTTAAGATAAGAAAGGCTCTCCTATTTCACACTTGTGTTTTGTTTGTCTGTGTTTTTAAACTTTGTTTTCTGACACTTTTCCTCAAGAGGAATGTAGTTTCTGAACATATACCAAGGTGGGCTCTGGCGTCTTTGTGTTCTTCTAGAATACGGAACTCAAACTTCCTTCCATCCAACCTGCTTCACAGCTTTCTGAGTTAGCAGTTTTGTGGTGGACCTTAAATCTTTTCAGTTTATACTTTTTCTTCTGTTTTCCAGGCTGCTGAAATATTTTCTAGAAGATGTATTGCAAGAAGTATTCAATATACTGTTCTTATGGAACTCAAAGGTCTTCAGATCACTTTGAGGTCTTCCTAGAGGTCACACATGATGTATTAATAATACCAGGGAAGGGCAGATGAGGCTACCAGCAAGCCTATCTACATCACCCTTATTAGTTTTAGGAGTTTGTGCCAGTAAAACTAACGGGGGAAAAAAATCCATAAATAGAAGCAAACTTTCTGCAGTCTTCCTCTGCCTGAGGATTTTTCCCATGCCATTTAAGTACAAGAAACACAGTATTCTAGTCCTGGCATAGAGACGGTTTTGTTATCTGTTATGACCCACTGGAGTGAGAAATGCTTGCTTTTTTAACACCTGCAGGGGAAAATGATCACTGTTTGACTTGGAGGGCAGACTGGCTTCCAGGTTAGTAGGTAAGAAGATACTGGACTTGAGAAAGTCCGGTGATCTTCTCAAAGAGCCGTGCATTTTGATTATAAGCCAGATTAAAGTCTTTTAAAGTAGTAAAAATTAATAGCTGAAAAGCCTAATTTATTAGGAGCAAAACTGTTTGACTCAGGTATGTGAATGTCCATATATTGGCCTTATGTTAATTAAGGAGTAGAAAATTCTTTTTTTCTTCACTTGGATACTAACTTTAAATACTACTACTCTATATTTGTAAACAGGAAAAGCATCTACCCTCGTGGAGAAACTGACTTTAGAAAGTAAGGTGTTTTCCTGTTCCTGAGTTGTCATTTCAAAAATTATTGTCATCAGAAATACATAATTGTTTTCACTTACAGCACTGTTTCTGTCATGAGTGAGTCCCATTTTGAAATGCAATCCTGTATAGATAAAAGAAAGATAAATGGAATTCACATGTTAGGAACAGCTTGGTCTTCCTACCCTCTCTATGCTCATCATGCACAAACTACTCTTTAGTTAAGCTGTAGTTTAAATGTCTTTGTTATATAAAAGCCATTTTAAAAAATTTGTGCTAGCACCTTGATTTCTGCCTTTGCAAAGGAGCTGAGCAATCATTGTGTTGTATTACCAGAGTATGCCTTTAGATGGGTGTGAAATGGTAAATAGCTAGGGTACTGACTCAGAATATTAGTTCATACTTGAAATTACTTTTAATAAATATATTTTCATTAATTTTTTCTTGACAGTTCCTTACCTGGAGACTATGCATCTTCACTGTTGTACTACCAGCATTAAAATAAGAATTAAGGATAGTTGGTGGCAATATTTGCAGTGTCCCACTGAAATCTTTTAAATAATCCACAAATTGCTCAGTTTCTATATATTATGGCTTGAAACCGTTGACACACAAGTGTAGGACTGGCCTCAACTCAGCATCGGGTGGCTGTGGTTAACCCACAAGCAGCGCAGTTGTGTGTGCGTGCCTGCTCTGGATCGGGAATACACTTTTCAGTAGCATGATGTAGCGACCACGTGCAGCACGAAGGATTGTGGAGATGTGTTGTGAGAATGTGACAGAGGAAACAGGGACAATGTACAATGAAATAGAGATGCACATTAAAAGTGAGAGAGAGAGAGAGAGATGGGGAGTACCCAGAAAGAAACTGTGGTGGAAAGAAGAAAGAGGGGGAAAATAGAGGGAAGCTTTTTAAAAACAAAACAAAAAACAAAACAACAAAAAAAATGTGTACATGCAATCTATGCAATCTCTGTAATTGTGGAAAGAGGTTGCTATGAGAAACTAGTGTGAAGAGCATGGAGCTTGTGGAAGCCGGCCTTAAAAAAGAATAATGATGAAGCTGAAAATGTTGTAGGAAACAACATACTCTCATGCTGTGCACTTTGAATCCTAGATAAGCTATTAAAGTGATCCACTCTTTTTCCATTGATGAAACATGTAGGAAATGTTTTTATTCCATCCAGCATTCACCATCCGGTGAATCATTCATTCACCATCATGCATTCACCACCCGGTGAATCAGTCCCGCCAAACAACTTAAGCAGCGGTTTCCCTGAGCTGACACCTGTCTGAATATTCACAAGAATACTTACAAATGCTACCAAAAAGAGAGAAATATATTATTAACTTGGTTCTCACAGATAATCTTTCCAAATGAATGAAAGGTCAGGACATGAGAATATCTTGCTGCATTAGGAAGTACATCATGTCGATTTTGCTGTTACGCAATTCTAAAGTGAAATGGTTAATAAGGGATCTTGGCATTTAAGTGCTCATAATTAGCCAGCTGGGTTTCCTATCAGTAAAACCGCAGTTGGCACTAATGGGTGCCCTGGTTGTCAGTGTCAGCCGCCGGCCAGGCCTGAGCGGAGTGTGGAAAGCATTAACCGTACACTCGCCGAAGAGGCTCTTGGGGAGTTGTTCAGCCGGAGGTAGGGCTGGGGCGCCAGGGCTGCCAGCCTGATCCTTTTCCGAAGCACTGCAGACTCCTCAAAGAAGTCTACAAAGCTGAAGTTTAAAGACAACATATTAATGGGAATGATGTCTGCAACGTTTATTCTTTCTTTAAGAGATAGGGCTTAAGTGCTTTCACTGCATTTGGCAGAAAATAGAGCCTATTTCAAACTAAAAATACAACATATTGTTTTGTATTTGGGGAAGGTAGAAAAAATGGCTGAATCATAACATTACCAATTTCATGTGTTCTGTTACTAGTGCAGATTTTTTTCCCCCTTCCTGGCTGTTTGCCCAGAATGACAAGAATACGTAGTGAGATGATTAAATAAAAAGAAACCTTCTTGTTTTAAAATCCTCTTTTATGAAACCATTTCTACACAAGGGTCCCTGTCTTACCAGCTGACACACAAAGCTGCAATTGACTTCAGTGAGTGTTCTGCTGGCAGGAAACACTTACAAGATGGGGCCTCCTATTTCCTTACATATTTGCATAGGGAATGGGATAGCAGAGTCAGGAGGAAAAGAAAAAGAATGTACAACTTCCCTTAGTAGTTCTTTATGGTTCCGATTCTGTCAGCCTTTATTCCACAGATAGTCCATGGCTCAATGAAATTAAGTTTCTTTTTTTTTTTTTTCTTTGGTAAACTCAGCCTGAAATTGAACAACTAAATACATAGGTATCTGCCAGCTGACTTTTATGCTTTTTCTTCAGTTTTATTTTTTAAATTCCTTTCTGAGTGCTGTGGACATGATTAGAAGTCAGTTCGTATGTGTTTGTGGGTTTCTGACTGGAAGCACTGCGGGGGTGGTTCGGGGCGGGAGGGGAGCTGTTCCTTATGTTACCCTGAAGCTGTTCTTTCATTGCTCGTAAAATGGACTTACACCGTAGATCACGATGACTGTCACGATCCTGCCATCTCCTAGACGCTAGCCTAGCGTCCCTGTCTCCTCTCAGGCATCAGAGCTGACCTACACAAAAAATAGCCAGTTCTTTTGCTAGGTTAGTTCTCAGTGCAGAACCCTGAACTAGTTTACTATGTGATTGCACAGTGGAGCCAGGCCAGGTGAAGTAACTAGAGATGGGAGAGGGAGGAGAATTATGGCTTCTCTGACTTACAGTAACTTGAATTGCCAGGCAGCTACACCTTCAATGTTAAGGTGAGGGAATGGTGTAACAGCTTAAGCAGAGTCACCAACTTCTCTTTCTCACATTAAATTAATTTACAGCATCCAGCTTGTTTGCAGGTTTATTAACTGACGTGTGATAGCTGATCTCATGTTGAAGACCTGCTGATGGATGATGAAAAGTTGGCAGGGATTTAAAAAAAAATAGTTGTAGCAACATGTACTAATAAAATCACATTTGGAAAGCCCACTAGATTTTGTTTTCAACAAGTTCTGACTTGCATTTAATTGTTCTGATGAATATCTCAATTTATTTGTATTTTAGCACAGCTAATGAAACTAAACACTTGCATCACAGGAAGGTTTGACTCTCTCAATAGATTTTTCAAAGCATAAAAGGCTACAAGCTCAATTTTGCAACATTAGTCTTGACTGCACTTTGCCAATACAGATGGTTCTGTTCATGGTAATCTACTTTGATTCAGATGGGGTGTCTGAAGCTCATGCAGTACCTTCAGGCTTGACCGTGCTCCTTACTAATAAGGTACATGCAAGGAAGTTTCTTTTTAACTATAGCTTACCCTAAAAAAGATTCTTAACACTGATGTGTTACCATTTTTCACATCAGCTTATTAGTCTGGATTCCGTTTGTTTTTTGAGAGGTGTAGAGAGGCAAGATCTAGCCCTAATACGCTTTGGCTTTTCATGTAAGTTGGGCTTTGACCCTGTAAATTCAAAGCTTGTTTGTCATACTTATTTTCCTGTAAGTTTATTTTTCATGACCTACTTTTTTTTTCTTTGTCTTATGTTCAATAGTTACTTTCATTGATGCTCTCTTCCTTTCTCCTCCCCCACATTCACATTATGGCTGAAGGCTTGGAAACGGCTGCTGGAGGATGACTGCTTAGTACCAGTTTCCCCTGTATCACTAAGACAGTTTCTAGACACTGTGCAGCTGGCTGGCTATCATTGCCTCACTGGCACTTATATATATATATAT
>NW_008794951.1:1982914-1984492 GCF_000699145.1 Aptenodytes forsteri
ATATATGGGGTGTGTATATATACACACATGTATGTTTTGCTGAATACTATTTCTCTGATGCCTCATTCCAGATTCAGGCTTTTATTTTTGCAAGTGAAATAAGCTTGCATAAAGGCTCTGCTCTTCAAAAGTGATTTGTGTAGCTTTCAATGTCTGACACATCAATAGATGTTACGCAGTTCCTGAGTCCTGGCTATAGTTTTTACAATATTTGTCACACAAAAATCATCTAAGTCACAGGAACCTTTATATTTTCTTCTGAGTGAACAGAGCCATGCAACTGGGCCTGGCTGACTGTGAAAGAGCTGATACGTAATGTAAACAAGTCTCAGGAAGATGGGAACTGCCTCTGTGACTTTTCACTGCCGTGAGAGATCCTCAAGATTAGCTACCATAAAGTCTCTATACTGCAGAGGTACTTTAAAAGGTCAGTTGGGAAAAAAATCCCCCCGTTTCTCTGAGAATACATCCAAATATCCTGTAAGCTTGTTCTCAGTTAAACTGATTATAAAAGAATGGCAGATTCTGTTGAGTGAGTTGGTCCATGTCCACTTGTTTCAATAATATAATGTTTCAATAATAATATAAAATAACTGTATTCCGTTGCAAACATATTTCTGATCTCAGTGGAGACAGAGGTCTTGAGGTCTTGGTCATCTTATCGAGGGTGCTCTTGAGAATTCAGCCCTACAACTGTTTTTCGTATCTTTATTTTTCTGCTTTGTTTTTCTTTCAAGATTCACAAAATGCCGCAGCCAATGCCTGGCTGAGAAAGGCTTCTCCCTTGCTGATGGCAATACCATTGGATATCACTTAGCAGTTAGGCTAAGTCAGCAGAGCTGGAGGTTTACAAATTGACATTTGCATAATTTTCTTCTGTGTGTTTGTGCACATTGGTCTTTTAAATTCTTAACAATAGACAATACAGGAAAATCTATCCCATTAAGTTTTGCAGTTCTTTTACTGTATTGTGAAACCTCATTTATTTTTGTAGCAACCGATTAAAAAATGTGATGGAATTGACTCCTCACAACTTCTTAGATTAATATTTTTCTTAACAGATCTGCTAAATAAAAATATCTAACAAGTCTGTCAAGGCACACAAGAGATGCTTTTCATAGCCCTTTGGTACAACAGAAAATCAGAGTGTAGAAGTCATCTCCTTGTCTCTCCAGCTGTGTTCATAAACCTGTGTTTTTCTTCTGGTTTGTTTTCTTCCCTGTAAACTTGTACATTTGGGATAAGCACCTTCAGCACTGCGGTCTACTTTGAACAGTTATGTTCAGCAACAAATGTTGTTCTCACAAAAGACAGTCTTGAAATCAGCTTCCTAAGACAGTATTGCTAGCATTGGTGTGAGCTTTCCAACACTATATTCACTTTCCTCTCCCCAGCTACGCCATCACCTGAAAATGACCGTTAGCTCTCTTGTTCCTGTTATAATCCATTCAATTATCTAGACCTGCTTGCTTTACTTTCTTTGTGCCTATTTTGTTTGGGGTTTTGGGGGGAAGTTGAAGGCGGGGGGGGGGGGGGGGGGGGGGGGGGGGGGGGGGGGGGGGGGGGGGGGGGGGGGGG
>NW_008794951.1:1984735-2009531 GCF_000699145.1 Aptenodytes forsteri
CAAAATGGAAAAAACACATATTGAATTCAAAAGTCAGTTTAAAATGTCAGACAAGGATTTTTCGTGATATTTACTGATGCAAGCTTTATTTCATGACTCTGTGAAGTGATAGAAAGGGTAATTAAAGGTACAGCTGTAAAAACATCAATGACTAACTTACCGTAAGAGGAAAATTGGGGCTTCAAAATGGAAAATCTTACCCATCCAATCTGATCTACAGTTGATAATGTCATAGGTATACTGGTTATCAGGCTGCTCAGAGCCCTTATTTCTAAATGCTAACCTTATTTATTAAAGATATGCCTTCATAGGAAGTGGTAGTCTTGAGCAAGAAGGCCAGAAGAGTTAAATCACCACGATATTATTAATTGAATATGCTTTGCTGCAAAGTCTGAACTTCTAGAATAATAATCCTTCAAAGAGCCAAAGCAAGACCGTCTATGTTTGGTGCTTTTTTTATATTACAACATACTTCTCTATTAACTCTTCCCGTGCGGGGTCTTTTCCTTTATTCCACCGGTTCTTGAAGAGTTGAGCACACATATTTGATGTTTTCAATTGAGTTGTATTTTCTTAATGATATTAGAAGATTCTAATGTAAAGAAGGCAAAGAACATTGTTTTCTTTTCCAAATGTAAATCTACTTTAAATAACATGAATGAGAAAAATTACCTTCAGTAGTCACAGAAAAGGAACTGATGTACTCTGCAAAGTGTCATTTGGGAAAATAAGTAGAGGTGCTTCGGGGCATAAAACAACAGCCAGCAAGGACTGTTGGTTGTGGAGAGGAGGGAGGTTAACAGAATTTCTAACAAAGAGAGTTTTCTTCACGGTGAAGAAAAATTGATAGCCTCAAACTATCCCAAGTTAGTTCGAAACTTGGTTCAATATTAAAATTGTAGTTTTCCCATTGTCAAATTTAAGTATATGTAATGACCATTGCCAGCTTTGGTTTCCTTTGGGAAAGAAGCTACATCAGCACTTGTATTTGCTGATCTATGTTACAAATCAATATTTTAGTAACGATAAGTACAATACAATTTTAGCTTTCAAGAAAAGAATTCTTCAAAATGAGTCGTGATTTTAAAATACAAATAAATAAGAGAGCCATAGCTTAAATTGACAAAAAGTGAGAAATTAAGTTTGAATGCTAAATCTGTACTTAATTGTCCCAATAAATGATTTCTTTCCTATAAAATGTGGTATCATAAGATGTGTTACAAAGTCATTCATTATAGAATGTCAGTGTTAACTGTAATTAATGTTTTGTCATTCTGTTTCACAGTCTTGAATGCTTAAATCGCTATTTATTTTAAAATTTATCTTTCCCTATTGATTTTTCACAAACATAACTATTATTTTTTGGGTCAATTAGACATTATGTAAAGTATAGCCCCTCATCTCACGTTAAATCTTCTCCTCCCAAACCTAACATATAACGGAAAGCACACACCTTTTGGAATGCCTCTTACATTCTGCTGCAGACTAAGGTTTTTCTTCCTGAACTCTCATAAAGTTGGGGGTTTTTTTCCCTTGGTTGATTGATGGAGCTCTGAGTTTCATAAAGATTGCATTTCATATTTTTTGCTGGTGTTTCTAAATCCTGTTACTGAAAATCAGAGCAAGAATGAAAGGGAGTATTGTCAACAATTTAATTATCACATGCATACCATGTGTATGTATCCAGAGTGCTATTTTCTAGATGGAGTGTGCGTGCATGTGTTTAAGATATATGCTTATGCTATATTTGTGCAAAGGTTGAAATTAGACTTGGGCCAAGAAATGGGTTTAGGGATGGGTCTTTTCCTCTTCCCACAGCATGGTAAGTGGTTTGTATTGTTCACTGTCGTCATCTAGTGTTTCTATACTTCTCTTCTATCCGTATGTTCTGGAACTGACTGCATGTGTCTGTTTGTGTGGACATATCAGGTTCATTAATTTGGTCTTTCCCAGCAAGTACCCAGTAATGGGACAAATTGCGTAAGAGACAACTGGAGAAAGAAAAGTATTAACTGAGTTTTTTCCTTTTACTTTTTTCTTCCTGATAGAAATATGTATTTATGTACATGAACATTCACAGCTAATAATACATTTTATTGTATTAAATGGCAATGGTGTTGAGGTAACATTCCTATCATATGAAATGACTGGAAAAATTATTGGTATAAAGATTATATCATGGTTGAGTGGAAAGCTTTGATCAACATGAGCTGGGATGGGTTTGTTACTTGTGAGAGGAAACGGAGCTGACTGCAAAGCCAATTTACACCATAGGAGAAATTATACACTGATGCAAGGGTCAGTGGTGCTGTTGGCATATGTGTGCACAGAGGTCTCGGCTCACCCTGCTCTACCCTAGGCATTGTGCACAGAGGACTCGGCTCACCCTGCTCTACCCTAGGCATTTACCGAGATAGTGTTCATCTGAAAGCGTAATTTCTCTATCGCATCATTGGAGAGAGATGTAGCTCCAAAATTTGACTGAACTCTTAATTGTCCTTGGGAAGGATGTGCGTAGGGAATTGAACAGCCTTTTTCCTAGTTAATTGGCTAAATTTGGATAAGATAATTTTGACTTCAGAGACTTTGTCAGAACTGCTTGTGGGTTTTTGGGCTTTTTTTTGAAACAATAAGTCTTTTAACTTGCCAGTGTTTGTATTTTTGTCTCTGCAATGATGACTTTGCACTGATCTTCCTCATTAGGTGTTATATTAATTGTGCAAGTGTCCTTAGTTTTCTTCTGTCTTTCACATGATCATCTGCAGAGACAATAAAAGGCTATTGAAAGGTTCTTAGGATGAAAACTAAGAGGCACACTCAACTCACAGTGTCTCAGCTATAACTTAAAGCAAAACTTATTAGCAGCATTAAAAGCATCTCCCTATGGAGTACTAACAGAAAGCTGATCCCTCTGACTGGGTAAGACCTGAGCAAATTTCATTCATGTTTAGTGCGTGTAGTTTATATACAACCTGGTTGCCTATTTTATCCATCTTTAAAATAATGCTGGTAGTGTAACTGTGCTTCCTACAACTTCTACATTTCGTCCTGCAGTCTTTGTTTTCCCTCTAACATCTATGTCTTTTTGTGTATTTATCTCTTACTGTATCATAAACCTTGCTTGTAGATAGTAGCACCTCCTAGTAGTTCAGTAGAAAGAGCAAATGAGCCATGTTTGTTCCTACGTTGTGTACCTTTGTTTTATATGTATCACGATTTGTGATGATACATTTGTGGTGATCACTTATTCCTGCAGCATGTTGGTAAACCCCAATTAAAGTATGTTTGTATTAAAATGTGACTTTTTATTTTCAACAAATCTTTTCTAAATGAAACATGGCAATTCTTCCTCCAGCTGCGGTTGGCCCTTCCTTTTAAATGTCTTCCTTGTTTGTTCTTTGTTAAAGTGTGATCAGAGTAAGTCCCCTGAGGTTGTGTTCATTGCAAAACTTACATCTTACAGAATTTGCTTTTATTCTGTTTTGTACAATATTAAACAAAATTATATTTAGTTATTCTGAACATGTTTTAATTTTCATGAGCTGAGGTTTATTGTATGCAAATAGATTTTGTAATACATAAATGCTATCTGCATGTCAGTAATAGCAGTTTGGTATGATTTGTTCTTACCGAACACTGGAATTGAATGGATTTAGCTTTTCCGCATAATTTTTCTGATAAATACCATATAGGATTGACATGAGCTGAGTTTTATTGTATGCAAATAGATTTTGTAATACATAAATGCTATCTGCATGTCAGTAATAGCAGTTTGGTATGATTTGTTCTTACCGAACACTGGAATTGAATGGATTTAGCTTTTCCGCATAATTTTTCTGATAAATACCATATAGGACAATAGTAATTTGAACTATAATAATGCTTAGGGGTTTGCTAACTAGAACATTGAAAAAAACATCAACAATTGAAGCAATATTTTTTAAACAATGTAAAATTAGCAACATCTAGCTAATTATGTTTATTGTGTTCAAGAGGATATTACTAAGTTTTTGAAACAAAGCAGAACTAAAAATTAAACCTCAAATAAATATTGCCTGAACATACTTACTACAGAAATCCAGTTAGAACGAATAGGAAATCTGAATGTACAGCCAGAAGAGACGGAGAGTTCACTAGCTCATATCTAGAGACTGTATTTTATCTGATCTACAGAAGCTAGGCATGATCCTTCAGGCTGTGCTACAGTGTGAATGCTACCTGGAAAATGCTGGCGTACATTGGACTTGGATAAGGCACACATCAGTGTTTAGTTGTCTGGCTTTTCTTTGTTTTCAAGTTGTGACATGCTGAAGAACAGGAGTTCTGAAATGAATTCCAGAGATGTGGTCATTAGCAACAATAAATGAGCGTTTTCAGGAGCAGTACTTGTATAGCACCTGTAATTTTGTTGAAAAGGCAAGTGTTTAGAAGAGATAAAGCGAATTAGCGTAGACATTTTTTAGAGTAGTTGTTTTGCAAATGGCTCACCGATTTGATTAAACAAAAAAAAGAAGTAATGTGGTTTTCAGTTGGTCCAGGTCAACTCTGTAGGAAGAAGGCTCTTTAGTTAGAAACTAGGTAGGCCGAAATTTTGAGCTTCATCACCACTGTTTTATTCTCACTGCTGAAGTTTTCTGAGGGTACTTACCTTTGTCAGTGCTGCGGTACACGGGCTTTTATTATAAGGATAAGATAGTAGGTTACCCATTCAGCTAGAAGAGCTAGAATTGTTTTTGCATACTTTTTATCCTATCCACAGGGTAACTGTGGATGGGGGGGGGAAGTGTTGGGTGTTTGTGTTTTGGGGTTTTTTTCGGGAGGGTGGTGTCCCTCTCCTCTCTTAGGTCAGAAGACAAGTTCTTTAATCAAGCTTTGCCTCTTGTTTTTATTTTTCTCCTGTATCTGTGTGTTTCAGACTTACTTTCAGTCTATTTCTTTAATAATTCAAAATGAACGTTCAGTAGCTTTGCACTTGTTTAAAGTTTGTGAATAAGTTAGATTGCTTTCACGTTGTCCTAGTTACTGGTGCCCTACATTTGGCAAGCCCATCTCTGTAAGACTGTACGTGTTCAATTCCTTGTCAATGAGGTGAGAGGAAAACATTGTCAGCCTCTTTATATCCAGCTGAGGCCAGGTGTTGTGCATTAACATGTAAATAGTGCAATTAGTGCTAATTATGATTTAAAAAGAAACATTAAAATCTGCGGGAACACGGTTTGTCACCCATACTTTTTTGTGTGCTTTACTACTTTAGCTTCTTTTTTTAGGCATCTGTTATCACTTTCAGTCTTGATTACTGTAGGGCTTCAAGCTGATGTTTGCATCCGACAGGTTAGATGTGTGAAGAGAAGAGACTCTGGATGATAATGCAGAAAGAGGAACTCAGGTCAGATTGCATTTAATCACCTTGTGTGACTTCACTCTGTATTTAATTATATATCTAAAGGGCATAAGATCTGCCGCAAACCTCATAGATCACAGGGAAGCTGGGGTCCTCTCTATTGCAGTTGAATGTGTGTACATATATGCATCAGTTAGGGAATTAGAGATTGCTGTGGGGAGAGTATTTAGAAAAATGGTAAGTCTTCTGATAAGCCAGTTTTAGACTTCAAAACAAAACTTTACTAGATTTATTCACTGACAACACACTTCATGCTCGGGATGTCCTGTCAGTTTGCAATGCCTTGTGCTTATTCCGTTCTTTACCTTGTAAATTCTGTTACTTGGGTCACTGGTTACATGTTTTTCAGTGACACTTGAGTGCAGGTCATAGTTTCTCTTTTTGCTCACATACTTAAATAAAATGCTTATATATACTGCATGGCTGTGCCATCAGATGTTACTGCTATTGGGTACGCTATTTTAGTATGCTTACATTTGAGCTCAAGGCAAGCTAATACTGATTATATCCTGATTAGTGTGCTTAGAATTTGTGAGAGTTACCCTACATGAGCTACATCTCCACAGAAGCCTGTGCTTCTGCAGTGGTCTGGGTGCCCCTCATAGATCTCAGTCCTCTGGTAACCTCCTTCCATTGCCAGAGAGCTCTTCTCTACCCAGCGATAGTTGGGATTGGGACATAAGCACGCTATGTGGCAGGCTGTCTAAACGTTGCATCTTTAGACAATTGCATTTGCCAAATTATGCACAAACTGCTAAAAGAATAGTTTTTATCAGGTACCACTTCACGTGAGAAAGCCACTATGTATGGTAGTACGAGCACTGGCAGAGTTTTGAATGGTTAGATGCCACTTCTGTTCAGCAGCACTCCAGTATTATCCCGGCTGTTTAGAAAGCTTCAGAATCTTTGACACTGGGACTCTGGATGCTGTTGATCTCACGTCTCGTGTCTCACTTTCCACTTGTGGCAGGAAATTTTGCTACTTCTTCAAGTGTACGCTATCGAGAACTTGTTTTAAGTATCTGAAAAAAATTATCGGTTCTTCATCTTTCTCTACCCCATGAGGCAAAAGGTGGTGAATTCTAAATAAAACAGAATAAGGTATTTGTAGTGATATTTGCATTTATACATGTTTGTGGCAGGGATACAGTCAAGATGTGCATCTGTTATAACAACTGTTTTCTCACTTGTACAGCGTGCGCTGAAATTAAGACTGCTTCTGCTGGTTTATCAGATGTCTTAATAGACTCACGGTCAGGCATAGTTGTCTGACTGCTTTCTTAGGTTCTTCTGTTCTTAATGTAATGGAACCTCAGTCGAATAAAATACATTATTTGTATTTCTGACCAATTCTTTCATCTCATGATGGTTCTGAGATGTAGATGCTGAAGAAAATCTGAAGTGCCAAAAGATGAGTACCTTTCCGTTTGTATAAATTGACACATTGACTTTAAAGAAAAGCTAAGTACATTTAATATTGACATCGGTCTTACATCTGCTTCATAGTGTGATCCCTTACAGAACAGTAATGCAAAAAGTAGTTGAACAATACAGTTTGTTTTGTATTAATATTTAATCTGATACCAAGAGCACTTAAAGGAGCTAGGGATATGAGTCTTCTATTAGAAATGGCTTCTTTGTTGCACTGAGCAATTACTACCCAAGTAAATGAAACCAAGAAGTTTGTTCTAGTATCACTAAGTTTTGAAAACTGTTCTGCTGGGAAAGCTTTTGTTTCAGTTTCTGTTTTTAAGGGTTGTTTCTTCAGAGTCAATCAAAAAGTACGTTCCTTGATGTTAAACACAAGGGTACAAATTAAGGCTAATAAACTGATGTTGAGTGAGTCAGAGAAGTACTGATAAATGTGAATGGTTTGGGGAGCATTCTGCAGCTCTTAGCTGTGGAAGAACTGTACAGCTTTCTAAAGAAAATAATCAAATCAATGAAACATCAATTATGAATGTTCTGTATTGCCAGAAAATTGGACGAGCTAAAAGAAAATCGGTATGCTGCTCCAATCCCAGAGAATGATGAGCACGCCCAAGGTTCTTCTAAAATTTGGGCCAGTCTGCAAGCAGAGCCTTGCCCAGCTTTGCCTGCTCCCCTAGGAGCATGTGGGGAGGCAGTGCTGACAGGATGATGTGAGGATTTCAGCTTTCTTTTCAAGTAAAATAGTGTTCCTCTCAGTCGTGAGAAAGCATGAAATGATTCCCATTGGGACTAAAGGAACTCACAGGGAAATGGTTAAAAGGGTTTAAGAAAATCTCATAATTTAGAATTATCCCTTGTTTTCTGGGGCTTTTTTCATTATTTCTGAACAGTTGGGTCATAAATACTGTTTGCATTCCTACATCGTGTTCAGTGCCTCATTGATTTAGGCTCTTGAAATGTTTGGGTTTGACCATACAGTTTGGCAGCAGCTCAGGCCCACATCTTAGTCTTCTGGTACAGTGGCAGGCTGCCTTGGTTTTTGCTATGCACTACTATTGCCAGTAGCTATTGTTTGTGCACAAATCAGTTGCTCAGTGATTGATGGACTTCCCAGGGGTAGAAAAAGTAGGTATTAATGCTTGAAGCAATCACCTCAGTGCTGTTGTCCTCTCCCATATTACACCTGTGGCTGAGGTAGTTGAATAGTGCCATATATTGGAGTAAGTCTTTCATTCCCCATTATGGATTACTGCAAGTTGTGTATCATCTTCATGTGCAAGTGAAACACTTCTTTTTCTTCTCCCCCCAGTTCTAGGAATTTTCTCTAAAGTCTTTCAAATCATTTTTCCTAAAGTTTCAAACTTGCTGGAATATTTTAAACGCAGAACTTCCAGTCTGAAATAAACCAGGTGCTCATTCGTAAGTGAACTCTTGACAGTTTCCTTGGTGTTCTGCTGTCTAAATTCATAGATGTATGTGTTCATGCTATACAGAACATTACTTTGCCCATTAGCGGATAAGTAAGGTCCTGATGCTAACTGCAGGCCATACAATTTGGACATGCTCTTCTAGAGTAGCACTATCAAAATCATGAAGTAATTTCTTTTGAGTTCATCTGAGAATCTGTTTTTTCACTCCAGTTCTTACACAGACAGATGGTCTTCCATACAGCTGGAACAGTGTTTCATGCTGCTATCTCAGATCTCTTGAATTTTAAGGAGGTAGTTTTTATGTTTTCTATTGTTTTTTGAAGTTTCATTGTGTTGCACAGCACAGCGGGTGGGACGATGATGTGGGTGCTTTATATACTAATTTTGTCAGTAATACTTTGCAGCAGTGCTTAAATGTCTAGTGGTGTTATTGATGTGCATTCCATTAGTTTTAAATATTGATAAGAAATTATTCATTTATTTAATGCATAATCTCTGTCACCTTGTTTTGACTATGGAAAGAACTGATCTATTAACTCCAGCCACAATATTTATGGATAAAATCCTTCAGCTTTAAAATTAAAAATAATTAGCTGTTGTCACAGTACTAATTATTGTACATACAGTATCAGCAGGGCTATAATCTATCTGTCCAATATGCGTTCTACTCAAATTGCATTAATCATAACTTGCTTAAATGTTAGCAAATGACTCTGCAAAGTGCTAGCAATAGCGATTCTTGCAGTCTAGAAATAATGAAGATGTAAATCACTTCTACGCATCATTGCCATAATATTCATATGATAGGATATGAAACTGCTGCATCCGCTTTTATACTAATATTTAAGATAGTTACTCTTTGTGATGGCAGCATGGTATAGTACCTCAGTTTATTTCCAACTGCGTAGGGCCATGTCATAGCCAATTGAATTAGTGAATTTAGATTTACTCTTTCAAACTAGTCATGAAAGTCAACACTGGTCAACTATGCTCTAAATTCAAAATAACATTGTAGACTTTTTGAACATGATGCTTTACATAAGCATGCATGCTTAGAGTGGAATTTATCCTATGAAATTCTGCATGTCAAATATAATAGTTTCCAGGTTTTAGTGTGAATATTGTATTTTCACTAAATCATTATGGTTTACTCACTTCAACAGGGGTATGCAATTTTATACGACAGTGTGTTGCTTCAGAACTTTATTTTGCACGCACTTGTTTATATTATGCAATTTGCTTGATTCTTATTCTGCTTTCTTTGGGTTCGAGTCTATGTTCCTTTGCATATCAGCAATACCGGCTGCAGCATTTTGTGATCAGCTCACAAGCAAACACTCCTGCAAGCTTTAATGTCGGGAAGGGTAAGCATGGTTTATTGAGGAGACCACCAGCTCAAAGCCTCTATCTATATTTTTTGCTGTGGAAAAATGCTGTAAAACTATTTTCTTGCCATGCACATTTAATTTCAGAAGCTTCTAACTATCACTGTGGTGATAAACCTGAGCAGCCGTACCAGGAGTTGAGTCATGGTAGTACCCGTGGGGCCAAGGCGGGAAGAATGCGGCTGAGCTAGTTTGCTTAACTCCTGAGCTTTATTATTTTTTTTTAAATGTAATTTGTATGTTAAATTACCAATCTATGCTATAAATTCCCATACAGAATTTAGTAAATATTCTGAAAATGGATACTCTTCCAAGATGAATTAGAGTAGGAATATTTAGGTAAAGTTTTCAAGCTCTTCTAACATGAACTCATTACTGGGTTTGAAATTTCTGTAGGCTGTAAATTTCAGTTCTTCTTTGGAGAGTGGCAGTACTTGGAAGACTTGAGAGGTTGTCCCCGAGTTTTGTTTATCACAAGGTTATCAACCATTTGATGGCTATCATCATGCCTGAGAATCTCAGGAGAAGGGGATTTAAAAAGTGTTTTTATAAACAAAATGAATAAAAGTAAGACAGAGTAATAATGAGGAGCTGCATTTGTCAGCTGCTTTCTGAAGTGTGCCATTCTTGTTGCTATGATAATAGAGGAAATTAATACATCCTGTCAGGACCACATGACAGGAACACTGAAAAGCTGTGAAGTGACTGTACACAGTGGAATAAAGGAAATCCACTTTGATCTACCATTTTTGATGTTTTATAATTGCACTTATTATCAGGTCCTTTACTCTCTTCTTATTTGACACAAGATCCATTATCAGTGACAGCGTGAATGTGAACATGGGCTTGATTTGAAAAACTACTTAGGATGAGGTAATGGGGGAAAAAAGCTTTTTGTTCCTAACTGTTGAGAAAAGAAAAAAAAAACTAAATCATTTATGTTAGTGCTATCAGCTAGTATCTTCCCAGAAATGCTCCCCTTCATGTATAATATTGGTTTTATCCTGCATTTGAGTACAGCCTGTTTAATTAGCTCCCTAATGAAATATTGTATAACAAAATGGAAATTTATCATTTGCTTTTATGCCTTTGTTCAGCTACAAACTAGGGCAGGTCACTGTGCCCAGCCTGAACTAGACACCGTTTTCTTTCGTGCTGCATTTGAATAGAACCCAGTTAATATATATATATATATTTTTTTTTTAAATGCTGTCTATTGAAAATTTTCAAACAAAGGGATAAAGTGCTGTCCTTTTAGCTTTCCATGTTGTCTCTTATCTCTCCTGTGTGAGATGAGAAGAAGCACTGCTTCACAAAGAGGCAGATTACCAGGTATCTTGTCTTTTTTGGGCTATATAGTAGAATTACTCTGTCTTTGTAGCATCAGCAGTGTGTGGATACATTCAGAATCTACAGAGTTTTTCTCTTATATATGAAGAGAAACTGGTAAATTGTTTACTTACTATTTTAAAAAGACTTGAAGTTATGCACACAGAGTTTTACTCCTGATGGCTATATTTAGCCTACATTTTGTTTACCTTGGTTTTGGTAGGTAAAGGAATAAATGACCAGAGTACTAGCTACATTTCCGTATGGGCAGGCATGCTGACCCAGGCACGAGCCCAGCGCTGCGCAGGAGCCCCCTGTGCCTCGTCAGAAAAGCTCCTCTCTAACTTAAGACTTCCACCACCATCTGTGAAAAAGAATCTGTTGCTGTGACTTACGCCTTGCATTAAAGTGTTGCCTGTATCTCTATGGTAGAGCTTTAAAACGTAAAATCCCATTTCTTTGAAAGTGTGCTGAAACCCAAACATTTCAGGAAATGTGTCAATTCCGGTGACGTTTCCCCGAAGAAGAGAGATCTCTGTTTGGAGGTGAAATTCCTCATCAGAGCAAGAGGTTCACAGAGGAAAGGCAGTTGTCAAGATACTCGCCTGGAAAGTCAAATAATGGTGAAGGAGAGGATTGAAAATGATACCCTCGCACCTGGTACACAATTAGTCTTCTCTCTTTCTCACTCTTTCTCCTAATCTCTTGCGAGCTACTTCACTGCATATAAATAATCAAATATTTATTGGAGTAGAGAGGCAGACACCAACGTGCTCTGTAGCGCAGTGGTCAGGCACCGCTATGTTATGTGACTGATGGACGTTCAAATCTCCGTGCCAACTACATTTTGAGAGTGGCATGCCTCAGGTAGTAGGTGTATGGTATGAGTGCCTAAGCTTCAAGTCCCGTGTGTGTCAGACAGAGCAAATAAAGCTGAGCCTCCCATGCTCAGATGAAAGCTGTAAAGGCTGGCTTTCTAGATTTGTGAGACGGAATGTTTCCTCTCTTTTCTACAGTTAAGTGTTCTCTGCATTGCCTGGTTATGCTTATATATGTTGGAGACTGGTGAGCAATACTGTCAAGTCTAGGGAAACTGTCACCCTGCATTCACTATTGCCAAGCTTAATAAGACTTAGCACTTCCATAGTGCATTTTTGTGTTCAAAGTGTTACAGGAATATTAAATCAAATTCTGCTCTCAGCTGAACTGTATCCCCATTCATTGCTCGGTTTTGCTTGACAGTAAGAACTTGGGACAGAAAATAAAGAGCTTCATTGCACCAGTGAAAGCACCAGGAGAGACTGAGAGAGGGGGACTGTTACTGTACCCATCAAGAGAGTGCACTTGGCAGTTCCCTTGCGTTCACCTGGCTTATGTGAAAGGAAAATAAGACAGCGTCTCCCTTCATCTGTGCTTCTCCCTTCCTGCTTTTGGGAAGCGAGCATCTCAGTGCGTTGTCTGTGCTCCAGTGACAAGAGTTTGCCCCTATTTTTGGTACCTGTAGGGACCGCTTGTGCTCTCTGTATACTCCACATGGCAGCTGCCTACGGTCCTGCTCTGCCTGGAATTTGTGGTATTACCGAGTGCAGGATTCTCTTATAATTCATGGAATCTGTGCTGGAAATCTTCCAGGTGATTTTACATATTCAGTGATGACATGGGCAATATTATTCACTTTAACAGCAGCCATTCAAGGGTTCTCTACTAATATAACCTAATAGAACAGTTTTGTCTTTGACTAATGCCTTAGGGGGGGGCCTTTATTAGTGGTCATGGAGTTTGCTGCTGTTGCTATGGGGTTTGAGCAGGTTCTTTTAAGGCAATAGAGTCATTTTGAAAATAACATGAAGTGTTATAGTTTTGTACAGGTAAAGCGTGGTAATTTTAGTGCTGCCTTTATAGCATGTGAAATGGAGCTAATGCTTCACAATGAGGAAGAATGCAAACATACGCAGTGCTGTCACGCTCGGAGATCATCTGGAAGGAGATGAATCACTAATCAGTAAATGGATAAACTTCCCAAGCCATTTTACTTTGTATTAATGTTGGAGCCTGATCAATACCATAAATGTCAACTACAGTTTCAGTCATTTAGTTCAGTCTCATGAAGTAAAAGTTGTTTTTGCATTAGCTATGCTGTCACGTGTAGTGTACAGCAACGTTTATAATATAAACAATGTAGCAATATAATCATATTTGTGCTATCAGATTGCAAGGCTATTCACATGAGATTAATTTTAGCTCGGCAGATGTCCCAGGCAATGGTACCAGTTCTTTCTTCACAGCCTCTTTGGGACCAGTACAGCTGCTTTGCAGCACGCGGAGTGAGTATGGGTGCTGGCACATGCACTGCAGAACTGAGCTGGTGACAAATCCTTCCCTTCCTTTCCCTCTTTTTTTCCTGTTTCATCAACAGGACAGAATTAGAGCTTTGGAGATCGCTACAGGCTGTAAACTAGCCTGGGAGTGTCTCTGCAGCCATCTGATACTCCCTCCTACATTAGGCAAAATTTTAATCTGAATTTGGACTATGAACTACCATACAGCTGTCTTAGAGTACCTCTTTATATTCAGTTCTTCTTTCTTCAGTTGGAACAGATTCATTGACATGTTTACTCGTACATTTTTCAGCCGTGTATTTTTTCAACAATAGGATATGCTTTATTTTGATAGTTGTGTGGTGTGTTGCTTTTTCTTCAATGTAAGATTGTAAAAAACAAACTGGAGGAGGAGGAAAGCTGTGTCTGAGTGGCCCCCTGCTTTTTGATGCATATGATGCATTTTCTTTTCCAATTTCTTCTTTGTAAGTGCGTGGAATTCTGAAGAGTTCAATTTCAGCTGAATGCTCTAATAATTACTTTTAAAAGGTCATTTTGAAATTGCATGAGCTGAAACTGCCTGCTGATCTTCACCCATTCTGTCCATCCTCTTTGGTAAAAGGTAACTATAGCATGTATTATTGCCAACTCCTTCCTCCACCTCCTTGATACATTTACTTTGTTTGCATTCAGTCTGCATATTCCATAATAAAGGCGGGCAAGTGTATAAAGCACAGTGCAAGTATATGAACAGAACTATTTGTTCTATCCTAGTTTCCTTGGTTATTCTGTTATTCAGTACTGTGGGATGAGTTTGGCGGAGGGTACTTTGTTACCTGGTGGTTGCATCATTCAGGTTGAAGTGCAGTAGTCCCATTTGTATTGTTCATAAAATCTGTATGAGGTTATTTATAGTATTTGCTAAGTCACGTATTTCAATCAAAATTAGAATTTAAACATCAGGATGAGGATCAGAAGGAGGCTTGAATTACTATTCTGTTCTGGATAATAAATCCTATAGAAGTGGTTTCATGGATTCCTCATGTGTGTTGAGTTTCAAGTTGCTATTTAAGCGTCAATATCTAGCTCGCTCACTAGTTCAATCAAGTATTTCATCTCTAGTTTTTGCATTATTGGTGGTACATGACTTCAAGGCAGATCCATTCTTCTTTTTCAGCCATGAGAATGGATTGCCTTAAACGTGTTTTGTCAGTTGGCTGAGTAAATGTCATACTTGTCTTGTTTTCCCCAAGTGTCTTCTGACTAAACCAGGGCTGACCTGATCATGTAGGAAGAAATTCATCAACGGCTGGAATTTGGTTGAGGTTTTCTGGCCGGAGCAGGAAGCAAGCCGTGAGTGCAGTTTTGCATCGTGCTGTTGTATTAACATATGTGAAATGAAATCCTTCAAGATGATAAAAATTTAGCCTCGTAAATAAACTGAGCAAATATTAGTCTAACTTTTATTCTTTCCACTGAGACTTTAATTCAGTGGAGATTTTTGTGTATGTATAAAATATACATACGTATATTATATACTTATATGCATAAAAAGACTTCCTTTTTATATGGAGGTTTTATATTTAGATACACTTAGGTTTGTGCGTATATTGCCTGCTTACTCTATATAAAATGTTATACATAAAATATTTGCAACCTCCTCATCTCAATGACAGTTTGTAGCAACAAGTTCCTAGATTAAATGTGTTTTAAAAAAACAAGAAAGAAAAAAAAAGTCCCAGAGTATTCCCTTTTATCAGTTTTAAATTTCTCTCCTAACAGTTTCATTTAGTGTTCCACTGTACTTCTATTGTGACTCTAAATAATTGCGTACCTACTGAGTTCACTATGTTGTTTCTCTATCATTTATATCTTGCTTCTCTTTAAACTACACAATCTGTTTAGTGTCTCCTCACATAGTGTTTTTTCCACATCACCAATCTAGTCACCTGTTTGTAAAATCCCTTCTATTTTTACCAAATTGTTCTGAAAAAAAGTGTCGAGAATGGAACAAAGTATACCACAAGATGTGTATGTAATGATTTAACACTATTTGCCTTTTTACTTTCTGTCCAATTTGCTTTATTTTCCATGCTGTTACATTCTTTTACGAAAGCTGTACATAGATAAGAGGTTTTCATTGAGCTGTTTACGGACATACACAGGTCCATTTTCTGAGTACTTGGAGTTAATTTAGATCTCAGCAATCAATTTGAGGTGGCTTGCATTTGTCAATGTGAATTTTCATCTGCTGATGTATGTCCATTCATATACCTCTGCTGGACCTTCTTATTTTACGAATCAAAATAAGTTTGTGCCAACCTGTATTTTACTGGTTCAGTGTTTCATCCCTTTCTAAATCACAAATACAGTAACCCCGTTCCTGGAACAGAATTGTGCGGTGTTCCACAGCTGATATTTTGAAGTGACAAATTTCCTGTTTCTAAGTATATAAAAAACGGATATGCCCTATCAAAGTTGGACTGTTAGCTTCTGTGGTTACATGTAGCAGACCAAGGCAGAATAACATAATTGAAATCAATGGAGTTAATCCCATGTCATGCTGTTGTAACTGGGACAAGAGATGGGTCCTAAATTTACCCCTAAATCTTTCAAATAAAGCTGTCTGCTCAAAAGTTTGGTCAGAACAGGTTTTAAGCCATCATCCTGGCAATAAAAGGAAAATGAATGATTCTGCGAGGCATACAGCTTTTTGTACATAAAAATGAAGCAACCTTGAAAATCTATTGACTTTTCAGTAGGTTAATATTTTCTAGTAGGTGAGTATAGTCTGTAAAAGTCAAGCCTGAACACAGATGAATGTAAGTTCTTCTAAGTTGCTATAAATTGCTGAAATTTGCCTGAATACTTACTGAATGCATAACACAATAAAGTCTGGTATTTGACCTTTGAGGTCTAAGTTTAATGGGAAGCTACAAACGTCCCAGCTCAGTTTACAGAGACACCCTATCCCAAATTTTGTAGTGCAGATGTGCTCATTAATAAGACAGTGAAAACCCTTGGTCAGTAATTTTTTTCCCTGGACTTTCTAAGTATCAAAATGTGTGAAATACCAAGTTCTTTTCAAAATTCAAGAGTTTAACTGCCTGCAGAAAGTTACCATCCATGTCGGATGGACAAAACCACAAGGTGTGACATTCTCCAAGAAGCCCCCAGCCTCTTGAACTCCGTTTGAGCAGTATGAGGAGGCACTTGCTGCCTTTGCAGTGCTGGCCCTGCTTTATGAGTCTTTGTTTCTGGCTTTATTTTCATGGATATTTCACACTTTCAGAGAGTTATCTTCTAAAAGCCTTTCTTGCTCTATTTGAAATTCTGAAATATGTAGGAGTTTGGCATAGGATTCAGAGCTGAACAAAGAATAATAATTGGTTTTCTTTCAAGAATCTGAATTTCTGAGAAGTTAGTGGGCTTGTTGTTCTTTGATTGTAAGTACTGTAAGTTTCAGTTGAGGTATAATTATTTTTGTATCTTATAATTATTATTATAAAAGCAGCTTTACCTAGTCTGGAAAGCAAACAAAAATAGCTAACAATGAGTTCTGAATAATTTTGAGTCAGATTTAAGAATGGTAAGCCAAGACTCACTGCAGTGAGCTCTCAAACTTTGCATCACTTAAAGGGAAATGCCTTCTATAGCAAAAGGTGCAGAGAACTTTTTTTCTTAACACCAACTCTTGCACTGTTTGACCTGAAAACATTAATTATTTTTTAATTTGGAATGAGTATCTTGATAAATCTTCAAGTCTTTATTAAGGATGTGTTCCTCTTTGATACTCTCTTTTGTTTAGGTTTCAATTATTTAATTACAGGCCTTGATATGAAACTAATCATGCATGCATCTATATGAAGCTGGCATACTGACAGGATAAAATCATTAAACAGTCATTACTATAAACTGACGTTGGCCTGTAATTTTTGCAGTTAACGGGGGAGTTGATGCTTGGTGAACAATCCAATTAAAACTGGCAACAAAAGACTTAAAATGTCAGCCAAATTGCTTTTTAATAGTCAACGCAGCCGTCACAAAACATAAACATTAAAGTCCCCATAGTAGCATAAAGCTTCATGGTGAAACAATTCTAGAAAATGAATAATAATTACAGTATCCTGAGAATTCTCTTAATAGATGTGCGCTCATTAAAATACTTTGTTGGTTAGATTCATATGAAAAATTATGTTTCCCTTGATACTTCTTTATGCATTTGTTTTGAAGGTTTTATTCGATATTTTATAGATGTAATTTCTAGTAATATTCAAAAATGCGTGTCTTATTTACAATGAGTTTAAATAACTGTATATAGATAAGCTTTGCGTGAAATGCACCTTAGAAATGTGTTGTGAGGTGAACTGAGGATACGGTCGCAAAGAACTTTTATAACCTATTAATGCTGTAAAGTGATGTAATCTTTCTTAATTTTGAATTGCACGGGATTTCTTTTGCAAGTTGAGTAAGAATAGCAGGAGAAGCTTGTCAAACCTTACTGCCTGAAGTCAACTGTCTGAATCAGTTTATGCAGAAGTGACCCTATTGGTACTTGATAGATGCTCTGCTCGGGTCTTCAAAGGTGATTAAGAGTGCAGGGCTCCTAATAATAAAATGCAGAGTGGACTTAAAAGCCCTAAATAGTTCTGAGGAACCAGGGCACAACCCCCCGGTTTAGTGGAGTGGTAGAAGCGTATTGGTATTTCTGAAAACCTACGTGCTTGCTTGTAAATGCCTAAATACGCATTAGAGAGACTAACCTGAAAGCTGTGGGGTTTTGCCTAGGCTGTTATGTTCAGTTTCAGGCATTACATTAGCTGTTTCTGTGTTGTTATTTTGTCTTCCCCTACAGGAGTTTTTCTTTTCTTTAAAAAATAATCGATTTGTTGTTTACCATCAGTTACACGTGTACCATTGTCCTTCCTCCCAGCAAGCTCAGTACTATAGGAGAAGTGTCGACATTCCTAAATAAAATGTTAGCAAACAACAATGGGAGGAATAAGTCTTTTTGTAGAAGTATTTCTTTTATTTGTGGATTAAGTCGAGAGGGACAGGAACTTGGTAACTGCCTCTAGGGATAAAAGGCAGAAGTAGTCGGTCAGCTAATTCTATGCTGAGGTACATCCTTTAACTAATTTAGTGTAATTTAGATATCATGTAAAATCATTTGGTAAGTGACAAATAGCTTTCTGCTTTTCTATCTGACAATTACATGCGACCTCCTTCTTAAATTATACCATCTTCTTCTAAGGGTTACCAAGAATAAATTGATGCTAACTATCCTACAGCTAAGGTTACCATTCTTGTTTTTAAAAAAAATTGTTTCCCTTATTTAAAACAATAATTCTCTGTTTAAATAGAGAATTAAAAGATAATTTGAAATAATTCTCTATTTAAAAATTTGTTTCTCTTGTAAAGCAAAACTTCAAAAGGACAATATATGTTTTGAAACTGTAATTTGTCTTAAAGAACTCTTCTTTAAGAAATCTCTCAACTAAAGTTTGTGAAGTAGAATATAACTGAAGTTGAATGAAAGTCTGGTTTCCTGCGAGCTCTCTACCCTGACCAACAGGGAAGTAGCAAGGTTGTTGAGAAAAATCTGTTTTACTGTAATTTATGTATTAATTGCAAATTATTTTTTAGGTCAGACTACTCTGAGGAGAGGACAGGAGGAGCCACATGTGCTTTGATTTAAAAAAAAAAAAAAAAAAAGTTGTCAACAATATTTCTTGACCAGTAATAAGCACACATACTTGCTGCTTGTCAGTTCATCAACTGTGTTTAAAACTAACCTCCACTGAGATGAAGTGGAAGTCTCTTCTTGACTTCAGGAAGAGTAATGGATCATATTCCTAATTTATATAACAAGTTTGAATGTATATGCAGTCATTCAGGAAGAGCCAGATAACAGCATTATCAGTTTCACCAAAAGCCGTTCATTTTATTGGTTGGTAGCACGCTTCTGTATAAAGTTTTCTCTCTGATCATCCGAAATAGCTAGCAGAAAATTGTAACAACAAACAACTCTGCTACCCCACACAGTCTACAGAGACGGAAGAATCACTTTAAAATTAAATCTCAGAGAATACAGCGGAAATCATTTCTACAGAGCCAGTACAGGGGATACAGATTTATAGTCAGATGCAACCCAGCGATTTATGGTGAATTCTGGTTGAACTTTGTAGGTCAAGGGATATTTGTCCTGAACAGCCGGCTTTGAGCAAGCTGTCTTCTACTTCTCTGCTCTTGTAGAGCAAAGCCACCCAAATGGCCCCAGTGCTGCTATGGTGCCCCTGGACCATCGCTGCACCACTACACCTCTTCCCCGGGAAGGCAGGGAAACAGTCTTGAAGTAAACTTTTCTATAGAATGCCCAAATCTCCTTAAAAAAACCAATACCATGATTGAAAGTAATTTTTAGCCTATTTCAGTGTGATGACCATGCATTGTGCTCTTCCATATCCTCCAGCTTAGATGTTGAGCGCTATCGAAGGCTTTATGCAGTACTCTTACAGACATTGTAGTCTATTTAACTGGCTACAGTGTTTACACAAAACCTGGATGCAAAGTCTTCTGTCAAGAAAAATATTTCTTAGTATTTATTTAAAAAACAATACTACATCAGTATTATTTTGATGAATTTGAGATAGATATGCATATAGAGTCAGAGTTAAACTCTGCATGTGTTTGCATATTGTGGATACATTTGACAGCTTTTTCTGCCCCTCCACAAGTTACTATATAACCACAGATAAATGAATTATTTTTTTAATACTCCCTATATTCATATAACAGTCACTGGAAATATATGTAAAGATGTTCATATCAAGCAATTTAATGTCAAGGTGAAATCCATAATAAAAACATATGGAATACTGTTTTATTGAATAAAATAGAGTGCTTCATTTTCCTATATAAGCTATAAACATGTTCTTCAGAATGTTATGAATATAGAAACTAGTCTATATTTCTCCTCGTGTTCCCTCCTTAATATCTTTCTAAAAGGATTGTCTTAAAAATGAAGTAAATACATGGGGGTAGAGACAATTACTGAATGATCCAGAAGAGCTTCAAGCTTCTACATCTGTACATGGTATTGATCATAAAAATGGGTCTAGTATTTTCAATTATGCTCTGCAAAATAATGTCAGGAGACATGATGGATGTCTGGATTTGACATGATAATCTGGAGTGCAGAGAGTCAGGTGTCCTGAGCAAAAGCCTTTATATATCCAAGCGGGAGAAGCTGGAGTGTGATTCATCCTTGAAGCCAGAAAGTTCAGGCACTTCCACCTTGAAGTAAACTTAGTTTGCACTGCTGCCAACAAAGCTCTAGCTCTGTCTGAGTCCAAATAGATAGGGGATATGCTTGGGATCTTGCCCCCAGTAATTCCAGGAATGTGCATGAACATGCTCATCAGGGCTTGAGTTTGGGTCCTGATGTAACTGGCAGGTTTAACCATGACTTAGGGCTTATCATCTTTTCGTATTTCTGTAGAGCCACAGAATATTTTATATTTACAAAAATATGAATCAACAAACTGATCTCTCTCATGGCTGGGCTTTAAGCTGAACAGGATTCTGTAATTCAGTCAACTGGTAGGTCTCACGTCACTGTCCCCAGCCTTGAGAAGGCAAGCACTAAAATGGAAGAGTCTTCACGTCAGCCATCGCTGTGCACTGAACTCAAATGCTGCAGGGTTTTACATTATTTGGGTCTGTAACAGGGCATGGCCTCAAGCAGTCTTTTTTCCTAAAAATGTTGCAAAGTAACGGGAACACAGATGAAGCAGGTAAGAGGCAGGCCGGAAAGGTTATCATCTACTGTAGAGAGGTTGGTGACAAAGTGGCTTAATATGTCCATACTCATGATATTTCCACTGAACTACTGGGCTAAATACACTGTATATTTCAGTATGATTTATAGTTGCTAATTCCATTACCCATAGATCCCTTTTAGAAAGCCCTCACAGCTAATGAATTTAATGACACAAAGGCCAAACTTGAACATATATCACTGTGCCGAAAACCATCAATAACTGGGGAAACATTAATTTTTACAGCCATGGCTGCTCACAACCTATTTTACCAATCATAAACTGCTCTTTAATCAAAATCTGTTCACCTCTAAGGTCATCAAAATTTGCTGCCAGGCTACTTGTAACTGCCTGGCTTTTGTAAACCTGGATGATAGGCTTACTCTGCAAGCTATAATCTCTCCCGCTTTGTTCGGAGTTTTAGAATAGGGATTGTACTGTTCCCTGTGAGTTGCCACTGATAGAAGTTACAACTTGTGATATTGACTGAACCCACCACTTTTAAGTAATGGCAGGAATTACGCGTTCTCCTGAAATATCACCTTTAAGCTGGCTGGGAGCTGTCAGTCTCCCCTTCTATCCTTTGAATGCAGCGTCATGTTAATTGTACCAGCAGCTGCTTGATCTGCTAAACAAACCACTGGAAGCCTGAGCTGGTTGTTTAGGTTGTTCCCTCGGTCTCCATAATTGGAGCGCTGCTTTTCTTCTCCCTTCACGTTTTGTCCTTGACCTCTGTGACTCAACCACCAATGGGCCTGTCTTGTGTTGGAACAGACTGTAGTGATTTAAGAGGAGTCCTGTCTCAACTGGATGGGTGTTTGAGAGAATCTGATGGATGTACCACTGCAACAAAGGAGATGGGAGTGGGTAGGATAGTTTCGTTTTGAATTTGTCATATTAATTGACATAAATGTGGGCATTTCACATAAATGGAATCATTTTTTCATGTAAATATTATACAAAGAGTGCATTGGTATTTAACAGCTATACGAAGAAGTAGTATAGAACAAAGCTATAATTCAGACAGTTCAGCAGAACAAAAGCGCCTCAGGAGCTCTAGCTCTTCACTCCCCTTTGGCAATGTTGATTTTATTTGAACACGCATCAGCGTGTTTATATTGCCAGGTGCTTCTGCATGGTAACATTTAAAACTTGCATCTTATCCACAGTACACAGCGTTATAACCTGAAACTCATTTCTGGTTACAAACTGCAGCACAGAGAGTGGCATCTTATAGTGCAGTGTTTATGTCCAAAATTATTCTACTTCACCCATCAGGCTCCCACGTTAAAACACTGAGTGATGGAGTTAATTAAGGAGGAGTAGCGCTGTGGTAGCTCTAATGGTCTACAGGTATAAGTGCCTCTAAGTAAGGCAAAGTTTGTCAGGAAAGGTAATGTCTTTCATTGCACAAGCTGATACAGCTGGAGAAAAAAATAGATAGCTTTGGGCCCACAAGCCCTTCTTTTGGTTTGAGTATATTAACATTTCTATCATCAGAAAAAGCAAAAACACTCCCCCACGCACACCTAAAAAAAGAGTATATCAGTCTTCTTTCAAGAATTTTATGAAGTAAAATTGACAAGTTAAGTATACGGTACAATGACAACAGATGACAGAATTTCTTGAATCTTGAAAGGCAAAATATTATTAAATGCATCCTATCAGCACAGTTGGAAAGGGTGGCCATGTGATAGTTCCCCAGTGATAAATCACTGCCTTTCCTTCTCTAATGAGTTCTAACCTCCGTTCTTTTGCCTGAAAAAGTCTCCCACATCTTCCTGCAGCTGAGTCAAGAAACTTTGTTTGCAGAGACACTTCTGAGACACTTCTGATTTCTCTTCCAAAAGACTATGAGATCTCCAGTATTTTTTTCACTTTTATCATGCTACTAATTGATGTTCTAGCAGAAATAGAGCCCAGCAGTGTTACCATCCTGACATGCAACAGTAATAGCAAATTACTGGCAAATACAGAAGTCCTGCTAATGAAAATTCCTTATGCTTTCTATTGCTCGAAGTTTTAAGGCATTGATAGTTAATATCACATGCAGGTAATAAAGTCCATTTATACTATTTGATTTGTGAAGACTTTCTGGTAGACTTTAAGTAATCCAGCATTTGTTTGTTAGAAATGGACCAAAAATGTAAATTAAAATAATGGGAAAATCCCAGGCCCATATTAGTCTACCTAAATAAATATGGACTCCAGAAGGAATTTTAGCTGAGTTTAGCACTATTTCACAAGAGATCGTTTTATACGGAATTAAAGAAACATAAAACATTTACTTCTATAAAAGCAACAGTGTTTTAAACAGAGACCTGCTGGTGATGCTCCCATCATTTCTTTTTAGTCTGGTGTTCAAAACTGGGTAATTATGTTTTTGTAAAGTTTCCTAGAACGAGGTCCATTATGAGTGTTTACAAACTATAGTCAGTCGGGTCTTACAGTATAATTTAGGCTGTTAATGTAAAAATAGAAAAAGAAGTGCTGCGCAGCCATCATAAGAAGTCCTTACTGTCCTTGTAGCTTGTATGCAGAGCAGATTTTTTTCCTACATAGTTAGACCATACAGCATTCAATGTAAATGTTACCTGTGTTTTAAAAAGAGTTGAATTGCCATCATATTTCATTTTTAAATATGGCTAAACTTGGAAATGCTGAAGGAGAAATCAGTTTCTGTTAGGATTAGGAAATTATTAGAATTCTTATTTTACCAAATGTCTTTTTGTTAAAACGATCCACAAATTATGAGTTAGAAGCTGTTATTGCGTGTGTGGATAATTGTAAGGGATTCAAGGGAATTGAACATATGTGATACTGAGAACATTAAGGAAACATTTAATGGGATCCGTAGGAACACATTGGACTGCGTGTTTAAGTATTATACATCATTTGTTTGACATCTGTAAATCCAGCTGTATTTTATGCTCATTGACACTATTCAAAGTACGTGGCATAAGAGCTCTGTTAAATTTTCTTTGGAAGTGAAGTGCTGTGTTTTCAGCACAGCCTAAATAATGACACGTAGGGTTCATTCTACTCTTAGAGTGGCAGTATGGTATGAAATTATATACTTGGCTATCTGAGGGCACAGCTGTACTAATGAATAAAGTGCCCAGAGCCCCTTGATGATCCCCAATGCTTAATTGGTCCCTCCCTCCCTCCCTCAGTCTTTTCTGGGCCGTCCCAACCTGCTCAGCAAGGAAAATCTGCTGCCGCAGGGGCGAGCTCAAAGCACCGTGGGCATGAATCAGTAGGCTGTGGTGGGAAGTAGTATTGGTCTCTCGAGGTCTCTAAATCTCTCTTACTTTGTATGTAAACTTTGAGTCCATATGACCTTTAGTTTATAAGCTTTCATTACATTATAAACTTTCTTTTGCATAAAATCGTATGGTTTGTAGAGTTCTTTAGAGATGTTTGATATTTTATATTCTGGAAGATTTACTGTGTAGTAAGGCTGAGGAAAAAAGTTATATACAGCAAAACAATAAAGGTAAATTGGTATTAAAGGTGCTGGTTAGATACTTCTATATCCTACTGGTCTGACAAAGTTCTCGAAGCAAAGGTTTTTGCAAGTAAGGTAGGCCAACTAAATGTTGAGCTACATCGAAGGAGCAAGTGTAGAATAGATTGCGGAAACAAAACATAAATTTATATATAAATAGAGCAATTTCATACA
>NW_008794951.1:2009655-2033990 GCF_000699145.1 Aptenodytes forsteri
ATAAATTTATATATCAATAGAGCAATTTCATACACAATTTTTTTTTCATATTCACCTTTTCTCAAAATATGTGACAGCAAAAATAAAAGGAATTCAGAAGTAGGCAACAAATAATTAGGGGCTTAGTAAGGTCATTGGTGCATACATAGAAAAAGAACAATTTTAAATTTAGAAGGAAAGGGTGTAAAGACTTACACAACATCAATAAGTATATTAACATGTAGCAGAACCAGGACTCTGCGATGGTAGCACCTACATCTAAATCTTAGTTTGTCTTCTTGGACCCAGAGCATAAATCTCATTATAAAACTGAGAATTTTTATTCTATGCTTTTTAGCTCTGGTCTTAAGCATTCAGATTCTCTGTCTTCCCTGCACTGAATCTTTTCCAGTTCTTCAGTGCCCATTACGCTCCTTCATCTCTGCTTGAGAAAAAATTACAGATTGGTTTGTAACTGAGCAGTAGTATACCCATAGAACTTTTAAATAAACTAAGCTAAACTCTCTGAACATATGTTGCTATTTCATTCATTGAATAATGGATTGCAAGCTATTTCATACTCAGCTGAGACATGTCTAGTTAAAAAAAAATAAAAATCCAAACATACCAATAAATAATGAATTTAGGAACTGAAAAAATTAAAATATCTGAAAAGCACTACAGGTTAGATGCAAACCTTTTAAGGTTCATTACTTTTTAATATATTCTCTCTGATATACTTCACTTAGTAATGATACAGGCTATTGTAGTCTTGTCAGTAAATGATAAAACAGTTCAATTACCCCTTCTTTCTACATGGATCCAAAAAGTATAGTGCAGTATACTTCAAAACTGTTAAGAAAATACTTCAGCAAAGGCCTGGCTTATTTTCAAAAGTAATTTTTAATCAGGTGCTAACTAGTTGATAAAGCTGCTTATTTCATTTTTGTCAGTCTATAAAGCAATTTGGCTACATATTTATGATTACAAAGGCATTCTAGCCTGACTCTTAAGGATAATGAGTTTATGTTAATGCTGCTCTCGTCCATTGGTCTGTGCCTCCAATAACTTTTGAGCAGAATGGCAGCACTCAGCGAACATGGCAGAGTAAGGGAGGTGTCTAAGTTAACTTACTTTCCACTTTCTGAAAAGCAGAGGCCTAGAAAAAAGCAAGATCTGAATTATTGTATCTCCTGAAGGAAAAAGCAGTAGTAGTAGAACTCAGCAGCTGAAGAGGAGCTGTTGAGGTCTGCACTCTGTATCTGTAGGATACCAAGCTCCATTATACAACTGCCATGGAGCAGCATGTGTTCAGTATTGATCAAGAGCCATCCAAAAGAAGGAGTCAGAACCAAGGAAGAAGAAGAAACATTCAGGACAGAAGCAGAACTCCTCCCTTCAAACTTCAAAGAAAGGAGAGCAAGTAGAAATCCTTCAAACTAGCAGAATTACAAGGAAAGTTTTTCTTGTTTATAGCTAGCATCAATACAGCGGTTTCTCTTTTGGAGTGAGTGCATGGCGTTTGGGAAGTGTCTCAAAATAGAAAAGCTAAACAAATTAACATCGTTACTGAAGAATGAAAGCAAAAACCTTTGCTTAAAAATAAAAAAAAGGGGGGGAAAGAAATTTAAGTGGGGTTTGTGGAGTCGATGGGGAGTGTGCAAGTTAGAGTAAAACAAAGCAGATCCAATATACAACAAAGAAGCAGAATGTTGTGTAGATCTTTTCAGGAAACGTCACAGTTCTAGATGTGCTCTGCTGAAATGAGAGAACTATGTAAAAATAATGAATTCTCAAGGAAAAGAATTTAGACATTTTCTCAACAGCCTATTCTGTCTGTAAAAAAATGGGCTAAATGCAAGTGTAGATGAGGTGGCCAATAGTGAGGGCCAAGAGCATCTCTTCTGGCTTGGATGCTCCTCAGATGAAAATCTGATTTGAAGCAAATTATTGTAAATGTAAAGTTTGCGCTGAAATCACGTCTTATAGTTACATTTTTAGATGAATGGAAACTTCTACCATGTCAGTGAACACATTGAAAACAAATAACGCTGTATTTGCATATCATACATAGACTTTTTGATGTAAAAAAAAGTAAAAAATCTGAATGTTATTAGCAACCATTAAAAATAAAACCAGGAGTTGTTATGGATAGCATTATGCTGAACAATAGCAACAGGATAAAAATTTATAGCTAAGCTAATTTCTATATCATTCCCATACATTTTGGAAACTTGTTGGCTTTAGACAAATTATCTTGGCTTTAGATAAATTATCTTGTGTAATATCACTTTTTAGGTATTTAAATGATTTTGCATTAAGTTATTTTACAGAGTCTACTGTTTGTTCAGCATTCTGAATAATCATAAGTGTGGATATTTAGATATAATGCCACTTTATATCCCAAGCAACATTTTTTGTGGTATAAAAATAAAGTTAATGAGATGTAGACTTAGTTTCAAGCAAAATAAATTATCTTGTGTAATATCACTTTTTAGGTATTTAAATGATTTTGCATTAAGTTATTTTACAGAGTCTACTGTTTGTTCAGCATTCTGAATAATCATAAGTGTGGATATTTAGATATAATGCCACTTTATATCCCAAGCAACATTTTTTGTGGTATAAAAATAAAGTTAATGAGATGTAGACTTAGTTTCAAGCAAAATAAAAATAACTTTGCCAAATTAGAAAGTCTGTAAAAACTAATTGGAAACTCAGGCTGATTCTCAGCATAATGAATTTGCATTGCTTCACTGAAGCGAAGGTCTGATGCAGAAGACTTGTCTTTAAATCACCAAAATACTTCAGAATCTGATGTGACGTTTTCTGTGATGCCAGTAGCTGGACAAAGGGGTGACAAGTGTAATAATTAAAAAGGAATCCTCCAGGAAATCTGATGTGTTAATGTGTTGTGATAAATTGCACTGGGAGATAGAAGGTACCCTGCCGACCAGAAATACTTTATGGTTCACAAAGCAGAACCAGTCTATTGCATGGAACAAACTAAACTGTAGGTCAGATAATTGTGTGCTAGCGACAGGATAAGGGCAGTACAGATAAAAGGGGAAGAAGGGAACTAAAAGATGTGTTGCCATATATATTATACAGTTTTTTCCCATTTACCTAGAGAAGCAGTCACCTTGGCTGCTCGGCATTTACTGCATAGCTTTTGATGTACCTTGTAGAGTCTAACTGCGTGTCCTGGCAAAGATCAGCAATTTTCTAACGGGACAGTGGCACAACCATTAAAATGGCTTGTCATGCAAATTATAGGATGTATAATAATCCTGCAAATTTTCTGTAGAGTGGATTTAAGATTGATACCGCTAAGTAAGGGAATGTCATTGATCAAATACTTGAGGATGCTGGACATCAAATATTATGTCCAAAAATTGGGTAGCTTTCAATTCTAAAATAGCAGGATACAGGATTTACTGAGATTAATTATTATATGAAAGTGCCTTAGAAGATTATTTCAGAGCTCTGGACTGTTGACTCCAGTGATTTAATTTACTGAGGTCTCCAAGGTCTCCAATTTTCTAATATGCTTAGAAATGCTTTTCTGGTATATGCAAACTAATATTACAGCGTAAACCTTAATGCAACTGTAAGAATGCTGCCTTGATAAAAGATCAATGAAATTAAAAGGATTAAGCCTGGGCCAAATCCGTGACAGCTTTGCTTACCGCAGCATAGAAAAGCTTATGTGGAGCACTAAACAACCTTGTTTCTCCAGTTGGGGTAAATTATGAATGTCACGGAGAAAAAAGTGCTTTTTTTCCAGCAGCCATTCCAAGAAGGGAAGGGGCACACTTTCATCTTTCACCTTGAAGACACATCATGTCATAATTTAAAGAAAGCATGTGTTGTAAATGGATGGCAACAACAGTTCCTTGCAGGGAATTTTTGCAGGTTCATCAGAGCTCCGCTCCAGCTGGTTTTGTGCAAATTTAACTGGACATCTGCTAAGGTAAAAGGGAGAGCGAGGGTGCATATAGAAATGGGACAAAGCCGTGTTAGGCACTGAGGTAAATTAGCTGGAAGAGTTTCAGGTTAACGGCTTCACAGTTCACTCAATCTGGCAGCATTTTTTATCAGCATCTTCTTTGCAAGGTATTTGTTATTGTTCTTTCAAAAAGGAATTTCTTGCCTCAGTTCTCCATAGCTGTGTTTCTTGCTGTACTGAGAGGCTTTGCAGACATGTGGGAAGTAGAGAAAACAAGATTTTATTGTCTCTTCAAAGTACCATTACACCATATTTGTATCTTCGTTGTCTTTTGCGGGAGGATTCAAGCTCACTGGCCCAGGCTGAGCCACCTTAAAGCCGTGTAGCAGTGTTAGCACAGGGCAGGACCCGTGCAGTTACAGCATCCTTCTCGGGTGCTTGAGGCCAGCACTTGAGGGTCCCGTAGGGCAGCGGCAGCACAGGTAGCAGGGCCTTGGGTACCCACCACGCACATCTTTCACTCCATCTCCTTCGCAGCCTCGTCCAGTGGCTGTGAGCTCCTTGCCAGCTCATCTGCCTTTAGCTGCCACAAAACCTTTTCTCTGGGAATCTGGATCATTAGTGCTTCAGATAGTCTGTAAGAGGGCCTTTTCCCCGGTCTCGTTTAACAAATGCAGTAACAGACCTGTAGAAATGTGTTAACCTTGTTTTATGAAAGACGTTTGTTAGGTGGTAGGAATTATTCAGTTATTTTCTCTCTTGATTTGAAGTGCAAGACTAATTCTTATACTGTGTCTATTTCTTTCACAGACGTTCTTAAATGAGATTTATACCTTATGAAATCAGTTGGTATCTCTGCTGCAATTCAGTGTCAACTTGATTTATTTGTTCTTTACCCTCCTCCCCAAAAAATCCTATGACAAATTAAGTGAATGTTATATCTTCTTTTTTTTCCTTTTTCTTTTTTGTTGAACTACAGTGCTGGAGGGTGTGTGTCTCTGTCTGATATTCTCCATTTCAGTAGAGTATTATATCTTAAATTATTTCATATGTTGCAACAACATTGTACAGGCAACTGGGTTAACAACGTGATAAAGCACAATGCTTTAATCCCAATAAATATCATGTCATGCTCATGCTCTCCTGAGCTTTTTAAAATAGTAACGCTCTGTGGGTTTCTTTGCCTTTTCTTTGTTGTTTCAGATATGCCAGGTAGCCCACACAACCAGTTCACCTTCAGACCCCTCCCGCCACCACCTCCACCACCGCACGCGTGTACCTGCGCCAGAAAACCACCTCCAACAGCTGATTCTCTCCAGAGAAGATCAATGACCACCCGCAGCCAGCCCAGTCCTGCTGCCCCGACTCCCCCCACCAGTACGCAAGATTCGGTACATCTCCATAACAGCTGGGTCTTGAACAGCAACATACCTCTGGAAACCAGGTACAGACCAACCTGTTGTACACACCATATCTCAAATGGTTTAAAAAAAAAAAGATGGGGAGGAGGCCTGACGTTGGCATGAGATGGTGGTGGGGAATTACAAGTTTGTCGTTCAGGACATGCCAATGCATTTTGATTTGAGGCCATGTCGTGTAACCATGTGAGGCCTTACTTACTTGATTCATCTAGATCATTAATGCTCATAAAAGCACATGTTTTGCAAAGTTTTGGAAGACATTGATTTTCTTAAGGTGTGTAGATTACATAGGTATTTTAGAGTTGTGTGCAGTCAGGATTTGTGCTTGCGTACTTGTCTCACCCTCCCACATTCTCCCAGGGCCATTTTGTAATCAGCAAATAGAAATTTTGTTTAATCAGTGTACTCTGGCACTTCTGGAGTCAGTCAGTGTTCAGGCTGTAGCTTTCCTGTGGGTAAGAAAAGGTAGGAAATAATACTAAAATAATATTTTCCTCAGTGCGTATTTAAACACTTTATTGCATATATACACAAAGAATATAATATGATAATCATTTGGTAATGGAGAAATGATACCGGCCCAAGACAGGTATTGAGCATGGAGAGCCTTACCTCTGGGAGCTGGGGAACGGAGGGTTCAACTTCAGGATCATTCACAATTTACACAACTAATCTCTGAAAAATAATTGAAAGCAAATACATTCTGTATTCAGCAAACCTGTGTTTCAGTACCCAAAGTTCTGCCACAGAGGTAAATACAGTTGCCTGTGACTTTTTGGCTATAATAAGCTTTTTTTGTTCCTGAAAAGTATTAGCTAATTTGGTGGCTTTCAGCTACAGCTGTGTTTGCTGACTTGATGCTTAAAACAAGCCCTTGATTTTCTACAACCTTCTTCCTCTTCATTGTGAACAGAGCACCAAGAAGTTTTGACTAGGGTTTCCTTTGGGTTTTGGCATTTTAAAACATGTAAAGTGCATGACTGTCTGTGAAAGTTGTGTTTGGTGAAACAGATGAATGTCTGACATCCAACTAATCTGATCCAGAGAATATAAGGTATTATGCATAGAAGTGTTTCCTTTTTAATACACATATGTCCAAGGGCCAATTATCACTGAAACCTAAATTTTGTTCTTTTATAAGAAGGTTGTTTTTATTTTATTACAAAACTTAGTATTAGTATACGTCTTTAAACACTTAACTGCTGCTAATCAGAAGTGTCAAGTCTTTCTTCTCTGAAAGGCTATTAAGTTGGGATTGAAGAATAAGCTGATTCATTCTGAAATAAAACTTTCCTTATTTGTCTTAAGGACAAATCACAAAAAGAATCAAGGAGGATGGAAATTTTTCTCCAAAAGAGAACATATGCAAAATTTTAGTTCAGGTAGTCCATCTAGAGCTAGAAGCTTCTGTTTACATAATCTTTATAAAGATAAATCTCTGTCATTTCTGGTGTAACAAGCTCATATATTCTATACTTTCTGCTGCATGTAAGGCTGATCCCTGGGCATTCTGTAGCCATTAAGTACCTTTTGGTTCTCTTCAATCAACAGTTAGGTAGATCTTGTTTAGCCTTTCTGCACCTCTGTTCACTATATTCTCGCCAGACCTCATTGCGGAAAATACTTTGCAATTTTAAGTCTCTTTTGAGTTCAGTTTAATTTTTCTGGTTTCTTATTATTTTTGCAAATTTGAAACTTCTCATAAAGGACAAATACATAGATGTATAGTTATATCTATAATTAAATAATTGGATACTGACGAAAGGGCTGTGCAGTGGATTAGGAATTCAGACTGGAAAACATACTGTGGGCTTACACGTAGGCGATTCACAACGTCTGGGAATTTTCCACATTCCTACCCTTCAGTGGTTGTTTCAGCTGATTTCATGCACCCTCTGGTAGCTAGCTGCAGCCTCTCATGAAGCTGGCTGAAAGGCTATATAATCTGAAAGTAGAATCTGTGAGACTGTTTGCCAAGACGTATCTGCAGTTCATGTGCAGACAAGTGATATAGCAGGGGAACATTGTAATAAAAAACATTTGTGATCACCGCTTCCCAGAAGTCTATAGTACACGAAACAGCCTTAGAGAAAAAGAAGGGCTTGCAGCCTGGTTTTTCTTCCTTTAACAGGGAATGATTCAGCTAGAATTGAACAAATACTTTGGCCTAATATCTGGATTCTCTTGCTTTCTTTCTCCATTAACGTTTAGCTGCCCATTAAAAAGAATCCTACAAAATAAAGGGATACATGTCAATGGCAGCTGTATTTCTGTGCTAAATCTTTAATAGTACCAAATCTACCTAATATGTACATACCTAATATGTCTAAGCAGATTTTTATTTTTTTTTAATTTGGAACACTTGCAGTCAAAAAGAAGACTTAGACAGTAATGTATTCCCTACTGTAATAACTAGACAAAAATCAGAATGCGCATGTTCATCTTTTCTTCCAACTGTATCTTCTGTTAATCCATAAAGAGCACATGTGTTTGCATGGTTTATCTACAGCCACGTAATATTAGAGAACTTTCAGACAGGAAAAGATTTCCTAGAACTAATCGTGTGACTGTAAACCCTATTCACTCTGGACAGTCAGAAATGAAGCAAGTTTATGAGTCTGCTCATAATGATGATGTGTCATATTTATGTAAAAGAAAATTCTGTCATTCTGAAAATGTTTGCAATACTCTGATTAAACATGTATTTTTACGTAATTAGAATTTGAAACCCTAGATTAGACCACAAAGGGCTGCAGTAAAGACGTATACTGAGGTACATGTTCTGAAAGATTTTTTGTAGAATAAAACTTTGTTATATTTTTATAGAAAAGGGCAAATCGGAAATTCTGTTTTGTGCTTCATCTAGAGGTGTTATATGCATGGACTAATCCACAAAACAGTGTTGGCAGGACCTAGCTTACTAGCCCAGCTGTTTTAATGAGGAGACTGACTTGGAGGGGCGAAATTACTTTTCATGTTCACACAAGCTTTTGGCAAAGCAAAAAATAGAGTCTAGATGTATGTCATTGCCAAGGCCAGTTCTCTAACTCTGGCAGTTATTCTGATGATAAGCAACCCAAATGAAAATAAGAATTAGGAACACCTTTAAAACTTCAGCGGACATGTCATAGAATAGCTGTTGGTGAAGAAACTGGAGAAGAGCTGTACCTGGAGGAGGTGTAACAGCTCAAACCGCCGACTGACTGTGCTGCAGCCTTCAGCACTGTAATGTGCCTGTAAATGCAAATTCAGGCTCTGTCTGTATGCATGCACACACAGTTTCGAAAAAAACATATTCATTATTAAAATGACTTATGAACATGCAGTAATTTCATTGTCACACGGAAAAATAATTTGCAAGTATTGCCAGAAAAAGACTGCAAGGATCTCTCACGCCACATAAAAACACAGGAAACATTGATTCTCTTTTTTAGGATAATGTTATTGGGCTTTTATATAAATTGATTTTTTCTTCTCCCCCAGAATAAAGTACTTGCAACCTATTGCCTATTCCCTTCCTTTCCACTAAAATAATTGTTTTTTCAGGTTTCATAGATACTTTGCTCTAATGTTTCAAATCTTATGATTTACAGTGTAATACATTGTCATTATCTCTGACAGCCCCATCTGAACATAGCTTACTACTTTTTATGGAGTACGTATTAAACCTTGACAATTCAAAGGAGTGTTTTTCATTTTCTCCATGCCCTGTTAGTTGACTCAGTATTTGTTTTCATGTCTTGCTTTTTTTGCGGGTTCTTTTTTCTGGTGTTTGCTATTTATTTTCCCACTTCAGTCAAATTCCCAAATAAGAAGAAAAAACTAGATGTTAAATAGGGATTTTTACCTGTCATTATTTCTGATCCTCCCTATAATCTGTTACAGTTCCCTCATGGATAAACCATTGGACACGCTTATTTTGAGTAAAGTTTTGCATTTAGATTACTCAAGCATTAGAATTTTTAAGTTTTCTGTCTAAATATCAAAACGTTCCTAATTTTGATTTTGTTTCAAAGTGTTTGTTTTTAGTCCTGTTTTGTGCTTCAGTATTTTACATATCTGCTTGTTCCTTCTTTTCTTAAAATCAAATTTCTTCCTAGTTCCTCTAACCCATTTAGCAGTGTCGGCAGTAAGGTTAATGCTGTGCTGAATGGACTGAAATCTCCCTTCACTGCACTGGCAATGAGCCATGCCTAATTTTGATTTTGTTTCAAAGTGTTTGTTTTTAGTCCTGTTTTGTGCTTCAGTATTTTACATATCTGCTTGTTCCTTCTTTTCTTAAAATCAAATTTCTTCCTAGTTCCTCTAACCCATTTAGCAGTGTCGGCAGTAAGGTTAATGCTGTGCTGAATGGACTGAAATCTCCCTTCACTGCACTGGCAATGAGCCAAGTACTGTGGAAAAAGACAGCTTAATTTAAGCAATCTTATCACCATGGTAATAGCTTCTCTAAGGCGACAGTGAGGTACCGGACCATGAACCTGAGATTCAATTATCATTAATTTATATAAAACTTTGAAGTACTAGAATAATAAGAGAAGTATTTGGGGTTCAAGGCAGTTATGATTTTTAGTTACTATTCAGCAATATTTCAGAGCCCTAAACTTTGATTATGGCTCTAAACACTTAAAAACTGAGAGTTTTGGAGTTCAAGAAGTTTATTCAGCTCATCACATAGATGGAGTCATCCCTTTCTGTATTATATTGTTATTTAAGCTGCATATTTAAGACTAGCAGGATTTCTGTTTTCCTAAAAATAGAACCTTGTTTATAATTCTGTTTAGTATAGGGGAGACCTTGACAACTATCACTTATCAGGAGATTTATTCTGTACTATGGGTTTCCCTTGTTCTTTTTTAATCAAGCTCATAATTATTTGTGCTTTTCAAAAAGTACATTGATAGCCTTTCAAATCACAGAAACCTGTACATACTCACTTTCTGTTCAAGCTGGAGTAACGCTGAAAGCGGAAATAATTAAAGAAAAATGCATATATAAATACCCGCTCACACGGTTCAGTGTGAGCTCTGGAAGGTTTATTCTTTCTCCTTGGTCTCTTCATTCGAGCATCTTGTGAATCTTGCCCCCAGTGCAGAGATACAGAAAGCACTTTTGTGCCTTCCTTTTTCCCAGTTCCAGGTTTCCATAGCAAACAGAACGGCTTTTACAGCTCTCAAGGCACACAGGTGTTGATGATCATAAACCACCAGGCAGGGAGACAATTACTATTTGAGCAATGCAATTCATTAGGAACTTGTTTGCGAATGGAGCCTACTGCCGAGTTCAATGACCGGACTTGTGGTTATTCCAAGAATAAATGCAGGGGAGGGCTTCGTTTATGATCTTTCCTTCAAATCATGTTGGTCAGTATTTGCTATTATGACATTTCACTTGTATTTTATCATTTTCTACCTAATTAAACAATAAATCTAACCTATAGAGAGGCTGACCATATTAAAAACAGACACATGGCAAGGGTTTTAAATTCAGTCCAAGTCCCATGTGTTTTCATTGCACAGCAGAAAAGATCTAAAAATATTTAAGACTTCTGAATTGTGAAAGATAAATTGAAAACTGTAAATGTGACCAGGAACTTAAAATAAAAGCCGTAAATATGACCCTAAATTTAATAATGCGAGAATGAAAGCATCTTTTACGGAAAAAAAATATAAACATTTCTCAGCTACAATGAAATACAGTTTTCATGTCAGAGCAACGGCACTCGAGGGTCCTTCTTTTGAATAATCTGAGATCCAGTCACTAAGGACAATAAGGCTATTTAAATTGTTCATATACTCTACCGTATTTTTTCTTTGGGAGAAGCTCTGGTGTGGGCTTCCCTGGAACAGTGGGATAGTATTTGTATATGTAAGGGGTTTTTTTATGCAGGCTTAATATAGTAACTTGAAAAATCACGCTGCAGATACTCTTCACTCATTATTTTGAATAATGGAATAGTATATAAAGTTATAACTAAAAGTAAAGATATGCTGTTATTTTATGGCCACCAATTGGCAAGCAGCTTGCTAGCTTTCTATGAAACACGGTGTTTTCATCTACAAAGCCAGAAACAGACTGAATATAAATTTTGAAAGAGAAAGATAATTACAGATTAATACAAAGGGTCTAGGCTGATCTGGAAAACAGAGACTGTGAGAAAGGGTCAGAGATATGCAAAAGATTCTATCTTTTAATTTCAAAGAAAATCACATATGTATGTGTAATGTTACTGCCCGGAAATGTGTATCTATCCCCTGGATAGCTACTTCTAGGAAACCTGGTTTTGGAAGACTGGATAGTATTCACACAGTTAATGTGATACCCCTCTTGTCAAGTAAAAGTTGTGTTATTTGTCATTTGCCTTTAGACCGTATGCATGTGAGTGTAGGTGTTTAGAAGTAGGCTCAAATGCTAGTAATAAAAGTCAGTTAGAATATGCATGAATACCCACAGGAGGAAATTCATGGCAAAGAGAACTGTAGGGCAACTACTTCTACTTCAGTCATCTCATTCCTTTCTTTGTTTTAAGTCATGCTTCTAACCACAGAATATAAGCAACAAAATTACAATATTGGTATTTTTATCCTCCTTGATTCATGGTTTCAAAGTACTCTGCAAATATTACATACTATTCTTCATATAACTTTTGTAAATATTATTGTAAGTACTCTTGTTCTCATTTTCCGCATCAAAAATTGAAAATTTATTGAAAAAAATTAGAGCAAACCACAAGCTTATTCCTTCCTTACCCCACGAATCTCCATGTGTGTTGATCAGTTTTCCTCAGCTGTTGTTTGAATTGCAGCACTAAAGGAAAGTTGTAAGCCACAGAAAAGCACTTTTGAAAACTACTGGATTAATGTAGCGATGTCATCGTGTATCATAATAATAAAGTCTGTACTGTCTATACAAGAGTAATTTATGACCCCAGTGTGGTAGTTTTTGTTTTATCTTTTTTTTTTTTTCTTCCACTAAATAGCCAATGAAACCAGAAGACAGTTGTATTTTGGACAACTGGTCCATTTTAGAAACTGTTCTTGATTTATTTTGGCACTGTCCTACATTTATATAATTACTGTCCCAGATTTCTGCCAGGGGCTTGAAGGTTTAGTCACCTGGTTAACAGGCTTAACTTGTCTACAGCAACAACAGACGAGTGAGTCAGCATTGTCTGTAATGTTTCTCTGTAATGAAGCAAAAAGTAAAGGATACAGATTCTTTTTGCATGCTTTCACATCCAGGGTCATAGGGCTAAGTTTTCAAACACTATGTAAAGAAAACATGAGTGAATAAAGGGAAGCAATTCTATGTGAATTATTCAAAAGGCAAGTCCAGCTCAAAGAGGAAATTTCAACAAAGCAGTTATCTTCCCAAAGACAAATCTCTAGGGGGTTTCAAATGTATTTCAATTATACATGCAAAAAAAGAATGATAAAATAAATTACATAAGTAGTTTTCACGGCCATTTCCCTCTTCTTTCACCCATAAGCATTCTTGTTCCTACAGTTCTTGTACACAAAAAGGTAAAACAAGGCAGATAAAATTGTAGGTCAGATTCTATCTATAATTATAAGTCATGACTTATATTCACATACAGTTTTCCTGGGTTGGTTTTCAAGATGCGGGTATAGTGCATATATCTTTGTTGTCAAGTAGCTGTCTTGTTTTTATACTATATACTTACCTTAGAATAGCTGTCTTGTTTTTATACCATATAGTTTGCTGAGTACCATATGCGAGATTTGTAAACAGAGGTCCATATTCTGATTATTATCTAAGTTTAGAAGTTTCCTTTTTTTTGCCCCTCCCACTTTGGGTACAGAATAGAATGGATAGAAAATCAGGAAAGAGCAAATTTCTGCTTCTTCCCACTGTCACAGGAAATATTAAGTGACTTAAAAGGGTCAGGTAACAATGGGCTCATGGTTGTGATGTGCCAAAGTAGATGGGCAACTGTATCAGTTCCAAATCCCTTTTGGCTACCGTCTTTATGTATTTTCTGGTTATGCCAAAAATCAGAATCCTTCTTATGTTTCAGCTACTATGCCTCTTAAAAATTCCCTTTGCGCTTCTGTTGATATCTAAAAGAATTACTTCCATTGCCTACTTAAACATTGTTATAGATATACAATTATATGTATTATATGCAGTTATAGAATTTAGTTGAAAAGAAATTGGAAAAATTTAAATGATCGAACTGAAGACTTCTTAGTTTTCCTATCACATAGCTATGCAGCAATTTGTAACACTTTAACTATTTCTTGAATGTGAAACACATACAAGTACAAATGTCTTCCTACTTGGTTTATGCAGGAGAAATGCAGACTACTTTTTTGGCCAAGGTATTGCAAGGTTTGTGTTTCTCCTAACTCACCTGGTGATTCACTTTCAAATCTGCTTTTGTTCTTCATTTTTTCCTCTTACAAACCTGTAGTTTTTAATGGAAATGGAAGGAAAACACGTAAGTACAAATGAAGGTGGACTTCTAGGCCTACAGATGCTAGGCACAGGGTAAACGCATAGAACGTACAGAAGTGATATCAAGCCCTTGACAGAGTTGAGGGACATTACTACAGTACTGGGATATAAAAATATTTTCTCAGAATTTAATTAAGGAATTCTGTGTGGGGTTAATCTGGTTTCTGTAATAGTATTACGTTACCGCCACTTGAATTCAGTTGGGATGTTGCTTCCTGTGTAGCTTTTATAAGACTTAAATTACCATTCCAGATAAGAAGCCAAAAGTACATAACAAAACATCCTGATAGAGAACGGTGTAAAGAAAGAAATGAACTCCTGTTCTCTAACCTTCTCCTAGCTGAGAATTCATCATTTTTGTATGAACAGCACTCTTGGAGTTATATGCCATTCCTCTTGAGGTTGAACAAGAGCACTTAGATGAGCCACATGAAACTGCTTCTTTACGGAAAGCAAGCTATTCTGTGATCAACAGGACTAAGTCTAATTTCATGCCTTCTGTCACCTGAACTCCCCAATAACTCCCTTCCCTCAGTCCTTATCTCTTTACTGGGCACGTCAGCATAGCAGGTTTAGACCTCGCTATTGATTCTGCTTCACTAGCTACCGTGTGCCATGCTGGATGGCTGGCTAGAGGGGCTTAGAGAGGACAAAGAGCTGACTTTAGAAACGGGAGCTCACTGGGGCTTTTGGTGGTTTTGTTGGGTTTGGGGGAGGGAGGGGGAGGTGTTAGGGGTTTTGGTCCTGCCCTCAACGTGCTCCCTCCCCGCGATTTTTATGAGTCTGGTAGGATCTTTTTCTTCCAGTTAACATCGCTTGAGAGGATTCAAAGTTCAAGTGTTTTACATTTGTAGAGATGAACAAATGGATAGATAGGCAAGCAGATGTTGTGGTTACCTTAAAGAGGGAATGTTTTCCATCTGCCTCTTTTATATGTGGAATTATTACTGAGCCTTTAATATTTATTTATGTATTGGAATTATCAGTGTAATAATATTAAGTGACTTTTATTTCACAAACAAATGCCTTACAGATTATGTCCTGTATTTCTCTTTTTAAGAGAATATTATCAGCTTCTTTATGGATTTTTTGACGTTTTTGTGAACATTTAGAATTTCCCACTTGGAACAAGTGGTCTTATCAATCATCCTTATAAATTCTCTGATTTTTCTTGTGTTCCCAGCTTACCAAAAAAAAGCCTTAGCTTTTCTGTTAGATCGAATATTAAAGCACACACCAGGCTGCAGTCACATCTAAACTTTTGAACTGCAATTTTTATTGTTTTGCTCTTTAGAGAGAGCACCTGATTTTATAGAATTGATAGCAACAGTTTAGCGTGTCCTAACGTCCTCTGGGAACAGTGGTGTGCTCAGACAGATGAAGAGTCGTCTGAGTTTATGAGAACATAGTCGCAGTCTAGCTTTGGAAATTTGTCTTTGTGCCACCAGTGTTTTTCAAATTCTATAGAAATGTCTTTGGGTACTCAATATACTCTCCCAAAAATGGAAGGCATAAACAATTGTGATTTTTAACATTTTCTCAACATTATTTCACTGATAGCTCAGTTTCAGTGTAGCATTGCCTCAGAATCTCAGTTTTATTAGAACAAGTTAGAGCTATGTAAATTCTTCTCTGTGTGAATGGAGTCATCTATCTAAAAGGGTGTGAGCTGGATCCAGCTTCTGTGCACTCTTCTGCTAATAAAGAAATCCCTCTGCACACTAGCATTTTACCATCAGGCTATGAAGCCACATTTATAAACCCCTGTGCAAGAGAATGAAATTATTCCTGGCTATTGATTGCAAGGCTGTTAGAGCCTTAATAATAACTTTTAGTTCAGCATTTCCTTCCCTTTACCCCTGATGTCTTTGAGCTATGCACCATAAAGGACAATCAATACTGCCAGTATCAGACCACTTTGCTGTATTTTCCAAAAAATTTAAATGAGAAATTATCAAATAAGTAGGTTTTTGTCATTAAGGCTTGAAAATGTAAAGCAAGTAAAGAACTATTGACTGTTTTTATATATATATACACATTATTTGTGTGTCTTTAAGTGTATGTATATATGTATACATACTTTGTATATCCTTATATATAATAGCACATTTCTTATTTTATATGGTGATTCTGATTCTGCTTCCTTGAATATCAGTAGGAATTTTGCCATGACGTTCTTTCCTACTGAAAGGCTAAGTGACTATGTAGCTTGTTAACTGCTGACTGAAAAGTAAGGCTTCACATACTTGCAAAAGCCTTTACGTGTGACAACGAAGCATTGAAGCCAAAATAACCAACTGTATTCTCATGGCCTGATATGAAGGAACCAGATTTATATAGTCCTGTAGACAGTTACGTTACTTCATTTGAATTTATTATTTTGCTATATTTGAGTTTAGAATTTTTGAACTAAAATAGTTACAGGTAACATTACCATGTTCAGAGCATTGCCATCTATATAATATATATATCTACAACTGTGAAAGCCAGTGGGAAAGAAAACTAGAATGTGTTTTCTAATATAATGCCAGGACATTGTACTCAGCCAGATTCAGCTGTCCTTTTTTTGTCTGAGTGCTCTTTACTTGGGTAGTAAGTATGAAGCAGGAATAACTAGTACTCAACATAAGTAACGCAGAAATTTCATTCTCGTGGTTTGTCAAAAGACTCCTGATACGTAGGCACCGTAATCTGTAATGCAAGCTAACCGGTATTCTCATTTACCTTCTTTTTTATGTAACTGCCTGAATAAAAGGCCCTTTAAAAGATAAAACTGCTATGTAATACCTTTTTATTTTCTATAATCTGGCATTTTGAGAACTGTAACCTTTCTCTTAAAATCTTATAATGGAAATATATAATACCATACTCATTACACCATTTTAGCCATTACCTTTTCAGGAACATGTATTTACAATATTCTTAAAGTCAAATGTCACAGTATAATCATGTTTCATACTCTAGAGTGTTTGATCCTGTGTACATCCCTCCGTGAATCCATCAAAGAAATTCTACCAGCATGGATTGATTGATCCATATATGTATTCAGAAACTTGTCTTGTGCCTTGCTGAAGGTGTAAAGGTACATTTGTCATTGGGAAGATTCTGGACCATGTCAACATTGGGCAGTTAACTTCAGCTGTGAAGTGTGTCTGTGGCTTTTGGCTTGCAGGCATCATAGTGCCATGTGATTCTAAACACAAGATCCTCCTTCAGTTTTGGCAGAAACAACTGAGGGCACTTGCACCCCCAGCGCAAGTGGCATGGTAGTGCTTGCTTGGGGTCCACAGAGCACTTGCACAGCTCTCAGCTGATGGAAGAACAGAGAAGTGGGTTGCATAGGAACCAACAGCAGCAACAGTCACAGATGCTCTTACTCAGCTGGGAGCTCATATGAACGGGGCACGGTTCAAAGCACCTGAACTGCAAGTGGGTCATTGCTTCTCATCAGCGTCTGGCTCCCAAAGCAAAGAGCTGGCAAGCTCGGGAGAGTTGAATGCTGTTCTCTAGGAAGTGCCTTCCTGACTCGGGGTACTCAACAGAAAGGCTACAGAGATTCAGGCTAAAACAATACTCTAGTGGCAGCCCTGTGGCCAAGGCGGTCCTTGTTCTTGCAGGCTGTGTAGTATCAGTGCCCCTTCACTTGCTTTCTCAGCTCAGACCTCATGGCTTGAGACAGAGGAACACTGAGATGCTCTAAACTTCTTTGGGTGCATGCTATGGCACGAGATTTAGATGTGCGCCTGTCAGAAGAGAGTGCACTGAAGCAGCTTGCTCACTTACATAAAACAAAGGAAAGAAGGTCCAAAGAAAGTTGGTGTTTCCAAAAGAATATGTGTTTGGTATGGTCAGCCTTGAATGTGTCCTTTTTTGCCACAGTTTCTGAGCACATAGCACAGTAAATTATTGTTTAAAATTAAATATCCTTTCCCAAATTATCTTGGAGAGCACTTGCCAGTCCTGAAAACAATCCATCTTCCTACAGACAACCACTCTATATTTCTGCAGCAGAGCCCGTTCTGCAAGGCATGTTTCTGTACCTTATTTTTTGTGCTAATGTAGGTCTTTGCTATTTTTTCTTGAAGTCAATCAGTCCTCCAAAATATGCTGAAATAGGTCTCCAAATGAATTCTTTCTTAGTGTGTTTGAGAATCACCACAGTAGGCAAAAGCATTTGAAGAAAAACTGCTCTCAAAATAGCTCAATTGAGAATACTAAAGAAATTGTACTCATCTATACAGTAACTACAGTCCTTCAAAATGGATTATCCTTGTAGATTTTCCACTAAGTAGTTACCTTTCTCTCTTTTTTCTTTTTTTTCTCTTTTTTTCTCTTTTTTCTTTTTTTTTCTTTTCTGTAATTTCCTATATTCTGGAGAGAATCCATAGTAAAAATAAATATTCAGAGTGGTAGTGGCTTCTGTACTTTTTTTATACTCTTGGTGAGATAAACCCAGTTGTGTGTTTGTGGACAGAGTGGGTGTTGCTGGCAACAATTCCCACGTCTCAGGCACGCGCATGTAACAGGGCACACAGGGGCTGCTCATTTTGGAGGACCCCCAGGTACCGTACTGAGCAATAACCTTTCCTCAGCATTACTCTGAAGCACTGGGAGGATAGTTTAGAATTCATTTACGTTATATTGTTTCACTAAAAAATTGCTGGAAATCTTGCGGTGTGGTTGAAAAACTTCCAGTACGGAGGGTATTCAAATATACATTTTCCTGTCTTTGATATTTTCTGTGGATATATGCAGTACTTATCGTACAGTGCTTATATAGTTCCTTTCACTTCTTAAATCACAAAGTGGTTTTTACAACATGGTTCTTTGTCTTCTTTTCGTAGGCATTTCCTATTTAAACATGGATCGGGGTCTTCAGCTATCTTCAGCGCAGCCAGTCAGAACTATCCTTTAACATCCAATACTGTTTACTCTCCACCTCCTAGGCCTCTTCCTAGAAGTACCTTTTCCAGACCTGCCTTCACTTTTAACAAACCTTACAGGTGCTGCAACTGGAAGTGCACTGCTTTGAGTGCTACTGCTATTACCGTTACCCTGGCGTTGTTGCTAGCCTATGTTATCGGTAAGCCTCTCTTCTTTTCCTACGCTGAATTATTCTTTACCTTTTCTGTTCTGTTGTCTTGCTTGCTTTTACACTAATACAAATCATGTTTTACTAATAATGTTTGCCATTGGGTGCTTTGTAAATTCTGGCGAACAAAATGCTAGGTTGGCCAGAGGTTGAATACAACATGGAATTCTCATTAACTTTCTACTCTGTTAACCTTGATACTGCCTAATAGAGAAAGAAATATTATTCAAGATGACATGTTTATACTAGCAGAGGACTCCTACTGATTTTAATTGCTGTGATATTTTTCTTAAATTAAACATTTGATTTTCATATTAAGCCTTACAACATTGTTGCTCTTAAAGAATTATTTGGAAAAGACTGATAATGCTTAATTGTATTTCGCCTTGCTACCTTTATTTCATTTCTTCACTCTTTGATCACAATTTGAATCTTTCATTTTTTCCTCTTAATTCTTATATCATTGGCTAGAATGAAAGGTAGCTCTAAAAATACGTAGTATTTTACACCATGTTTTCTAAGATACATTTTGCTGTCCCTTTACTGAATTTATGTTTCAGAAAAATGTTACGTAGACTGAAGTGCAGTCACTTAATTTCAAACTCATCTTTGTAAGTACCTAACTTTGCAATTTTGTTATCACGATAGATTGGCAGGATTTATCAGAGTAGCTAGAAACTCCTTCCCTTTTTTTGGAAGATAGATATATTGGAGGTGGGCTTGGAGTCAATGTGATTACAGTCGTACATGGGAGAGCAAGTCTTTGTGACTTACTATATGACGTTTTGGCTGAACATTAATTATCGCATTGGTTTTTCAATCTGAATTGAAAATATTACAAAGCATTCGTTGTGTAGAATCTTAGAATGCAACTGTGGCTTCTGTAAATATAGGGAAATCTAATTTTTGCTTGTGTGATGCACTTTCGTACACACACTCTTGGTTTGTTGATTTAGTTGCCAGTTCGCAGGTGGGCAGGAGCCAGAGTATCCCCAACATCTTATCGCTTGAATGGGAATAACCCTGGTTTGCCAGAAAGAGTGGTTTGTACTTGGTAAAACTTGTACAGAGATACAAGTACAGATACTTCCAAACTGATAAGTGGCCACTGATTTTCTATATTCTCTGAATAAATGTCTTTATAGTGAAAATTATTACAATTTCAGTCATTCTTGTTTTCCACTGGTTTTTTTTGTCCCACAGTAACAAAGTTCTGGTTACTGTCAGTGAGATGCTCATCAGGAGGGATTTTTTCTAACTTCCTCATCTAATGCAGATGGGAAAGCAGATTTGATCATTTCTGGTGTATGATTATTTGAAAGCACCTGAGGATCTAGTAAGCTACATTAATCACAGATTTGCATAACAGCTGGTGAGCATATGCCCCCAGTTAGGACTGGCTGTATAATTTTTGCAGCCTCATCTGTTTGCTACATATATATCCCACCCACACCATTTTGATTTTATGTGGATGAAGCACTGTCTGTTTCATCCCTGCTTAGATTTCAGTCTGCCACTGAAATTTTTTTAACTTTCTAGAGATATACTGCTGCATGTCATCAGCCTGAGGAGGCTGTAAGCGTTCCATGTCGCTAGGAATTAGAGAGCTCTACATGAATTTCCTGTAGACGTGTCTGTTTATCTTAACCTAGCAGCATAAAGGTGTAACGTTTTCTTTAGTTGGGCAGAAGTAGGTAAAATGAAGATATCTTTTTATTTTATAAATCATTAGTATTTCTAGTTATGTTTTCTATAGCAAAATGTAAATCTCTGAACCAGGAATTCTAATTCAGAAAGTTTTCCAAGATGCCATTATTTGCTCTTGTTTGCCCCAGAAATTTTTCAGTTGCATAAGCTTTCCTGCAGATTCAAGTAGTACTAGTTAGCTTATTCCAAATTAATATTCATGCTGCCCATGTCTGGTTGGTTAAATATTTAAATAAGTTCATGGTCTGGTCTTATGAGTCAGTTACCTTAGTTCTTTCCCTTTTGTTAGGTAAGAATAATAGCATATAAACTATTTTCAAAGTTCACTTGCTCTGTAGGGTTTCATATTTGCATATCTTTTCACGTCAAAAATTGAAATGTGCGTGTTTTAAATGAAAGTATTTGAATATACAAAATCAGACTGTATGTAACACTCTGAAGTTAAAATTCACTCCCCCGAGTATTTTCTCTTTGCTCACCATGATTCAGGTCCCTCAGTCCTCACTCCAGGCAGGTTTCCTTCAAGTCAGAGGGAGTTATGTCTGAGCAATGACTACAGACTTGGGGCCAAATTGCAAAACAAAACTCATTTTAATTTCAGGATCAAACTTAACCTGGGATCAGCTCGGTGGTTGTTACTGGAAGAATAAGGGAGACTATGTAAAGGCAAAATTATTTTCACCATTGTATTTTATGGCATAGTCTGCATTAACTCACAATGAGCTGCGATTTCAGGCCAAATGAATGTAGATCAAAATTTAACATTAAGCTTTTTCTTTCCCTTATCTAATAACTTAAATGTGCTTTCTCAAATACCTTGTACTGCTGTTAGATGCAGGAGCTACATGTTACTGTTAAAAATAGGCCCAAATCTCAGCCTCAAGTCAGAACATTCCCCAAGTCTTGGAAACCCAAAGCTTATTCCAGATCAAAAATTTGCAAGTGGCTCTTTATATTTGTAACGAACTGAGACCCGTGCGAGAGTGCTCTAAGCTGTGATTTCTTTTCAATCAAAAGGTAAAGTAGCAAAATGTTTTTGTTCTTTTATTTTTCAGTCTTTCCCTGTTATCAGTGAGACTCAATAGAGAAGCTTTTGCTTGAGAACACGTACTACTTCTGTATTTTCTCTCCTTTGAACTACTAGTCAGTTAAAAAAAAAAATTTCTCTTCATGTTTCTATTTTTGGCCTTTAATCACCATGTTTATTATTTTGTCCTTTCTGAAATAAATTTGACTATTATATGGACACTAAGGAAATTATAGAACCCTGTAAATGGTTGTGTAACAGCTGATTTATTGAAAATCTTTAGTCATAATATTTAGTTTATCAAGTAAAACACATGTTTTCACTTCAAAAGGAGTAATTTCTGTGAATAGGTTCTAAAGTCATAGCAGTTATTCCAGAAAAAACTCATTTCATAAAGTGGGTGTTTGGTCTCCACCCTGTAAACGTGTTGAATTATTTTCTATCAAATAAAGGCATATATACTTTTATTTTTCTCCTGTACTTTCATATATGTTGAGAACTGTAACGCATTCATGGCAATCTGGGCCACAGTTGCTTGAATTTGCCCACAAAGAGGGCAGTAAGGCAGGTGAGCAATTGGGACACCCCCCAGGGAGGTGATGTTGGTGCATGTCATCGGTGCGTCAGGGGCTGCAGCAGCTTCACCAGCGGTTCCTGAGAGCCAGCCAGGGCTGCGGGAAGTGGGCAGAGCGTTCGGTTAAGGCAGAGTGAAATTGCCGGAAAGGCTGACTAGGGAAAACAAGTTATCTGCTCTTCAGACAGCAACGTGAAATGGGCAAAACCTGCCTGCTAGCAGTCTCTGTGTCTGGAGGGCATACGAGCTGTGTGTGTTTTAAAGATTTATGCAAATGAATGCTCAAATTTAAAAAAAGAAAAAAAAATATCTTGAGGGAAAAGTTTTAAAATCCAGTTACCTTAAAGTTTTTCTATTTTTGATTGTAAAACAGAAACGGATAAATCCCTGGCTATGTGTTGATGTATGTTTGTCTGGCATGAGGTGTTTGAAAGGACTGAGCTGGATCCGTGTCACCAGTCTAGGGTCAGATATTTACAGAGATGGCACCTTGCAAAAAGGCAGTGTGGAAAAGAAAACTGAAATTTCTCTAATACTTTTTAAATAGTTTATTTTATCTGGTAAGTAAGATGAGGACTAGCAGATACTGTGTACTTGCTGGTGTCCAAAGGCTATAACATAGATTCCAAATTATCACGTGAAAGACAAGAACGTATCTGTTTGATTCAGTGCAATCAATAGTTGTGTCTCTCTGTTCATCTATTGGTCTGTCTTGCTATAAAGAGTATAAAATAGGCTCCCATTGTGGAATGGTATAGTAAATATTCTCTTCTTTTAATCTCATTGTAATAAAAACCTAAGAAGCCATCAGCAATTAAAGAAGAAATTTGACCAAAAATTTAAGAGTAAACAAGGCAAATACAAGAGATAGAATAAGAAATATAGTATTTTTTTCTGTAATTTTTCAGCACCACACCTTTTTCTTCAAGTACAATACAATGTTTGATGTGGCTGCTCATCTAGTCAGTTATTTTTAGCCCATTAGTAAGTAGGATTTTTCTTCCATGATACCTTACCATTTTATCAGCAGCTGATTTGGACTTGCAAATCACTGGTCCTATTGATCAAAGGTGCTGAACTCCTACGGTTCCTATTGATTTCAGCAGGAGATGCAAATGTTCAGTGCCTCTGAAAATTGCATCCCATGTTCTTAGATTTAACCATCCCTGACTACAAAATGACTATTTTATATACAAATGAATTCTCAAGCATGAATATGAAGTTGTCCCTATCCTTCACGATATTATCACTATTTATGAGTATGCACTGGAGATGGGTGTTGGGTCTTAAATTATATTCATATGGAGGGTGAGGAAATTAAAACCTCTCTGCTGTCTGCCATTGTGACCTGTCATTTCTCACACTGTGTACAGGGAGAGGAGTGATGGTTACAACATTGGGAAAGACCAGGCCAAGTTTTAAGGACGTATGTATCTCAGTGCATAGATTTATAATATTGGTTGCATAGCTTTATACGGTATAAAACAGTAGGAATAATAGAAAACCTTAACTCTGAGAATGAGAAATTATGCAAAGAAGGCTCAAAGGGAAAATATGCTGATTATACACTGAAGAATATCATGGTATAGTAAACATTGCTAAATGTTTCAGGTATACATAAAAGCTGTGATGCAGATGTGCAACTGAAATGTTGTTGAACTCCTTAGTGGGGTAGCTCTCACTGAGACAGGTACATCAGGGTTTCACAGCTGGAAATCGTGGTGTCTGTTCTCTCTGAGCCTGGGTCTTGCTGATGAACTTGATATTGTCACAAAACTTTTAAGTAGACTAAGGAGAAAGCCTGACAACATTGTACTGTTGTCTAAGATGAGGTTTTGTTTGTTCCTAAGTCTAATGTATGACTGACTTAGTAATGAAAAATTAAAACAGTAGGAGGATTGCAGGAGAGGAGGGGATATTTCTATTCTCAGGTATAAAAACATGTTAAGTATAGAGAGAAGACTGCTTGACAAAGAGGAGAATGCTTAAGAGTTAAGATGGCTATAACAAATATATGGAAAAAAACTTATTTCATGAAAGGCCATATATGGTCCAAAATAACTTACCACTTCAATATGGATTTAGAAAAAAAAAAAAAAAAAATTCTT
>NW_008794951.1:2034297-2196197 GCF_000699145.1 Aptenodytes forsteri
GGATTTAAAAAAAAAAAAAAAAAAAGATTCTTAAGACAATCAAATATTAACAGTCTCAAATTTTCAAATTTGGTTAGAGCAGAATGACATAGCATTTTATTTACAAAATGAGTTTACAAAAGAAGAACACCCCTTCTGTAGGTCAGGATCAGAACTTTGATTCTGACTCTTATTTGTGTTCAGGTGTTTTCACGTTGCTTCACCTTTACAGCGCCCAGCTGGAACTGAGGCACTGATGCAGCCGTGGCTTCATGCCACAGTGAAATCCAGTTTTATAAGCAGAACCTGCTAGCAGTTATAGAAAATAAATACTTTTCTGGCACTTGGTCAGAGCAGGTGCAGAAAGTATACATTCTACTACAGCTCTTCTAAAGTCTAGGTTTCAGGGGGATGATCTACTGAGATTTTGTAAAATAACTGGGAACAGCAGAGAAAGCCAAACAAAAGCCTTAAGTGGAGGTCAGCAATTTGGAGAGACTTCACATTTGTAGGATTTTTGTCCTCTGAAGTTCGTCTTGTGGGTTGATAAGTACTTATTGCACAGGACTTTTTTGACATCTCCTCACTACTGAGAGTCTCTTTTGCACTGGAGCCAAGGCTCTTATTCATATTCTGCCAAACGTGTAGCACAGGAGTTGACAAGCTGTGCTTACACAGAAGGTAGATAAGAATAAATTAAATTAGATCATTGGCTTCGTAGCAGATGGCGGGTTAATCCAGTTTACAAAGCGAGTTCTGAAAAAAATGCTTATATATTTGTGAATATTTACTCAAGTATGCCATAGAATTGCGGGGACTGAGATAATTTATCTGGAAGTGTCGGTTTCTTTTTTTTAAATGTTAAACAAAATAAGCAATCCGGCCATTTACTTCAGAGGTAAAGACCCAAGCTTTGGTTCCGAACAGGGCCCGACTGGTTTCACTTACAGCACTAATGTGAAGCAACCAAAAACCTGCCTCTGGATAGGGAAAATCCCTTAGGCAGCATGAAGTCACGCTAGCTTTTCATGTCATTGTTCCATGAAGGAAATTTATGGGAAGGTAGAGGAAGAGGCCTTTAATTTATATTCTTCTGCAAAAGATCTGTTTTATACCTAATAATTATTTTTTACCTAAGAAGCATAATAAATTAGCCAAGCTCTGTACTACGAGTAGAATCTTCAGTATTCGAGAAGGAGGTCATTTAAAGTTACCCTGAGCAGCTCCACTGTGCAGCCTGGCAAGGGCGATGTGACTGAGGAAGAAGCTTAATCCTGTGGCATCCTCCAGTCTCTTTAGCTCCACTGACTACATCTTTAGCATCTGCAATAAGATCCATAATGTATCTTGTTAAAAAAAAAACAACCTCTATGTCCACTTTTGTGTTACAATTTTATCTGAAACTTTGAATTAAACAGGGCTACCTAATAAAATATAAATGAAATATAAGTATGGTGGCATCCATCGTATAAGCTCTATCTCCAAACATTATGTAAAGAAAGTCAAATTTTGCCCTCAGATATTTTTGCCTGCCTCCAGATCACCTCAGTGAAAGCAACGTACAACTCTGCTCGTGGCAGAATGCAACTCATAAATAACACAGAGCAAAGTAATAATGTAATGATAGAAAGGGGAATATACTGGAGGTTCAAGCAAGCCAAGAAAGAATATCTTTTCAGATGAGCTTTGCAGTAGGATGGAAGAACCAAGGAAACAGAGAAATCAAGTTGGAAGTTCAAGAATGCCAGGTAAAGAAGCGCGGTTGCTACCAGCAGGGAGAATATTGGCACTCAGTTTTTCGTCGAGAGGTTCAGGTAGGCCCGGATGAGGGGATGTTATGGGCCGATGCTCCTGGTGACTCACCGCAGCCCCTCCTAGCTTAAAGTATGAATTTTGCAATTGTGAAGCATACTGATGCTGCTAACAAGCTGTTTAATCTCCGCTTGCCTGGTAGTCCTTGGTTTTTGCTTGAAGCTGTAGCAGTTCACCAATGACCTTACACACCCTACCAGTAGCTGAGGTATTTTAGGTGCTGCAAAATACAGGGTATCTGATTGCAGGATTTTTCTGGAATGCCAGGTAGGCAGAGCCAGAATAGCTTTTGCTTTTTCTGTAATACCAGTGTAGTCATCAAACCTCAAAAGCTGTTTTTTGTGTTCTGTGGGAACTTGAGCTACATCCAGTAATGCATCTTTAGTCATAATGGTGGGGTTTGGTACTGTTAGTCAATGGCCAGCCCTCAAAAGTACTGCAGTCAAGGTCTTTTTGTGTAAACATCAGTCTGGAAGGCTGAACTTTGAGGAAAGGGCAGAGACCTTCATCAGAATGTGAATATCCCTCCTTTTTACCCAGCCCAGTCCTAAGTTGGACAGCGTGAGGGTGTCATCTTCTACTTGGTCTGTGGAGTAGGGCCTTATATCTGGGCACTACACATGGGAAATACAGCTGAGAATCTTACAAATGGATTTATGCTGTGGGAAAAGACACTGTGGCCCACTGTTGAATTCCACAGCATTTTCTGTGCCGCTTTGTGTAAAAGGGGAAAAGCAAAAGCCGGAAATCCACTAGAAAAATCAAAGAGAGAGTGACTCAAAAGAGAAGTTCTTTTGAGCTTTTTAATGAAATTCAGTACATGCCTACTTATTTCTAAAGAGATTTGAGAGAGAGAGATTTGAAAGTTTTATTTAATCTTATTTGGTGAAATATCTGTATACTTAAAACATGATGTACATATGTTGTAGGAAACACAAGCTTTGTAGGAATTATGTATACTCTAGGTAAAAGAAAAGTATCACAGAAAATGAAGAGGCAAGGTAAGACTCGGTGTCTGCTAAATAAACATTTATTATTCCCTGTAGTTAACTTCTGAAAAAGGTATCTCTAAGAATTAATGGCTTTACTGGTGTATGTGGTCTGGTTATTACCAGAGCGATACCTGGATCTGAAGGTAATTTCTCAAGAGCTATAGCTAATGTAATGAAAATCGGATTGATTTTAAGATTGCAAGATGACCAGGTTTCTACAGTGATAGAAGTCATTCAGTTTAAGTCAAGCAGACCTTATTTTCATAGCGATGTGCTTTGTTGTTCAAACACTCGGTCTTGCACATTGTTTAACGTAAAGCTGGTCTACCAGTATCCCGTGTCATCTCCCACAGACTGGAAGTCCAAGGCTGGCAGAGACCATCATCTCTACAATGCAGTTGGTGTTTCTCAGGGAGGAAACTGACTGCCAAACATACATAATAATAGTTTTTGCTAGCTTGCCAAGCTTTGGCACGAATTATAAAAACAGCAGCGCTTCCCCAGCCTGAAGGAAGACAAAGCAAGAAAACTATATGAATTGGTGCGAATGGATGACAAAGTGCTTAGTGTATGTAATCTGGAAAAGACATATAGTAAGGAAAAAGGTGCATTACATATTCAGTCTTTGCTTTGTGACGTACCCTCTGCAGCACATGCAAATGCTGTCTTAGGAAATGATTAATAGCAACAATGGAAATAGTGTAAGAAAGCAACTAGATTATATTCATGATTCTGTAACCACTAAAAGTTTATTGATGTGTGCAGTTATGTTTTGCATCTAGTGTTGATCTGTTTCAAGTGCTGATATAATTATTTGCATTAGTATAAATGAAATGTACATTCATTAGTTATCAATCCCACTGAAGTTTGTTCCTTTTTGTTGTTATTAACTCCTTAAATCATAATAATGTCCAGAAGCTCAAGCCAGGAGCAAGAGCCGCCTGCTCTAGAGAAGTCAAGGCGTGTTGATTTTTGTTGTACCTTCTGTACGTAGAAGTAATCTGTCCTGCGTTAATAAGCTCAAAGATCAGAGCTTAGGTCTGTGTGATCTGACTGCAAGATCCTTTTCAAAGTATTAGCATGGTCCCTTGATGATTTCAAGTCCATGGAATATGAAGCAATCCAGGCAAGCCTCTGGCTTGAGATCTCACCACTAACACTGGAGTAAGCTTCTAGTATCTCTTCTGGGGAGTGCGAATTTACTGTCCAGTGGTGCGTCTCCAGAGCCCAGATCTGATGGTGAAGCAGTGGTTTGAGAATTCAGTAAATTTGGCTCACTTCTCCTGGAGCCAATATTAAAAATATAAGTGTGTTTCAAATACTGTCACTTCACTAATTTGACAGAAATGCTCTCATTTGCTTGGTTTGGATCATGTATCTGTGGCTGGGTGATCAAGGAGTGCACAGATCTGGAATTAATGATTGTAGTTTGGCAGCTTTGCATTCCTGTGGTAGTTTTGGCAAGCCCTTGCAGGAGCCCATTGAAGGCATGGGGTTTTGCTTTATAATTTAACTTTTCAGCATGCAAGGGAGGCTTGTGAGCAAACACATAGAAAATAGATAATGGACTCTAGGTTTCCTGTTTGTATTTGAGATTTTTTTTTTCCTTAAAGTACGTGCAAGTGCAAAAGAAAACAATGTACTTGCTAAGTGCAAGACCCATTCTAGATCACACTTACTTCTCCTGAGAGTCTCTGAGGTTCCTACACGATTCAGGAAGAGCAAATATATTGCCTCTTAGGCTCCCACTGTGGGCAGATCCTACTCAGTGCAAATTGCTGCATGTAGCTAAAGGGCCTGCTACTCGGGTTTTGCTCTTTATGTGACAATTTCAGCTTCTCTGTGGGGGGTATCCTCAATCCATATTTTAGTGGGTCATCAGTTCTCCCTGCTGAGTTACTTCAACACTAAGGTGACCTCTTCCTTGGAAGAATTTGCCCTCCTCAGTAAGACCTAGGTAATTGTCTAGAATGACTGCAGTACTATTGTATTATGCTTAAAATAAGATCCTCTGTTGTTGTCTTTCTCCTACCATCTTTCGATGCCTCAGATCAGAAACAACGGAAAGGAAAGCAGAAAAAGTGAATGGCTGTGCAGGCAAAGTGGAGTAGGCAGCCCCCATGTGTGGTAATAAGGATAGTTTGTAACTTCCTAAAACGATTAATTTAGTAGATTTTCCAGTGCGTACATGAATAACAACTATATTTCTGTTAATATGTGTTGTATTTTAGATCTAGAGCCATTTTTTTATCTGCAGTGTAATTCTAGAGTAAATCTACGGAGTCAGTGTTTTTACTAATGTTTAACCTAAGTGAAAAGACTTGGGAATGCGGGGGGCACAGTTTCACTTAGAACTGGGTTGGAAAGGTGAGAAGTTTTACTTGGTGGCAGCGCTTTAGTCAATAAACTGAGCTCTTTGACAGTTGAAAGCTGAGGGACAACATTGATGTAGCATTAGAATCTGTCACACATTGTTAAATTCATTCAGCTGTTATCCTTTTAATTGCAAGTATTTCCATTAATTGCTGTAGAAATTCATCACCCTGACCTGGCTGAGCTCCAAAAGAAAGTGTGGAAACTAATTAAACATTGAGTTTTACGGTAAAATAGTAAATTGCTCATTAGACCCCTTGAAATTCTGATTTATTACCAGCAGAACGAAGTAATACTTGATTTTGCAGAAACTGGGTCATAGCATTCTTTCTTAGTCTGACTGAAGGTGCTATAGCTTAGACATCCATTAATTGGTCTTCACTTTTTTGCAGCAGTACACTTGTTTGGTTTAACCTGGCAACTACAGCCTGTTGAAGGGCAGCTATATGAAAATGGAGTTAGCAAAGGAAATAAAGGAACAGAATCCATGGATAGTACTTACTCACCAATCGGAGGAAAAGTTTCTGATAAAGCGGAAAAAAAAGGTATGTGTGAATGAGAAGACAGATTACGAATATTTAAACATTACGACTGTTCAGATTCTGTATTTGCTACAGTTTGACAGTATTTTGAGTTCAGGTTCTATCTTCTCTAGTATAATTTTAAAACAGGTATCAAAAGCCCATAACCAGATTGTTTCCTTTAGCAGAACTCTCACTGGAATTAGCAACCGAGCCAAGCCATTAGGAAGGTAATGTTCAATAGCCCTTCTTTTGTGAGAGAAGAGAGATTAGAGCATTTGGCTTCTGTCTTAAGACAGGGGAAGTGAGACCGTATTCTCCTTATTCCCGTTTGCGCAAAGGGCTTGATGCTGTGCCTGTCTTGCAGACCAAAGTTAGTCTTAGGCAAATTGAAACCCTTTGTACTGACAGGTCAGAATATGCAGAAGGGTAGAAATCTTAATGCTTTTAAAGGCGTCCAGTTCTGGAAGGTGTAAGCTAAAATACAGCATCCTGTCACATCCTGGCTTAACTGGTCATAGTGAATCAGCTCGCAGGAATCTACTGAGGTTTCACAAAATGCCTGAGCCAGTCTGGCAGCTCCCTGCTGCCGGGGGGACTGTCCTGCTCTGCCCCAGCTCTCTCCCCGTGCCGTGCAGCTCCCTGTGTCCCCCTGCCCACTGCAGGGATTGTCTCATGCGTGACCAAGACGTGTCAGTTCACTATGGCAGCAGAAAATGGCTTCTTTAAAAAACGCGAATAGTCTTCTGCCGTGTAAGTGGCTGAACCGGCTCTTCTGAAGGGGCAGAGAAGTGCCAGAGCTGGCATAGGAAAGGAGGGGACTGTGCAGCCAGAGAGCAGGACTGCCTCCGAGATGCACAATTCCTTTCTCTCAAGTCCTGTCATTTAATGTTGTTAAATCACCTACTCCAGTGTGGCCCATGCTTCCCATTGACCACAATGATGATGCTTTCTGACTGTAAGAAGCAGATGGCCCTCCCATTTCTTTTTATGATACTCAGAAAAAGTGGATAAATCAGATTAGATCAGAGAACAGTGAATGGGAGTAGAATATGAACCCTAGAATGGGAGTAGAATATGAACCCTAGTCTTTCCAGTCGTTAGGAGGAAGGTAAAATTCTACTGAGAGCTCTGCAATGATAGGAGATTTCCAGAGCTTTCAAATTTTAGAGCAGAGCAGTGATCTGATTTTGTGTATGCCAGGTAAGATCTATGACTGTAAATATGAGACAAGGTGGGATGTTGTTGTACCAGTCCCTCCAGAAGGAAGATTACATCTCACATTAATAGTTTTACAAATCAATGTGGCACAACTGGATAGAGATCATATTAGATAAATGAGCAATAGAAATATATGTAAGGAGACGATGATGTTACCCATTATTTTGTCCCTTAGAATGGATCGGTAGTGAATTGCAGTAAATGTTTTATACACTTTTGTATTTTTGTCCTGGTGCACCATGGAAAATATCTCAAATAGTTCTTCTCAACTACATTAAATCACTTTGTCAATATATTACAGATTTAATAAAAGTTCTTCCAAAGCATTTGGCTTCCAAAGGAGGATGTGCAGGAAAAACATCAAAAATCAGATGCTAGAGAACAGAGAAAAAAATACGTGAGTCAATAGAGACTCAGTGTAGTAGGTAAAAAACCACCTGCCTTACCCCAGGCAATCCCAATGTCTTGTGTGGCTACACAATTCCCCCTCGACACTAAAGCATGGAGGGCTGTGGTAGCAGAGCCACTTCGCTGAGGGCTTATCCAGCAGTTTGAGAGGTCAGTCTTGAATATAGCTAGACTGTTGTCCCACTTGTCCCCTTTCACCTTTTGGGGGTAACCTGTAAGCCAGGGTGTATGCTAACAAGGAGTATACACTTGGGAAAACACAAGAAAAATCATGTGGACTTAGTACCCGGCATTTGTACATGCATAGTCTGGCTGTGGCTAATTTCTGCTGGTTTTATTTCTTTCCATCACTTTTGACATATATAAGTAATTTGATTCCCAGTGCTCATACCGAATTCTCCATGTAGATGTGCTGGGAAGGAAGATTTGGTAACAGGCAACTCCTTTCACTACAGCAGGATATCACAGAAAGTTGATACTTTGCCTGTAAACTTGAAGCCTCTGATGTAATTTCACAGGGATAAATAACTACTGTCAGATATTGTGACCTCCCATTTTCCCAACTCAATGCAGCAGCGCAGAATGCTTTGCCAGACTTTGAAAGCATATATTTTAACTAATCTTTTAATGAAAATCAAGTTTACAAACCAGCAAGTCAGATTTCTTTAAGAAGTCATTTTATAACACACTGACCCACGGCTATGAGTTAACATTTTAATATGTAGTAATGTGATTAAAAACTCAGACATCCTATTGATGCTGGTATTTACCAGGGGAGTACAGGGAGACTGATTGTTTCAGGATCAGTAATAATCAGCATATGGGTACTTTCTTGTGAAGATAATTGGCACCACACTGTGCAGAGTTTTACTTTCTTGAAGCGAAAAGAAACCTGTGATTAGGAATCTATCTTCTGTTTTAGACTTGCAAGGAAAGTGTGCTTAGAAAGAACAGGGAAGAATTAATACCAGCTGGCAAAATTGGGAGCTGTACAAGTATAATACAAATTATACTTTGTCATAAGAAAAATGTTGTTATGAGAAAGATGTTTTTAGACCAAGAACAGAACTTGTATTGCAGCAGTGTAATTTTAAAAGCTTATTTTGGACTTTTTCAAGAAAGAGCAAGGACGTATACGAGGATAGTCTGTGAACAGTGTATCTTTAGATACCTTTTTTGAACGGCCAAATACCTGCTTAGTTCAATTAAGCATAGAAACAGAGCTAAATTCTTTTTCTATAAAGAAAGCACAGTGGCTCAGTGAATATGAAAACATGCACTTCAGACATGGCTCTTACAGTAGCCTTTTCATGCTGTGTGGTTGTCTGGAAAAATAGTGTTTGAAAGAGAGAGATGCTGCAACTGCATACTTTCAGTATGCGTTCTCTCGGTGCGTTCTCAGCTGAATGGGTTTTGTTTGCATAGCTGATAGGTAAAGACCGTGGTTTACGCAGCAGCACTTCTACCTTTTTATATTCAGTAAAGCGTTCCAAGATTTCCAGGGCAAAAATGCGCTGTGACGCCTGTTGTCGTAAATATTGCATGTGAGTTTATTTGTGTTTTTCAACTAGTTGAATAAAAAATGCAATGGTTTCAGTGAAACGTCCTCCCTTTAGAGGTTGTTTTCAATATATTCCGATATATCTAAGGCATGTTTATACCTCGCGACCTATTATCTTCACCCACCGTGAATACGCAACTGATTGTTTTGTTTGTTTCTGGAAAATTAGTGTTTCAGAAGGGACGGGCCATAGACACAGGAGAAGTTGAGATTGGAGCACAAGTTATGCAGACGATCCCCCCTGGTTTATTCTGGCGCTTTCAGATTACTATACATCACCCCATGTACCTGAAATTTAACATTTCACTGGCGAAGGATTCTTTGCTGGGAATTTATGGCAGAAGAAACATTCCACCTACTCACACTCAGGTAATTAGCAATAATACTAATTCTATCATGCTTACATTTTCAAACAGCGGTGGATGCGAACGTTCACAATGCGCTTTCAAAGCAGGGAGGGAGGAAGGGACTGGCTGCAACCACAAAAAGCAGACTGTTTATCCCTTTCTCCTACTGAGGTCTAGCTATACCCTCAAGCCACGCTCTCTCAGAGGAAGGGACAGTGTCATGCCAGAAAGGTCAGCAGTTGTGACCACTGTGATGTGACTGTCCGGGAGGCTGGACAGGTACACGCTGTGCTGCTGTGCATCCCCAGCATCCTCTTTGCGGAGGCAGTAGGATGAAGTACCAGATCATTTGAAAATGCTTTAATCTTTTTACGACTTCATCAAAACAAATGGATGACATAGTCAGTATAAAGAGTTAATAGGAAAAAAAAAAGCTGTTTCTGGTTTCTAATATGAAGATTATTTTTGAGTGTTTACTCCTAGGGATCTTGCAGGAGAAAACCTAGCTAAGCAATAAGAATATGCAATATTGCTGGTCACATTCAACTTTTTTTTTTAGGCTTAATGTATGTGGCGTATGAAACTGTCATTTCTATGGATAATAGATTTTTCACGTTTCTTATAGCAGGATTACACTCCATAGAGTGTGATAAACTTATGTATGGAATCATGGGAAGATTGTTTAGAAGGGACCTCTGGAGATCATCTAGTCTAACCTCAAAAATTACTTACTAGAGTTTTGATTTTAGAAATAAGCACTTTTAGCTGTCATTGACTTTAATTGAAGCTGAGTCTTCAGCTGAGCTGAAGTTGAACTTTAATGAAAATCAGAATGCCTAGAAAAACCTAGAGAAATATATATATTTCTTGAACAGGGATTCATAGAAAGGTTTACATCTCTCATGCTCTGAGGTTAACTGGTCTTAAAGTTGTCAGCATCAACTTGGTTAGGTATTAAGAACTTCCATGTAAAAATAGGTACTTATTTGCATTAATAAAATTAGATACAAATAAAAAGTATATTTAGGTTTTGATATACAATATTGGTATTAAGGGACAAATTTTAAAATATGGTATAGAACAAAAGGTTCTTTAATCTGTTCTTGGCATTTGAGATGAATCACTGCATAACGTAGGCACTACAGCTTGGGAATTTTGGAATTATTCCCATTAAAGAGATGTAATTTTTGAAGTAAATCTGCTGTATTTAGTGCAGCAAGTCTGAATTTACCCTGCCATAGCAAACAGCAAGATTTGATGCCAGATTTCTGACCTAACATAATGCTTTTTATATGGAAACTGAAGCTAAATAGACTAGGTTATGCAACTGCTGTCCACATTGGTGAATATTTAATCAGTCAGGCAATTCCTCTTAAGATTTCAACTGTTTATTCCTGTTTGAATGAGACATGCAGAGTAGATTCATAAAAATTTGCTAGGTGGTTAATTTTTGCTCATTATTATTTCAGTTTGATTTTGTAAAACTGATGGATGGAAAGCAGTTAATTAAACAGGAACCAAAAAACTCAGAGGAGCCTCAGCAAGCTCCCAGGAATCTGATCTTAACTTCACTGCAAGAGACAGGTTTCATTGAGTATATGGATCAAGGAGCTTGGCATATGGCATTCTACAATGATGGAAAGAAAGTGGAGCAAGTGTTTGTACTAACTACAGCGATTGGTAAGAACAATTACGATAAAATTGTTATTCTGATTATTACATTGGAAAGCTGTATTTGAAAAGAAATTATTGACCTTGATTCTAGCTTCTCTTAAGTATTCTCTTAAATATGTTTTATTTCAGCTTAGTTTAATTAACCTCAGTGGAGCAACTTCATGTTTATGCCAATATTAGACAAACAGCAATATTTGTGTATTAAAGATGGATGTTATCAAATTAATTAAGCGTGAAGTTTTCATGTGTGTAAGCTATACAATAGCTTAAATGCTTGAGTAATTTCTGGTGTTATCTTGCTCAAAGTAAAAGAGATTATGTCTGCCCTCTATTTACATAGGAACCATAAATCCTACTAAAATTATCCAGGCTTTAAGTTCTTATTTCCTGTATTTTAGTCAGTTAGAAAATCTAAAAGGCAGCTTTTGTGGATTTGGTTGTGATTGTTGTTTGATGGATGGATGCTGTTGCTTTATACGTTTATTCGAATGCACCATTTTGTTTGGAACACAGAAGGCAAATATAGGAGACAGTGTCCTGGTGACATATCAAATCCCTGCTGCCTTTTTAATACATATAGGTGGACAAATGTTTGCAACTCTAGGGTTGTTAGTGAGCAGTGCTCACACGTAGGGTTTCTTTGGAATTTAAATTTAGGTAAAGTGTTGTATTTATGACGGTCTCGGTTTGCTGCAAGACTTTAACCACTATGCCCTTTAGTTAACCTGTTCTGCCATATGTTTAGCAAGATGTCTTTACTAGTAATGGACATGCCATCTGCTCTTTAGAACAATTGGATGCTATTTTTACTTGATGGTAAACACCTTGCAGAGCAGGACAGTATGATTCAAATACCAAGATTTGAAGGACTTGCAGGAAAATAATTTAGAAATTGAGATAGAATTGTAATGACTGTTTTTTGTTTAAAAGTTCATATGTGCTCTGTTCAGAAAAGTGAATCTTTTACAAGCAAGAAAAAATGCCATTATTCAATGCCATATGAGAAAATAATATTCAAGCAATTTATGAAGCATCTTCGCAGATGCTCTATGAAGAGCGTAAAACCTGGCCAAACTCCAGTCCAGATCAGAATCCAAATACCTGCCCCCTTGTTTATTTCTACTGTAAGACAGCAGTGTTTATACAGGAGGGTTTAACCAATATTTCATGGTTAAGTAACATACCCTCTCAAAAAAAAAAAAAAAAAAAAGATGAAACTGAATGCTGCGGTTTGGTTCTTGTTACATTTGGTGAAAAAGAAGTTGTCCATCCCTTCTCTGGCCAATAAGCAGAACAGACTCTGTCGTACAGAGGGGAGCAGTGAGAGCCACAGCAGGAATCCTTATACGCAATCTCAGAAATGGCTGCGAGAAGACATTTTGGGGAAAAAAAGGGTTCATGCTGCAAGAATCTACTGCTGATGCATTTGAAAATAGTGCTAGCTATTGTGTTTTCATAACCTGTGTATCTTCTTCTCATACTTTTCTTTGCATAATGGTTCTTGGTTGTTTCTTTGGGGGTTTCCACAAAAAAAATCCTTGAGCCATACTCCTTACCCCAGACTGGGCTGGAGTCATATTTGACATCTCTGCTGACAAAGGAATCAACCAGGACCACAGATTGAAACACTCAGAATAGAGCAAGAGCTTGGATCCATCTCTACTGTATGCTACTGTTGGCTGTGTGAAGCAGTCATGCCCTCCTCATGAGTGTCCGTTAGGTAGTATTTCAAGTTGCTCAATGTTAGTTATGTACAAAATTGATGTTGCTGACACTTCAGCTAAAGCTCTGATCAGACTTTCCCTTGAGGGAGGTAATTTGCATGCAAAATCTGGCACGCCTCAAGTACTTTCGTAGACTGAATAAAGGCCAGCCCGAACTGGACATTGCATCGAGGGGAAGTAACTTTTCAAACCATTAATTCTTCATTTCAGATCAACATAGGGATCATTTACCATGTGATTCTGGAAAACTGAGAAGACAGGCAAGTGTACACATAGAGCAAGAGAAGAGTTGATAATGAACAGTAATATGTAAAAATTAATAATGAGCAGCATATCTGTGAAAAAACCTACTTCTGAAAACGAGCTGGTTTTTTGACCTTGAAACAGACATCCGTGTACAGGTTGTGGATGTCTGATGAATAGATACGTATCAAATGCCTGTTCTTTAGTATAAACTGATAGCCCGAAAGGAACTTTTTAAATAACAGTAGGAGTTTTCAAGAGGAACCAATCCTTATCTGTCCAAGTGCCCATAAATAAGATCAAAATAAACTTATTTCAGTTATTCATATTAGTTGTAGGATGTGCTTATAATCCATCTTTTGACAAGTTACGTTTCAGTTCAAAAGTATATCAGATTTGATTAGATTAAATATTCCAATGGTATGCCCTTTCTTGAGAAAAGTTTCTCCTCCCAAATCACTTGCCGTGGACAGATACTCTTCAAAAGGATCTGGGTTTTCTTCTTTTTCCCCAACAATCATTATTTTGTGGGAAAGGAGTCATGTTTCCCATCTTGCTATAGCCAGATGTACTTCCTCACGTCTATTAGTGCATGTGCCCATAAAATAGTCTCAGTTCCCACTGTTCTGTAGCCCCTCTCTCGTCCTGCACAGCACCTGCATGGGCTGCAGAGACCCTCAGTCCTAGTGCTGGCCTGAGTGACCTACTCCGCATGGGAGCATCTTAGCCTTGGATTTGCTTCATATTCTTTACATAACACCCATATAAATCAGTGAATCCACTGAATTCCTGTAGGAAATACATGTGTAAATTCAAAACAGCTAATCCATGTACAGACATGAGCCTGTCCCCAGATGTGTGAGGTTAAGTGGTTTACTGTCCCAAGCTGTGTGATAAAACATGGGCAAGTTTAAGATCAGAATTGAAGGTGGGGGTTTTTTTCTTCAAATCTACTTCTTAGTCCTTTATTGCATTGAGTTTCATCACTGTACAAAAGACTATTTTTTTTTCATCTGATTGTATAGAAGTGGAAATCCTACCCTCCTCCAAGGAATTCAATTCACATGGTTCAAATGAACACCATAGAAGGCAATTTACTCTATAAACAGGTTTCAAACAAATTACTTCAGCAATGAAAGAAAGTGTTTAAGGTGGACGTTTTTCAGCAAATACTCTGGTTCTTGCAGTGCTTTTAATGGTGGTAAATTTTACATGAACACTTACTTTAAAAGTTTTTTGGTGTAATATAAATGATGCACTTGTTATCGTGAAGCTGTCAAGAACAAATCTAATATTTGTAAGCTGCTTGAACAGGAATTTTGTTTTGTGCTCCCTGTGAATGAAAATGGGCCTTTTACTGCTTCTGCACCTATTTGTATGTTGAGATGTGTCCCGCAGAGTGAGATGAAGATGCCGTTCATTCAAATTCAACCAATTTGTATTTTTCTTTGTGCACAACTCTCTGAATAAACAGAAATCCTGGATGACTGCTCTACTAATTGCAATGGGAATGGAGAATGTATCTCGGGGCACTGCCACTGTTTCCCGGGATTCCTTGGTCCTGACTGTGCAAAAGGTAATCTCATATTAACTGACCCACAGTGCATGACAGGGATCACGATTATGGTGCATGACTGCTGGGCTTGCAAAGATTCAAAGTGATTAAAGGAGATTTAATTCCTTTTTCCAGCCAGATGGCAGATACAGTACAGGCACACACATAGAAAGTTTCTTTATGCTCTACTTGCGCGAAGATGCATCAACCACTTCGCTCTCCCTGACTTTCAGAGTTAATAGATTCCTCCACCCCTCTTTGCATCCGCTCCATGATTATAAAATACATTTTTTAATAAGTGTGTTAGCTTAGCATAATGTTTTCTGTTATTTAAAAGTGACGAACAGTTTCACTTTGGAGAAAATTGCATAAATAAGTCAAATGCTTCTGTGGTCTTAACTTGAATAGGGTGTCGAAAAGAAACCTAAAGCAGCTTAGACTGTTTTCCAGCACTGAGGCAAAAAACATGCTAAAAAGATTGTAAGTGAGCTTATTTCCATTTCAGGTATTTCTGTCGGTATTATCCATCATCTGCTGCGTATGATGTCTGGAAGTTCTCATGGTTTTCCAGTGTTTCCTCAAATTTAGGATTGACTGTAGTTTTTAAGAGCTTGATTGGCTCAGAAATTGATACTGGATTGTAAAACTAAACTTCTACATCGCTGGTTTACATGCAGATCAGTAATGGCTAAAACTTCAGTAATGTTAAGTCTGCTTAGAAGAAAGAAGAAAAGGGCAGTATCTTGCTTCAGTTCACAGGGAAGAAATATTAATCTTACTGAAAATCATAAGCGGACATCACGGCAAATTTTCTGCAGAGGCCAATCAAGGGGAGGGAATTATTTTTATCTTCTAAGATATCCCATTTCAGGTCAAAATTAAGGTGTGCTAGTGAAGCAGACTGAGGAGACGAGGACATTGTGTTACTTCTGCACTACCTAGTTCAAAGATTTCAGCCTGTCACAACCCTTGAATCAAATGGAGGACTGGGGGGCTGGAGTGGAAAAGCAATTTTACAGAATGATAAATGCAATAAATGTTAATCTATGTAAGTATGTAAATACATTTAAAAGGTCAATCTGCCTTCTTCAGATTCCTGTCCAGTGCTGTGCAGCGGAAACGGAGAATATGAGAAAGGTCACTGTGTGTGTCGAAATGGGTGGAAAGGACCAGAGTGTGATGTTCCAGAAGAACAGTGTATTGATCCAACCTGCTTTGGCCATGGTACTTGTATCATGGGCGTCTGCATCTGTGTCCCTGGATACAAAGGAGAGATTTGTGAGGAAGGTTTGTGAAGTTTCCCTCTCTATAGTTAGGGTGTTTGATTTTTGTCTTTAATCTCCTAACCTGTTTTAAGGTAGTTAAGAACTCACGTAGATGTGAGAAGCTTGCTGTGAAGCAGTACCGTTTTGCTCAAAAGCACCTTTACTGTCTCATAGAAAGTAACGTTAAGATAGAAAATTATCAAAGGTAAAGGCATTCAGGTCTCAGTGACAGTCAGTGGAAGCTGATCACATAATTTCCAAGATTCACATTTTTATTCTAAGAGATTAAAATTATTTAACATTGTCTAATAAGACCATCTAATAATTGTAGCATGGACAGTCCTCTGAAATACTCAGTTTCTCTTTCGGTCCAGGAGGACTCTAGTTCTCGGATGATTTCCTGAATCTCAGTAGCAAGAACAGAACTGGGTGGAAGTTTTTGCCTTTCAGCAAGCAGTGTATTCTCAATCCTCCAAGAGTTTCCTGGAAAACATCCCAGCAAGCAAGGATTCCTTTTTTTTTGTGAAAGCTGTGAGACCATCTTGATTTGTTTGACTCCACTTTTCTTCTCTCAGGCTCCAGATACTTTTTTCAGGAAGGGTGGCTGGCGTCCCCAGTCCTCCTTGCTGCCAGTGACCTCAGTCCCTTAGAACACACTGTCAGAGAGCCTGTGCAGACTTTTTTACTTGGCCAAAAGCTAAGGGTAGGGCAGTCAGAAGATCATTTAAACAAAATATGATATGGTGTTCTCCAAAGTAATCAGAAGATCGTAATCAGCTTCTCCTTTTCTTCATTCTGTTACATCTTAGATTTTTCTGCGAGGAACGTACTGACAATATAAAGCCAAAGGAGCAGCAAACAGTTTCAGTTTACCAGAGCATATTGTGTAATTCTGTTGTCATATGTCATTTTTACTGTGAGCCTGTGTTCAGGGTACTAAACCGGCATCCTTTAAGGCTTGGCTAATAAAAAGTGGGAAATTCTGAGAACAAGTAATTGCACTTTTGCTGGTTGCGGTACCAATGTGTCTCTGCCCTCATCTATAGAAAGAAGCAGTTGTCGTTTGCCTGTTAGCATTTCTGAGATAGCTCATCAGCTTTGACTTTCTTCCCCTGTGCATAGCCTCAGAAAGCAGAACTCTTCTTCATGCTTGCCCTGATCTGATGATTTTTCACTAGTCCCCTTAGCCTGAAGCTAGTGACAGCATACTTTGTGCTTCCTGCTATATAAAATTTAGGTAATTCTTTTGAGTAGCACGCAGAGGAGGCTTTTTATGTGGCTCGAATTCTCTAGTCAGAAAAATGTCCAGGATGGATTTGATGGATTTGACATACCTGGTACGGTTTTTAAAGGGAGGATCAAGAGAATGCTTCAGACATACTCAGTTGTTGGTAATTTCAGAAACGGACAAAAACGAGAAAACCCAAATGGGAAAAAGCACTTAATACACAGATTTACTCACTGAGGCCGTGATGCCAAACAAGCCTGTAGCTGGTGAGAGGCTGACTGCTGTTTTCAGTTGCTTTGCTTCTTTCCATAACATGATCCTGCAAAATGGTTGAAAAATATAATTGAGATAAATGTACTCAGACAGCTATTGCAACGAAGAGTATGAAAACATTGGATTTTTAAAGTGAGACGTACTTAAATTTTAAAAAAAGGTGGAATTATGTAGAAATAGGGTGGATGAAACAAACCTGCGCAACCAGGTACAGTGGGTTTTTATTGTAACAGTGTGTGCATGACATGACTGTTCAGTTTACTGTATCGTACAACATAACTTGTGCAGTAGTGGAAGTAATTCTGTCAGGAATTCAGATTACATTATTGTATGTAAATATGAGTTTAGCATTACAGCAATATTGTTAAGATAGCAGACATAGTAACAGATGTACTCTTCAGGGAACAGCAGTAGCTACATGTATTCATTGCTATGGCAGTCCTTTGAATTTGTCCTGTCAGATTATCATTACTAAAGTGAGTGATACTTTTTAAACTGTTTATGGAGTCACTCAATTAATTTTAAAAGATCAGCAAAATAAAGAGCTGTCTCAGGATGAGAGAAAATTGCTGAGCATTTTTGTCCTATGCTTAGCAAGATATGCGTTGTCCAGAAACACTGATTCCCCTCTTTCAGAATTACATTGTGCTGTGCACAAGCCTGGAAGGCTGAAAAAGATACAACATAAATCTTGAAATAAGATCTTGAATTGGTGGCATAGCAGCTCAAAAGATAAAGCATCACTTCTTTATTCTTAGGTCAAAAGGTCCTATAAACTGGAGGCCGTTAATCTCTACGTCTGAAGTATTTAGTCTTCCCTTACCGAAGCAGAGAGCGTCTCTTCATTCCTGTAGCATGGAATACTGTTTGTTAAGTTTACAATTTAATTATTAAAACAGTACTTGTGCTGCTACTTGAAAAATACATACAAGAACTTTCAAAGTGCCTCTTTAACATTAGTGTGAAGCATGATCTAACATGAATAGGCTTTTGGCTAATTGTTTCCCATGCTCGGACTCCGCAAATCCTCTTCAGCTCTGCAGTCTTGCTGCAGCCTCCAGAGAAGGCAGGCTGTGTTCTGCTTTAAATTTATCTTGTTAAAGAAATGCTGGGGTTTTATGAAAGAATATGCTGATTATACAGGACTAACCAGCTGATTGAAATTCTTCTACAGGGCTCCTGAATTTTTCACTAGGAATAGTTTAATCCAAATTGAGAACAAATTTAGCTCTTTGTCTGTTTGCAAATTGTTCATCAGTATGTTATGACTTTTATGAATCTGTTCATTATCTGCAATTGCCCAGCACATACTTTTTATGAGTGTATGAGATCTTTTTACAGAGAGCATTCAGTCAGAGATTCACTACTCAGGGTTAGTGGATGGCCATTTTTTTTTGTATCAAATTTTCATCTGTAGAGATAGCTTTCCACAAGAAGATGAAAGAATAAATCTTTCTTTTCCCAGATGTAAATAAAACACAGAGCACAAATACGCAAATGGAAACACAATGCACAATTGTAGAAGTAATTATTAACTGCTCCAGTTCTTTCCCAGCGCTGCTGCTGAAGCTCAAACTTCACTGACTTGGACCAGTAGATCTGTCTTGGGAATCTGCATTTTAAAAATAAGACAGTATCCTTGACAAGCAGAATCGTATGATCTCTAACAGTCTACGTGCTTGCTTTTTTTCTTTTTTTTGGCTTGTACTTTTGCACAGATGTTAGCATAGACTGTTTTTTCCTTGTGTTTGTTAACATCGTTTCAGTTTGGGTATTTGCACAAAAATCACCAAATTAATCTGAATCCCTGATGTTGTATTTCACTAGGAAACCACTGTAAAGGTGCAAGTTTTATGCTCTAAGTCATATATTCCCTGCTTTCCAGAGGACTGCTTGGATCCGATGTGCTCTGGCCATGGTGTGTGCGTTCAAGGGGAATGTCACTGCTCCACGGGCTGGGGCGGTGTGAACTGTGAGACGGCGCTTCCCGTGTGCCAGGAGCAGTGCTCGGGGCACGGGACTTTCCTCCTGGACACGGGACTCTGCAGCTGTGAACCGCAGTGGACGGGTTCAGACTGTTCAACAGGTGTGCTGGAGATTTTATTTTTTCAATAATGCCTATGCTTTCTGTTTGAGTCGTGAAAGAAAGTAGTTACTATTACTGTGCTAGTATGAGTTTAAAAAACAAGATAGGGATGAACCAGGGGTGCTGTGGCATGGCACTTAATGGGTTTGTCAGCAACTGGCTTTCTGTTGACAAGGCTAGAAAGGCTTTTCCTCTGTGACAAGAATGTTGACTGCCTGATGGCATAACAGCGAGAACAGTAGTCCTGCAAGAATGCAAGTGCATCCTGGCATGGATTGGAGTTAAGCATGACTCTCACCTGAGATGTTGAACGCTTATCAGGCTCATGGAATGAGGGAATCCACAACTCTGAGAGAGACTGGGAGGATATGAAAAAAATAACAGTCTAAATGCAGTGACTGATGAGTAAGAAGGCTCTGTCAAAAAATCTTTAAACAAAAATGACCATCCATTCTCTCACGCTGGGATAAAAAAGCTTTTCTTTTGTAGAGGACCATCAAGGTTTGATCCCACTGAATTTGATTAAGAGTTGAAATGGATTTCCTATGTGCTTTGTATATTTTCGTTTCGTTTTCTTGAAATGAATGCACTCTGGACATTTTACTCTGTAATGGAGCATGTCATTACCAATGTACATTTTACTATTTTTTTGCCCTGTAAAGCTCACAAATCCGGAACCTCAGATGATAAGTAGCACATCCCAGTACAGAATAGATGCAAGTGACAGATTTGCTGAATACTGTGGAATACAACCAGTGGTCCAAGTCACCAATTTTTCTTAGAAATCATCATTCAAAAGAACACTTGGAACAGTATAAATTTCCATTCAGATCTTTAAAGTGTATGGTTATGATCTTTAAGTTGGGACTTATGAAATGTCCCCCTCCATGATAACTTTTTAAGCAACAAAATATTGATCTGCTAATAATTTTCAGTGTTTGTTACAAAGACGCTGCATTCTTTCTACACTCCAAAATTAATACATGCACTTTCAGTCTGACACTGTCAGATATGGTACCTGCTTTGATAAGAATTGACTTTTTATTGTCTTTCAGCAAAAGCCTGGTTGCTTGCATTTTTATCATGTATTTTATTATGTGTTAAAAATATTCCCTGAAGGTTAGTAATATAGTAGTACTTCCATTAATGAAGCAAATAATTAGGGAAGGTGCTAATTATGTACTAATTTTTTACTCACAAAATATGCAAACTAATTCTGTTCTAATACAACGTTATTGTAGCTCAAAGAGAGATGTTAATCTCCAGTAGGTCTGTTGTGTCAGGTGCATGGGGCAATTAGTAAGGGAACAAAGAGCTAATAAATAAGTGCAGTGAAGAGGCTTTTATCTTGTGTGCTAGGATCATAGTTTTCATGTTTGTCTCACCTCCAAAGCTGTTTTGATTAATTTTTAGAAGAAAGGTAACTTTTTTCCTTACCTCCATGAACCAGTAGGGAAAATACCTCTCTTTATTCCTACTGTCTTCTGAGTTATCAAAGGATGCTTTTACAACCACCAACAGGCATCTCTCTATAGCTAGATACTTCGGATTTCTCCTTTCAAATGTATCTTTCTTCATCGGTGTTAAACTAGATTCAGGATTGTTGTGGCAATACAATGAGTGTTAGACTGGAGTATAGATGTTCATTTGTGCTTGAGACTTTCTTCCTAGGATCAGTGATTGCTGTGCGTGCTGGAAGTAAAGCTTGATTTTAGTGAGGAAGGAAAACATCAGATGAGTAAGTCAACAAGGTCAGAACAAACGAGCTGTCATATGCGAATGGAAAAAATCATGAGGTTCTGTACAACGAAGAGGATGAAAAGGGTAAACCACAAACTGCTCGTCTGGAATCAGACAACAAGGAAAGCTTTGCAACTGATAGACGAGCAGTCTTTCAGCCTGCCTCAAACCCTTGCACTTTCCCCACATCTCTGTACCGCATCATTGTCAGTACTGTGAAAATTTGCCTTTCTGTATCACCTTGAAGAATATAGGCTCCTGTCCTGATGATTTCTGCATTCCCCAGCAAATTCCAAATACTTTCAAAATAGAAAGATAAATTATTTTAAGTTTTATGTTTTTCCTAAATAGAAATTAATATATCTTGCTGTACTTTAAAAAGAAGAAATAGCAAAGGTGCCAGAATGCTTTTGAGTACATTATCCCAGAAACACTGTGGCCCACCTGAAGAGGGATGAGCCATCTCTATGATACCTTCCCCTACCTGCCCATCTCTAGCTCTTCAAACAATAAGAAATTCCATTTTACAAGCGGCAGACAGGGGAAAGACTGAAATCAATGTCTGATGTCAGATGAAGGGTGATTGTGTGACCCATGCGTGTCCTGAAGGATTGCCAATGTTTGGAGCCCCAGCCTGAGATCTGGAATCATTCATGGATTTTTGAGGCTGGGAAAGACCATGGTGTTCATGCTGTTTGATTTTCTGTAGGACATGTACCAAAAAAAATCATCCTTCGGTTTCTGCTTGACACTCATGATTTCTGTTTAGTTTTTAGAAATTCAACCTTCTCACAATGACTGCAAATGAAGGATAGTCTACCATGTCCTTAGGTAAATTGTTTGAATTATGCCTGACCCGCTCTGCTAAAAAGTGCACCTTCTACTCCCAGTTTGAATAGGTGAAAAGTCTTACAATTGTGTTTCTTTCTGTGAGGTGAAAGACTGTCAAATTCTTTTTCAAATTAATTACATTTTTTGTCCTTAATGTTTATAAAAAGAGCCAATATTTTAAATCCATTTGCTTCTTATAATGCTACATACACACACCTCTCTCTCTCCACCACCACCCCTTTCTCCCTCTCCCTCTCCCTGTCTCTCTCTCTTCTCCACAAGAAGAATAATGCCAGAAAAAAAAATGTCTATTTCTTGGATTTTGGATAGGCCTTTTGGGAAGTATGACTGACCACATAAAGTATGCGTTTTCCTTTTCCTATTGCTTCATAAAAAAAATTACATCAAGGGAACACTGAAATTCCAAGCTTAAATGTTCAAAGGCCAAAGAAAGACAAAAGAAGATACCTACACGTTAACGAACTCATCTTTCCTGTGTTTCTTATGAAACAGGTTTCACTTTTCACACTTAAGGAAATGCCATTTTGCTAAGGATGTATGGCCTCATCATTCAAGCAGTTACTTGCTCTTGTATATACTTGCTCTTCTGCACAGTTGCTGTACTAAAGACAATGTCTTCTTCTAATCTACCAGACTGTTCAGATCAGATTCTACATGCAATTGCATGCTGACAGTGTTTGGATACAACAAACACTGAACTGTGACATGATTGAATTAATTGGTTGGTAAGAAGCAGCTAGTTTAAAAAATGTGAAATGTGTATATAGTTATATATAAATATTTGAGGGAGCACATGCACAAAAGCACAGAGTAATGGAGTGAATTGGATTTATTTCTAGTCTTCCCTCGCATGGGGCATGGTTTCTAAAGGGACTGTCAAAATGAGGAGGCTATAGCTGTGATCCACCTAAGTATTGCAGAGTCCATCTTGGAGGCTTCCATATAGGAGTATGAATTCTGGCGTTATCCCCTTTTTTGGGTCAGCAGCTAAATGTCTCAGATTGTCCATTGAACTTTTGCAATGCTTCTTCTGAAGAGCTCTTCCTTTTCCTTTAGGCCTTATGTATGTTCTTAAGGAATTAATTAATTCAATAGAGTAGAATAATTCAACAGACAACATCTGTACTACAAAGGCTGGTATAACTAGGGCAGCCCTAGTTTGTGTTCAGAGTTGAGGATTACTCTTCTATTCAAAAATCACTCCAGTGTTAGAGATGTTTCTGACACCGTGGCTGTGGAGAGAAGCTGTGTGGCACTGAATTAGCTACCATATAACCAGTCCAGAGTCCATCTGACTTACTGCTCTAGTTAAACTGTCCTGCATGACCTATCAGCTTGAGCATCTTTTATGTATGAGGATTAGTTGGCAATCGGGCACCTTTGTAGTATTGCTACAAAGCATACTGTTAACAGCTATGAGCTGGGGAGAGCAGATGCCTGCTGCCAAATTCATTGACATCCTCTCCTGATGTGGCCATTACACCAGCTTCTAGCCAAAAGAGTGGTAATTCTGAAGTGCTTCAATATCTTATTGTTATCATCAGAGGCCTGAGGCTAAGATTCTTCTCCAGTGTAGCATAGACCTGCTCACTTTCTTTGCACTGCTTTGATTCCCAAAGTATTTCTAAGACCAAAACAAACAGAGCCACAACACTGTTACAGTTCCACACCGTCCAAGCCAGTTTTGGCTAGTCAACCTAACACAGACGTCCAGCATAGTCTGTGCTCTGACCTGTAGACTGCCGAAAACCGACCTCACTGCACCACCTCCAGATATTCCTTCTAGGTCCAAAGTTCTTGATGGCCAGTTGCCATCCCTTGAGGTCCAGAAAATCCTCTTACAGAACTCCAAAACAGCTGTCAGGATATGTTTTCATCGTGTTTGAATCGGTTCTCAATAAGAGCAGCTCAGTATGGCTTGAAAGTTATTCAGACATTTAGTATTGCTAATCCTACACTACTTGTAGGACACAACCTATGTTGGCTTTTTATTCAGCTCTGTTAAGATCCATCCTTTCAATATTCTTAGCTGGATATCTGTTACGGACACATTTAGCCTCTTTCTACCCTACATATTGAACTTCCATGAAAAGCCATTTTCTTTTGTTAGCTCAGATTTCAATTTGCCTATCCCAAAGATGACATGGTTTTCATTCAGGCTTTGCCTTGCTACTTATGTGCCTATTTGTAAAGGCTCTTCCTATCAGCTAACATTCAAACAGAAAGATAATATGCTTCTGATTCTTTTGCCTTCTTTAGACAGCATCAACTGAATTTTACTCTGAAAATATTGACAGATCTTTAGCTACACTGATCAAAACAACGTTGATAGGTATCCTTTCTACAGCCGTATGTGACATCAGGAGAAAAAAAAAAAAATCACTTTCTGTCTGTACCTAAGATTTGGTTTATTATATGGTCAAGATCAAAGTGCTTTAGTTGTTCTATATGATTATACGCTGACATGTATTTACCATGAGGGAGATGGATTAGCCTGTTTTGCCAATTTGCCAACTGGCTTGAACACTGAAGGTCAAAAACAAGCTGTGGCTTTCACTGCTTCAAAATTATACCAATGTCAGACATTTGTAGAGAAGCAGCATAGAGTTCTTCCAGCTGAGTTCTTCCAAATGCTGTACCTTGGACATAGGTGTTATAATTGCAGTTGCAAGGATCAGTGCTGCAGTCATTATTCAAGTAATGTAATCGAATCTTTCATTCCTGCTGGCCTGAGTGGACATTGCTTGCTGCCTTTACCTGTGGTGTAATCTACGTTGAAATATACACAGAGATCCAGTGTCTTCTTCCACAGTAACTTTATTTCTTTAAGTTGTTTTAGTCAGCTGTCCCTTGAACAGTCATCCATCCCACTTTTTGCAGTCTTCACTTTGGACTGTATGACGAATGAGGAGAGTTGTGTCCACTTTTGCCTAAAAGTAAGGGAGGCACGGCTGTTAGGGCCAAGCTAAGCTGATCTCAGGCAGAGGTCCACAGACACGTCCAAGGAGAGCTGTCTTTCCACCATTTTGATTCCCAAAGTGTTTCCAAGACAAAAAGAAACAGCAACAGCACTGTTACAGTTCCACATTGTCCAAGACATTGACCCCAACAGTCACACTTACCATACAGCAAATAGGTCGCCTTCAAACATTGTAATGGCTTTAGCTCATGCTGTCAAAAAAACCATGTGATTTTATCTCTCTAATCGTTAGTTTGTGGAAAACAAATGCTTCTCTGATGTAAAGCACTGAAAATTAAAAACCCATGATAATATTCACAATATAAATGTGAGTATTCTATGTTTGAATTAATCCCTTACTATCTTGTTTATCACTTTGCTCATTTAGTTTTATTTTCCTAGTTCAGTCGTCCTTTGGCAAGTTGCACAAAAATGCCCAAAGGCATTTGGCCGTTACCAATTTAGCCATCTGACAGTGGAGGGGCCCAAGAGAGATGCACAAGAGATTGGGTTCCATTTCTCGTTTAGTCTCCCCCCTCCTCTAAAAGATATGAATAGAGAATAGAAATTTCATACTTTGTTCCAAGTGAGACTGATTATAAAATACCTTTTGTGAAAACTACCTGTGCTGGAAAAGGTCATCCTTGGAATACTTCAGAGTCTCAGCATCTTTATACCATACTGAATCCAGTTATAATTGTATGTGAAAATCCATTATTATTCAGACCTTCAACATATGGCTCAGCTGATCTGTGCAGTATGGGGGTGATTTACTGTGTACATGACAGAATAATACAGGAGGATGGAAGACTGATAATACACTATTTTAATGTCACCAGGACTTCAGTATAGTCAACTTTCTACTTACTGTCTGTGGATCTTTGTTGCTTTATTTATAGGCTGTCATCCAAAATCCCTTGATGTTAATGAGTCATCTCCCTTTGAGGCATATAGGCAGTGCTTTTCAGAAAGACAAAATCAAACTTGTGAGTACTGACTGCTCGTGTCGGGTAGAAGGGAAGCTCTGGCTAATCGAAGGTGCAGCATCAACAAACTGAACAAAAAAACTCGTCTTCTGTTCTCAGATTGACACCTTTAACATGGAGCCTTGGATTAAGGGGTTGAAATATCAAGAGAAAATGGATGACAGAGCTATTCAGTGGGGCAGAGCCTTAGCTAGCATAAATTAGCGTAGCTGCAGTGATGCCACCAGTGCAATCCCAGTGTGCTTCAGGTGAGAATCCAGCCCCGAGTCACAAATTAATTGTAGCACTGTCCTGGTTTCGGCTGGGATAGAGTTAATTTTCTTCCTAGTAGCTGGTACAGTGCTGTGTTTTGGATTTAGCATGAGAATAATGTTGATAACACACATGTTTTTGTTGTTGCTAGGTAATGCTTACACTAGTCAAGGACTTTTCAGCTTCTGCGAGAAGCTGGGAGGGGGCACAGCAGGGACAGTTGACCCCAACTGGTCAAAGGGACATTCCATACCATGCAATGTATGCATGCTCAGTATAGAAACTGGGGGGAGTTGGCCGGGGGGGTGACCACTGCTCGGGAACTGGCTGGGCATCGGTCAGCGGGTGGTGAGCAATTGCATTGTGCATCACTTATTTTGTATATTCTTTCATCATCATCATCATCATTATTATTTTCCCTTCCTTTTCTGTCCTATTAAACTGTCTTTATCTCAACCCATGAATTTTACTCTTTTTCTTTTCCTGATTCTCTCCCCCATCCCACTGCGGGGGGAGGTGGGAGTGAGCGAAGGGCTGTGTGGTGTTTAGCTGCCTGCCGGGTTAAACCACAACAAGCACTATGCCTAAAATATTACAGACTGAAAAGTAATGAAATCTGTGACTCAGCTGATGCCTCTGACATCCTGTCCTGTATTCGTTTCTCTAGACTCTATTCAGCCAAAGTAGGCCAGTTTCCATCCTCCTTACTCCAGGACATTTGTCATAATTTCACTGAATCCATTTATACCACTGAAGCAACCTAATTATGATTGGGAAAAGAATACTGGCAGTTCTTAGTCACAAAAATATTCATCCTAAAATGATTATATGGAGATGGTATATATTTAGCGTATCTATTTTTGGTTAAGCTCTCTCTAGCAAGATTGGTGGTAATTTTACAAAGGGTAAAAATGGATCAGCAGCCTCTTCCTTCAGTATCTTGCGAAGCATAAAACCTCTTTAAAACTGAAGTGCTTTGAAAAATGCAAAATGTTGTAATTGTTGTAAATTGATATGTGCAGAGTAGAGTAATTTAAAAATCATTAGAAGTATGCATTTTTTAAAGTTCTTCAAAAAGAAATGAAGGCATAATACGGTATATTAATATAGTTCAAGACATCTCAAATTGGTTTCAAAATTAAACATCAAAAACCGCAACTTGAAAAAATAATTAGGTAAAACCATTTCATCGCAATCAGAAAACTCTTCAGGTTTAGGAAATTGCAAATTATGGGTGTCAGTCATTCTGATTTGCCAAGGACAAGGATATTCACTACAAACAACTCGCAGTAGTGAAAATAGCCTTGAAATTTCCTCAAAACGTGATGTAATCTGCCATGCATTTTCTATAGACTGTTCCATGTTGGTACTTCTACGCTGCTCCCTATTTTAGACAAATCTCAAGGATTATACTATAACCATCCTTCATTGTTCTGCTCTAAAGAAATGATGGACTTACTTAATTTCAGCTAACTGTCCTCTTTCTTTAATTTGTGAGGAGCTTTGACTATTACCGGTCTGCTAATTAGAAGGATGATTGAAGTTTCCCCTGCTGTACATTGTCTGACATTGTAGAAAGACTCTTCTTTACTACTGTATATTTCATTGAAAAGAAAAAAAACTATGTGTGACTAGTTTGATTTGTATCTCCTGTAGAGTTGCAAGAGTTTGCAAAAAGATATCTGGTGAGCAAGATTTCTATTAAAAACTTAGTAGTTAAAGATTGGAACACTTAATATGTGTTGCTGAAGAATTTAAAACATGAGAAATTTAAGGCAGTGAAGAAGCACTCCAATAAAAATTAATTCTCCTGCATGTTGAAATCAGTCCAGAGGGAACCAGAAATACCTGATGTAGTCATGTATTGATTTAGGAAATAGGATAAGTCAAGGGTATGAGATATACAGTGAGGAAACTTAGGATGTTTTTCAACTGATTGCTGCTTATTTTGCAGATATGCCAAAAATAATGGCTCTTTCCTTCCCTTTTTCTTCCTGAAAATTAAGATTCTTAATCTATTGCTGTCTGTACCTCATTCAGCAATTACTGGAAATATCCCTCATTCGAATGTAAACATAATTTACTTAAGTCAGTTTTTGTAAATCCTGGTTTGATCCACAAAAAGGTACTACTTTTTCCAGCGGGTGGAATCCACAGACCCGATTTAGGATGCTTCTATCCCAGCAGTTCTCTTCCCTAATCCAGGAGCAAGATACCCGAATTGCTCTGGTGACAGCAATACGGTCCTGTTTATCCTACCTTCTAGGTAGCTAACAGAGACTTTCCTCTCTGTATGCACGGCATCGCGTCTCTATGGGGAGTCGTCGTGTCCAGGAACTGTCCACCTCAATGTGTTTTGTGCTGGGCCAGCTCCAGTAGATCTGTTTTGAGAGTAACGCTCATCAGGATCCTTAGGCAACACCTGTGTAAGATCATGCAGATTGTGAAACTAGAGGGCTTAACGTAAAGCTATTATGACCTCAGTTGTGTGATTATCTAGTAGCAAAACCTGGCAAATAAGTGGGATTTTAGTAGCAATTCAGGTGCCAAAGTGGTTCAAGCACCACCAAATTAGGTAAGCGAAGCAAAGGGTTTACGGGTCTAAATTTTGGATTTAGACATTTAAAGTTATAGTTAAGTGCCTGCATCCCTTTTTGCATCTCAACCTCATCATCTACATGGTAGTCAACCTACTAGACAGTGATTAAGAGCCATAGTAAAACAACTGACAGGATACAGTATGGAAAGGACTTTTGTGAGTACTCTATATCCAAGAAAATATCAAGATGGAAATTCTGAATATGCAAGGCTCGTACTCCACAAGAACCCTTTATAAAAGAGGTCTTTGAAGTAGAGAAGTTGTGGGAACGTTCTGCTGGTGTTGTGGGTGCTGCAATGGAGGGGAAAAACCAGCCTAGACGGACAACAGAACAGTAGTGACATACAAAATTTTCAACTTTTAATTTGCTAAGCCAAGTCCAGTGATGAAACTCTGACAAGTTATCCATACCACCAGCATTTAAAGAAGGGTTCTTGTGTTAGGAGGGAGCTTCCCTTCCTCACAGCTGGAAAAGCACAAATGGGAATTCCTAGAGCAAGGGTACAAAAAAAGCACTAGAAATTAACTCTATCCCTACCGAAACCAGGACAAACAACTAGAGGTTTTGTCCTTCAGTGAATTTCAGAATATGTATTATGCAAAATGTGTTGCATCAGTCCCTGAAAGGCAGATATTTATAATATTCTCTTACTGTCATGGTAAGGGTTCTGCAAAAATAGTTATCATTTCAATATGCTTATGCAGCAGAGTCTATGAAGTTTAACTTACCTCTGAAAATAAGAAATTGCTATTGATAAAAGTCAAAATCATGGGAACTTTCTTTTCTCCTACATATTGCATTTTTAAGCTTTTTGATTGTGTAGATTGTTGCAAGGGTAATATATGTAAACATCTAAGGAATTCCTGGTCTCTGCCCTCTTTAAGGACTTTTGCTTAAATGTTTAGGCTCAAGGAATACTTTTTAAATAAAATGAAATTTATAGTAATTATGCAAGAACATTTCAATGGTGATAGAGCAAAAACTCCTTGTGCATTGTAGCTGCAGTGTACATTTGGGCATATTGCTCTTCAGTTCAGGAAGCCTTGGCTATATTGTAGACAGATTATTAAAATAGTATCTATCACCTTGTGATCCAAAATCATTTTCTGATGGACTGCGGAAAGCTGATTGTTCACATGGCACATTTGTATTTTCAGCTCCTACTCTGGTCACCCATGCACTCATTACAAAAATGCCTCGAAGAAGGGTGGCCAGCCTGGCGGTGCCTCTGTCAGCTCTGCGGAGCGAGAAGTAGCAGGGTATCTTTGAGCAGTATGTGGCTGGGCAGCATGTCCTGGGGATAACAGAACTGCCACAGCAAAGCAGCGTTTGCATGGGCGAGGAGGAACCAGGGAGAAGTGATGAGTTTGTGGAAAAATGTAGGCAGCGTAGAAGGAAGAGAGCAAGCAAGATAATAAAGGACACTCGTTCCCTTCTTAAAATCTACAAAGCGTTATTGCAGTTCTACCGCGGACAGTGAGGAGTGTGATAGCAGCGCTCACTTAAAAGCCAGGGTCGCGTGCCCAAGGTGCTGCTTCTCCCTGGTGCAGGAAAAATGCAAGTCATGAGCTGCATCTTTGCTTTAGCAGCAACAAGACAGAACAGCAGCTGCCAGATGCGTGTTGCTATTTCTGTTCATGCTGCTGACACAGAGGAAGTTACGGTTTATTTACTGGGAGCTGCTTCATCTCTCTCTGTACTCATCTTCACAAACGCAGCAATGAACATAGAAATGTTTTCTCCTTGTCCGTGTAAGCAGTGTTCATAGTCAGTCACTGAGCACTGTGTGACTTTTGCTAATTGAGGCTGCGCTCCTTGCTTTTGTGAAAGAGCTTGTTATGCCTGGCTGTTGTTTGTCCAAGAAACTGCTTATTTGCGCTAAAAAAAGAGGAAGCAAGGCTGATTTTGCTTTTGATTGTGAAACGGAGATGTTACTTAGAAGCTGGTAAAGACCTTTGATTTCTCATATTAGTCGTTACTGTGATACAAATTGTTTGTTGGGAACACAGAGTTCCTAAGGCTTATTTTAGCTGATCCATTGTTTCTGTCTGTCCATCTAGTCTGACTCTTCCCTGAAAAAAAAATTGTAAAAATGGAAGCACATCCTTTTAAAAGCATCCAGTCCTAGCGCTTCTGCAAGTCACTGTCCCCTTTCCTTCTGAGTGCCATCTCTATGTCCGATTTGGGCAGCAATGGCATCTGTGCCATTTTGGGGCTGCCATTGCTTTTACACAGGTGAATCTGAATAGGCGTTCCTATGTTGAGAAGTAGTACCAGTGCCCACTCTTTCAGCATTTTGAGCCCTTCGGAGATATGATAAGTAAAATATATCTTCATTACTGAAGTCAGCAGGTGCATCTAACGTACAGAGCACATGTCCTGGGTGAGGTAAGCACTTACTGCAGCAATTTTTGTGGGTGGACCCATATTCAAAGGTCATCCTGTAAGCCAGTGAATTAAAGATGGTGTCTACTCTTTGCAAATAGTGCTTAAACAAATCGTTACTTCTTTACTGAATATTACTAATCAAATTTACTAATTAAATAATTGTGGAAAACTTCATGCTCTGAGCAGAGCCCCAGTTAGCATTAATAATGGTACTTCTGTGTATCATGAAAGATTTAGTGCTTATATAAAGATGTATCCTGATCCACTCCGGCAATCTGGTGAACCTTTGCTGAAAATAGGTGTCTCAAAATCTTTATTTTCTTTTGATGCTGTATTAGTTCAGGCTGTACCTGTGAGACAGCTTTAAAAAATGTACCTACTGAGCCATCTCTTTGCCTGTTTCCTTTTTCCCTACAAAGCCATTTGGCTGCTCTCCATGTTTCTCATCGTTATCATAGGCCTCATGCCTTTCCCGATTCTCATGGTCTGTCACTGACTCAACAGGTTTCCCATTTTTCCTACACAACTGGCTTTTCAGCCCAAGGAGCTGTGGATTGCATTTTCCCCTCTGTGAGTGAACACAAAGGCATAGCTTTCATAGCTTTCATCTCTCTCATTACTGCTCACAATAGATTGGTCTGGACTGCTTTCTTACTAGTCTCCTGATCAAATAAAATATCGAACAAGGTAGACGTTGCACAGCCTTTCCTTTTGTGGTTCTCAGTGTATTGTGAAGGATTTCAGAGGTTGTTAGAGCATGAAGCTCCAGTGACAACTGTAATCTCACTGCTTTACAACATGTACAACTTGAAATCAAACAGTGGAGACAAATTATAAACCAGGACCAAATTTGACAAGGAAACTCCACATTTACTTGGGAAACACGGTATTTAAAAAATGTCCTGGTCAGAATAGTGCGTGGTTCTTCTCAGCTTTGTGTCAGTCTAATCTTCCTTGCTATTAGGTTACACTTCTGCTCATTTATTTTAAATGTTTCCCACAAAGGCCTTGTCCGACCTGCCAACCTGTATTATCTCTAAGAAAGAGACAGGTTCTGCAGCTGAAATCTCTTGTGTGGCAAGCACAGCATAATTGTATTCTGCTTTACACCAGTAGTATGGCTGGGTAAACAGAGATATACCCAATGGCAAATGAGTAATCCTTTTCAGTGGTATCAATTTTCAGAGCTTTGGCTGCCTGAGATGAAATATCTGTTAGTATGTTTACCATTACCAGTCCAGATTCAGCAGGCTGTATTGATTAAATTTTTGCACTGTAAAAATACCATTTTGAACCACAGCGAAATCGATAAAGGGTGAGAATTTTTATATATACAAATTGGATTTGGATCAGGAAGAAAATATTCTTCATGAGATGAAAAATAAAGCTGAAAAAAACGTGAGGTAAAAGATCTAAGAAGGGGAAAAAGTTTCTCTGTCGTTTCCCCCGCCTCTGCCGTATTTGCCTTTTGGACCTTTCTGTCAGTCCACTGATTACTTTTCTGCACAAATAAATTTTCAAGCAAATTGAGGCTCCCAGTTTGGAAAAGATACTTTCAAATAGGTGTAGCATTATCAGAAGCTACGTTACAGTTTTTTAAAAAATGCAATTACATTCATATATTTTGAGATACACAAGAATGTTAATGGCAGCCTTCCTACTAGAAGTCAGAAGAGCTATTTATAGAGTACTTAATGCATCAGAAGTAAGTTCAATAAGAGGATGGTAGGATTATTTCCAGAAAGCAATTAAAACTGTCACTAAATTGATGGTGAAACATTCTGAGTAACAAACTGTGAGGATATGGCATTTTAGTTCCAGTGGTTTTATTTTATGTGGTAAGAAGATAAGAAAGGTAGTTAGATCTCTGTGAGGCAACACGTCGGAAAGGTTTTCGGCATAAAGCTTACAGTAGAAAGGTTTAAAAAGAAACAACATTTGGAGAATGGAGAGGGTTTGGAGAAGTTTTGCCTTTGGTAGAAATAATTGATCATTGTGTGGTAATTGTGTCTGAATTATCCCAAATAATAGTCAGAGCTGTGTGAGGTTTAGATTGCCCCATTTTGTTCTGAAGACCTTGACTGTTCAATAGTACTTTTCTGCAACTCTTGTCTCTCTGAGGAAGACCAGGCCTCCGGAGATCTCATTGCCTCCCGGTAGAACACCTCCGGGGATAATGCAGTTCATAACATGAAGAAGAGCGCCAGGATCGAACCTTTATTCAGTCAGAGTGATTTCAGCTGTGCTATTTTTCAGTTGCCGGTGAGACCACCCAAAAGCTTATTTACTGGAATCACTGATTTATTTCATAGCAAAACTGATAGATCTACTGAAAACAGGAAACAGGGTATCAGTCATGTAATCATGAGGGGAAGGGGGTACTTAATACGAGTCCAAGTAATAGAAGACATCAAGAAGATGCAAGAAAAGAATGATATTTAAGGAGTTTAAGGAATGTCCACGTTTGTGTAAAGCACGGAAAACTGTAAATAGTTGTAATAGCTTACGAGCCTCTCTAACATCGTTCAGAGCCAGAAAAGAGGGCAAATACGATTTGGAGTAGGACCTGTTGTCTCCTTGAGAATTTTTCCAAAATCATTCCTCTTCTACTTAATATAGTTTTGTATGCTTGCTACAGTCTCTTGCTTTATGACAGTGTCAGAAAGGATAAATATCAATAGCTGAATACATTTAAACATTAAACATTCTGATAACAGACTGTAATACAAAACTATTTCAGATGCAAATGTCTCAGGTTGGGTGAGATGAATCTCACTCTGTGTGTCTTTTGTTGGGATGGGCCACTGAGTCCCACTTTGTGCAAGAGGAGAATCTTTGGAAATGACTGTGGAAGTGATTTTTGAGGTATATGTGAAAACAAATTCAATGCAATAGTTTTGCAGTGTCCATGTAGTTAACGTTAAAGTGTTGCTTTGAATTTATTCACACAAATATGACAAACCGCTCAAACTCACATATTGTTGTGTTATTGTGGGATGACCTTTAATATATTTCATTGTCAGATGTGAGCATGCAGTGCGTGGAGAGAAGGACAAGAAGTATTGCAGCAAGAGAAATTTAGATTGAGAGAGCATTTGTCTGTGAAGATAGTCCGGTGGTGGTAGGTTCTCTGTTGCTGGGAGCTTTTAAGGGATGCCAGGTATGATTTCATTTGGAACAAGGAAGAACAGATGATCATGTGAAGTCCTTTGCACCTCTATTTTCTATAAATCTACATTAAAATAGGTAAACTGGGCTATGCACATAGATAACATGTCAGAACTGTGTATTATTTTAGTATTCTGACAGTAGAGTAGTAGAGTCTTTTTTTTTTTTCCCAAAGAGTTGTCAGTCATTCAGTGATGATCTTTTACATTGATTTATTTTTGATTGTACCAAATTTCACATAAAGTTCTATGGCATTTTCCCATCAAGTGCTGCTTGGTGGTGTGAAGGATGGGGAGAAGATGTAGCAGTAATTGTTGGGGAATGCACCTTTGCTGCCTCTTCCACACAGGAACCTGATTTCTGTTCACAAAACCTGGCAGCTGACAGCCAGAGACTTCAAAATTAATGTTTTGCAGATACTTCCAAGTCCCTTTGATTTCCAGCTCAGGCTTGAAGAGCAGCTGCCGCTGAATACTGGCATAGCCCATGTAATTGCCTCTGTAGCAAAACTGTCCCTAGCTTAATGGTTTATCAGCATAGCTGTGGTTGGCTAGGAATGTAAAAAATTGCACACCTAAGTGACATACTGTGACACTGTTGGAGAAGCCTAGGTTAGATGCAGTTATAACATCCAGATTGCCAAAGGAGTTTGTTTAAATCAGGAAAATAATATAAGCTGTACCATAAAAATAACATATCCTCTAGTACAAATATGTAAAACTTGGTATCTACATTGAACTGCTATAGTGCACTCTCTCAGGTAACCTTCTCTAGTGGGGACAACTTTCCATTAGGTTTTATGGAAAAAATATAGCTCAAGTGCTTTTGAAACTCCTAAAACTTTACATTTTTGAACTGTTTTGTGGTGTAAAAAATTATATTAATAAAGTCAGTTGCTGAAAATGAAAGCTAGAACAGAGTTGTCTCCAGGACACAGCGGGAAGGTAATTTAAAAAGCTCAGGAACATTGTTGAAATTATCATGCAAGCTTATTAAATTCAGCGTATATTTAAATTGAAAAAACTTTCTTTATTAGGCCTAGATAGGTGATTTTTTTGCTGCCTCCAGCAGTTAAGCTTATTGGGTGAAAGTCAGGATAGATTAACTTCTAATCTTTATGGAAAACCACTTATTAAAAAATGGATAGCAAAATTATGAATATGATACTTAAGGTTTAGACTGTCTGTAGAACAAGACTCACCACTGAATGTGAAGAAAAGTAAAATGAAAGTGTTTGCGTAGTATTTGACCACTGTTTTTTAGATAGTTTTGTTATTCTTAGCATGATTTTCTAAGAGTTATTTCTGAAACATGTCAAATTAACATTAAAATCTTCCCTTATCATTACAAATTATAAAATATTTAGCTTTAATTTCCCTTTTCATATCACATAAGTAGAAACTTATTATAAAACACATTTGAAAGAACTCATTGTTGACTTAGGTAATTAAAATGAAGAGTGTGGAGTGAATTTTTAATGCTTTTTAGATTAGCTCAGGAATGATCAACGTATTTGTCTCCTTCTCAAGAATATGTACAAATAATGCTTCACAGCTCACATTTGCCTTCTTCCGAGAAAATTAATGAGCTCTCAGAATTAAGGACACGTCAGTAAAAATTCTAGACTGGATTGAACATTTTTTAAGTCTCTTATTCATTAATTGGTTTAAGTCTAAGGACTCTGAATTTTAGATTTGATAGACTGTACTTCATGAAAGTCTATAAGAAACTGCAGGGGTCGGCTGAGGCCAGCTCCCAGCAATGTGCCAGCACGTTGCTTGCAGTGAGTCTGCACAGCTGAGCTTTTCCTTAAATAAGGAAATTAACTTTCCAGCCCTACACTTAGAGGACCTTGTTTTGATTGCAAAGCGTACAGGTACAAAAACTGAAACAGGGCCATGGATTACTGTGAATTAGGGTGACTCTGTTGGTTTCGTGGGAGCCATGAAAATTCACGCCTACCGAGGATCTGGTCTGTTAGCTACAGACCAGCCTTCAACCCACCACGCTCCACGAGATCTGCCTAGAGCTCAGGCAGGCAAGCTGGGCAGGCGTATATCCCACTGAACGGTGACAAAGAGGGGTGCGAGAGAAGAGATGGCTTTTATGTAAGCCTACAAGCCTAAACACCAGCACAGTTGAGGGACTTCAAATTGTGTTGCACTGTACATTGTGAGAATGATTGGCGATTAATGTAACAGCATAACTAAAGGCTTGTGAGAGAATACCCCTGATTGACTTTTCTAATCCAAACTATAACCTCTTGTCACCTGCCTCCCTTCTTACCTTAAATAAGTCACCTCCCCCTTGCTCTTGTCCTGTGCAGTCTTGTCTGATGGCACAGCTTGTGGCTCCTCAGCAGGACAGCCCCCATCCAGGCTGTGATCTGCGTCTCCTCCCTCGCCCTGCCTCTCTTGCTTCTTTGATCCCTCAGTGGGCTGGTTTAGCTCAGCAAGCTGTCAGGTATTAACCTAGGAAAATAAAGTGAATAATTATCTGCCAGTTTCATGATCTGAATCAGCTCACCACAGTTTCAGATAAGCTCCAGACAGAGCCAGGAGATGGATGGAGAGGAGGGGGACTGGAATAGCTGTTTCAGGCAGAGGAGCCATCTTTGGCTGTCTCAACTGCTGCACCTACCCACAGCTCAAAGCCCTTGCCCCGCTGTGCTGGCCCCTTGTGGAGTACCCACTGCGTTTTGGGCTGCTTCTGAGTCCTGTAGGACCAACTGCTATGGAAGGAGGAAGATGCTCCATTGAGCAGAACGGTTGCATGATGTCTGACTTGCTGTCGAACTTCAGTGCTGTCTGAATTTTTACCACTTTTTATCAGCTTTGTTTGAAGCTATTTACCTATTTCAAGTTATTGTATTGTTTCCCATTGTATTTGGTCGCTGTCCACTCACTCGAGTATCTCATTTTGTCTAGTCTGCTGTGGAAACCCAGTCTCTCAATACAAACACAAATGCTAACCTGGCTCCCTGCTATGCTGATATTTCTGTACTTTTTTTATCTACAGGAGGGGCTAAGGAATTGGTTTGCGTTTAAAAACAGGACAACCTTAACTGATAATGCTTTTTTTTAATCTTAGTTGTTTGAATTAGCTGTGGATTAAAGCCGCAGGTACTACCACGGCATTAATAGGACGATGTTAGGCTTGATTTCCCTTGCTTTGCATGAGAAGTCTGGGGAGAATCTTGGATCATTCACCAAAACAAATGTAAGTCTCAGGATTGGCCTCAGTGACCATAAAGTATGAGTGGGCTGAGAAGCAGGAGAACTAGGGTAACTGAGGAAAGTGTCTGGTCCAAACTAAGAAACCAGGTTTCGTTACGTCTGGTGCTTACAGAATTGGTTTTGATCTGCATCAAAGATGATTTAGATTAAATGTTTTGGGGAAAAAATGCATTACTAGAAGGAAAGACAAGAGCTCGGTAAGATCATTCTGGCATTCCTTTTCCGGAGCAGGTTTGACACACACGTGTTTTGTAACGCTTTTTAGTCAGTTACTGGTATCTGGTTACTGTGCCCTGACTTGCTGGTAGAAATGAGGTGTGAAGACTGAATAACTGGACGCAGGACAACTAACCTAACATTTCCTGTCACACAGAGCCAGTTTGGGGTCCAGAACTCGTGCCGCTGTGCTGTCTTCCCAAGGCAGTGTGGTTGGGATAGAAGAAGCCACTGTATTCCAATAGGCGAAAAATAAAGGAAAATTTGTTCGGCTGTGTGTGACCTTATGTGGGAAAATAGAATAAAAAAAAAGGAGCCTTGTGAGTGAAGACTATATACTGACTGGCCTAGGATATTTTTTTATGAGCTAGGAAATCTTGTATCTCCACTTCATTAGTCTGATTGAACTTACGAGCTTAAATAGTGTTTAAACATTTTATTCTTCATGTGAAATGTGGGGAAAACAATGGAAAACTTTCAAACATTTTAAGATCCGTTTAATTTTGGCGTTGTAAAATAGGAATATGTGCAAGATCTATGTCCCTATGATAGGGATATGCCTACATTGCCTTCGGCTCCATGCTGCTATTTCTTTTATTTGTTTGGAAGATGAGTTTGTCGTGATTAGACTGCTGGGTAGACAGACAGAGGTGAGGCAGGCATGCGTGCCATGTGTGGGAATGTGTTCAAGGATTTCCACAGCTGGTTCTTTGATTTATTTACAGATAGAGAAGTGGTGGGAGCTGCTAGAGCTGCTGACACGATCGGAAGCCCTGTGTATCACTTTGTTTCCCCACTTCAGCCGTTCCAGCCTACATTGCCACTTCTGTATACTGATGCCTACAATATTCCCTGAAGTTTTGGCATCAGCTGAACTAAGCCAGTCCCGCAACTGCAAAAAACTATGTAGCAGAGACTCAATCCAGAAAGGTCAAAAAAAACATCTACTCCACTTACCCCAACGTAGTGTAAGCTACAGAATATTTCTTAAAATCCTCTTAACAATCTTTGCCACTTACAGTAAAATACCAAAAGCACTAATTATAATGAACTAGAGGGAGATCAGGAGAGATCAAAGGCAATCCCTCTAGCAGCCTAAGTCCTTGTAGTAGCAGGTAATTTGTTAGATTTAATTCTCAGGAGTTAGTCCATGCCCCAAGCTATAAAGATAGGTTAAAATAATACCAGTGGTCCTCTGCCAGTCTGGCCTGGGGGCGATTTTTTTGTGATCCCAGATCTGGTGGGATCGGTTTACTTCCTGATCATAGGAGCAAGTACTTGGGCGAGTTCAGTACCAATGAAATAACAGAGCAAGTCCCCCCTGTAGTCCTCTGAGCGGTCTCCCAGGTTTTCAAGGAACCAACAGGTACCAAAACAAAAAAGCCAAGCCAAATTACGCAGCAAGGGGGAAGAAATCCTTCCCAGTACCTGCAGGCAGGCAGTCCAAGGCATGAAGCATTAGATCAGTACATGACCAGCAGGCAGCAATCAAGACTTTCTAAGGGATAATGCCCCAGGCTCAGCACAGTCCTTTGTTTGAATATAGCAGGGCAGTCTCTTTCCTTGTCTTATATACTGTTTTGCAGGAATATCATCAGATAATTATGTTTATTTTGCACTCTAGTATAACACAAGTCCCTGTCTGAATAGTAAAATTAATTATTTTTTATGTAGCTGGTTTTGACTTCCTCAGGACAGTACTTCACAGTTGCTTTTACTGCATTTTCTCTTCGGTTCTTTACCATGCCTTCTGCTTCTGAAGGTGAGTTTGACCATGCTCTTCCAGTTTGTCACTCACCGATTCTTCCGATGGCACTCTGTGCCATCACCCGGCTATTAACGAAAATAAGGGCTAGAGACAGAGCCCAGCATGTCTGCAATGTCACTGTGCAGTTCCATTTCTGTGCTGCTTTTTTCTTTGTGTTAAAATGATTGGAATTGATAAGATTTCAATTTAAACTTTTAAAACTTTTCTTGGTATATACAGTGACAGCATTTGTCACTACAAATGCTTTTAAGAATGTTTATATACAATAGTTCCAAGATATAAATGATCATTGTTTAAAATCTGTCAAGGGAAAAACCTTGCCACAACTAAATATATAACACTGACATTTGAAATCAGAGCAGACACGATTATTTGGCTTACACTTGTAGTGCTATCAGCTGCTTTCTGAGAGGAAGAAGGAGGAAACATTTCTGTGGCAGGTTAATTGCAGAATAACAAGCAAATTCTGTCTCTTGACACAAATTATTCTAAATAAATTCAAACTACATGGAACCTTTTTATAATGAAGCTATTCTTTTCACAGAACAACTTTAGTCTAAGTGGAAGTAGAATTGCAATTGGCATATTGTGATGTATTGAAACAATTCAGGACTTTCATTCCACTTCACGATAAGTGGTGTTCTACAATGCCCAGGTAGAGAAATCGTTCTGAGTGCGATGAAGGAGGTACTCCTGTCTTCCCAAAACAGCTTTTCTGGTTTCTTAGCAGTTGACTCATGAGAGTCAGGAAGGAAAAAAAAAAGTTTTAATCCTTGAAAGGCATTTTAGAACTAGGCAGATCTGCGTGGCCTGTAGGTCATGTGATATTGTATACTGCCGTCAGAGTGGGGTGCTTGCTCTTCTTCTTTCTCACCGTTATCTTTCTGGTGGCTCTTCTTACTGTAAGTGAAGGCCATTTTGCCATCACTACAAATGCCTGAATATCTCAAAGACTTTTGCTTGTATTTATTCAATGTGCCACTTTATCCTTTAATTCATCTCACTTGCAATATTTGAGTTTATAATAGATTTCAGAACTGAGCCAGTGGGAACCGGGAACGGATATGGCATGCTGCTTTTAAAGGCCTCAGCTGAAATCAGTCAAAAGATACGGACTTTTTTGTGTCATTGTTTGTCTGGTTTAGACCCGTTGCCCTACCATATGCAAAGCCACCGTTTCTGCAGTCCCCACCCCAAACAAATAAATGGTCTTGCAAGTAACTGCTAAAGAAGGAGGCAGCCAGATTGTGTGAGGTCTGTACTGGGTGATGAAATCCCATATTTGATCCAATTGATGAGTGATATTAGTATAGAAGTGATTAAATTTAGTATCGGTGCAAATTCTATTTGCAGTAGGAAATTGCTGTTTCACATTATGTATTTTTGTAATCCTACGCAGAGCTGTGTACCCTGGACTGTGGCAGCCATGGTGTCTGTTCAAGAGGGATCTGCCAGTGTGAAGAGGGCTGGGTGGGACCAACCTGCGAAGAACGTACCTGCCACTCTCACTGTGCTGAACACGGCCAGTGCAAGGACGGGAAGTGTGAGTGCAGCCCTGGATGGGAAGGGGACCACTGCACCATTGGTAAGGGCATTTTGTACCTCTAGAAATAAAATACATAAAATCTTAACCAGTTACACAAAGATCTGCCATAGCCGTCAGTCTGATTCAAGTCATTTTGGAAAAACAGAGACCCAGAATCAGGCCAGGTGAAAAAAGGTGCCTCTGCACTGCTGGTGCAGCCTGCTTGTCCCACAGAATAGCAACTCAGTGCAGGTTTCTGTTTAGAGGAAATAACATTGATGAATGATTTTTTTAAAAAACACACAAAAGAAAGATATCTCGGTCCTGACATATCTTTGGGTTGTGTTCATATGTGAACTGTGAGTTAGGAAGGAAAAAAATGTTTAAGAAATAGAAGGTGTGAAGGGATGAAGCTATTATTCAGCTTAAGTAATTCTTGCATTAAATTTCCTGCCTTCATGTCTGAGGATTTACATATTTTTATTATTACTAGAGGTGTTTTTTCTATCGCTGGCTTCTAACAATATTCCTAATAAGGTAAAGCTTTCAGATCTTTTTAGAAGTCATTACTCTACTATACAAATGTCACAGTTATCTTTTTAATGAAATACAACAGGTTTTTGCAAAGTCTAATAGTGTTTCTCCCTAAAATGTCCCAGAGCAAGATTATTCTTAAACATTTTAATTGTTTATAATAGCAGGGTATCTAATTTTCAGAGGTGAGCAGCGTGAGCTTTCATTCTTGCTTCTTGAAAAAAAGTAGAATGGTTTATCTTTCTCTTGATCATTTTAAGAGAATTAATTCACTGGCTCTAGAATTTACTGAATCAGATTTGCTAAATCAAGAATTAGGTTTGTGAAGGAGGAACGGCCTGATTTTGTAAAGATTGTCTAGAGCAAATCCAGAAAAGGACCAAAACAATTAAAAAGATAAACAGGGCTGCTCTTCACATTGTAGGCTCTGCCAGGTATGGCCCAAGCTGTCCTCTGCATGCTTGTCATCAAATGGAGAACAATCGCATACGCAATGTGTTTTGATCACAGTAGCGGGAATAGATCTGACTGCAGTAAGAGGGAGACACTTTATATCTAACCAACAGGTGGCAAGCCATAAGCAAATGGCGTCTGTATTTTCATTTGGGTACAGAAGTTCAATCCATCTCAGTTTTGTTCTTTTCTTTTTTAAGCTCACTACTTAGATGCTGTTCGAGGTAAGTTTTTTGTATCAGCTTTGTGAAAGAGTAATGAAAAGATACACAAGTATTGGGAATGGAGTGTTTTGTGTTACCTGTTCTGTCTGAGCTTCTGTACTGCTAAGTTGCCAGAATAGATAAAACACTTGTTTATGGAGATATATATACACACAGAGAGAGACTTACCGAAGAAAATGCAGTTTTTAACAAATAATGTGCTCATTTGCAAAGTTGTAGCAGTGTAAGCATGTTTCATGTGGCCATCTGATGTGCTGTGTTAGGCAAATCAGTTTTTTGCTCTCGCTTACCATTCCAAAGTAATGACAGAGCTGAGGACTTGCTCAAAAAACTTTGTGTTGATCCTGTCTTCCATGAGAACAATTTTTTTTTTTTCATTTGTGCTTGAAGTAAGTTTCTTTTGATAGAGACGTACGCCTTTTTAAAAGCTGTCTATGCTAGATGTGATATAGTTCTCTTCAAATCATTTGACACAAGAGTTAAATTTTATGTTGTTTTCTGTCTGGTGCTGTTCATTTGATTTCCATGCCTTGTCGCAGGTCCTGCTTATTCATGTCAGTGCAAGTACCTTCCGCGAGTTTGGCAGCAGTCCCTCACTCCTAGCCATGCTGTGCGGAGCGATGGTGCACATTGCCCCTTGCAAAAATGCTGCTAGCTGAAATATCAAACTAACCAATATTCCAGAAAGACCTGGGTGTTTATTTTGTATTTATTATTTTATTTCTTCAGAATTAGATAATAATAAAACCACGTAGGTATTCATTTGATTACATTTATAGTCTTAGAGGATAACCACACACAGAAGTAAAATATAATCATATACAAGAAATGAATTAACTCAGCAGGGCAGTGAATTGAAGTGGAAAAACATCCCTGTTACCCAGAACAGCTCTCACATCCTACCCTTTCCCCCAACTCCCCGAAACAGGCAAATAATTGGCTTTTATAGTATATCTGGTGTTTGCCAACCTCATGCTATTTTAGAGCAGCAGCTTCCAGAATTCCAATGTGAGAAAACAGTGCCACCCATCTCCAGCTCTTCCGAGCAAGAGGGGTCAGACTCTCCAATCTCCCTGTTTGCAGATATGATTGATAAACTCTGCCGGGGGTGAGAAGGAGCGAGATGATGTGCCTAGTGTAAAGCTGCCAGGAAATGTGCTGCATGCTGGGCTGTAAGTCACAACCTGACAGACCAGTCCTACAGATTCTCTGACTCTCTGGTCAGCTCCTCCAAAGTCCTTTTGGAGCATCCAGGGGTTGCCAAACACATATGCAGACTGAGGCCTCTTTCTTCCTCAGAAAAATTCTCTCTGGTGAACACACATGCAGACTGAGGCCTCTTCTTTCTTCCTCAGAAAAATTCTCTCTGGTGACACGTAAGTGTTGATGTTCACTATCAAGTACAGAAGGGCTTTCAGTTCCTCTATGTCCATGCTGGCAAAAAGAAAGGAGCCCTCTTAGAAGGGATGCCACTTGCAATGTTAAGCTTATTGCTGAGCTTTATCCATTGTCCTTTGGCTCCATGTGTGACACGGTGAGGATTTGACAAACGTCTGAGCTGGCACTGAACTAAACAAGCAGATGGACATGAGTATACACAGCCAAGAGACAATTCCTCTCTCACTCTTATAGGCAAGAGATCTAGCTGAGAATGTCCAAATTACTATTGATTCAGAGCTTACAAGTATATAGTCCAGAGGATGCTACAGTCATTGTTCCAGTTTTGATCTAGAATCAGAGCCACTAAAGGGCAAGTGTTTGTCATATTTGAATCGGCTATAGTATGAAGGAAGTGGAACTGGACGTTGGAAGAAAATGCTCCCTCATTTGCCTTCTGTGGAAAGAGTTGTAGCATAAATCATAGAATCATAGAATCATTAAGGTTGGAAAAGACCTCTAAGATCATCAAGTCCAACCATCGACCCAACACCACCATGCCCACTAAACCATGTCCCTAAGTGCCGCATCTACACGTCTTTTAAATACCTCCAGGGATGGGGACTCAACCACTTCCCTGGGCAGCCTGTTCCAATGTTTCACCACTCTTTCAGTAAAGAAATTTTTCCTCATGTCCAATCTAAACCTCCCCTGGCACAACTTGAGGCCATTTCCCCTCGTCCTATCGCTTGTTACTTGGGAGAAGAGACCGACCCCCACCTCGCTACAACCTCCTTTCAGGTAGTTGTAGAGAGCGATGAGGTCTCCCCTCAGCCTCCTTTTCTCCAGGCTAAACAACCCCAGTTCCCTCAGCCGCTCCTCATCAGACTTGTTCTCCAGACCCCTCACCAGCCAAATCAAATTGGCTTTTTCTCAGTCAGCTGAGTATTTATGAACAGAATAAAAAGGTCACCTCCACTCCCTGCAATGTGTAGGATTATGTCCACAAATGCCAGTTTGTCATCTAAACAATATTTTCCATGTATATCTTTGATATAAATGTTGATTATGTCTTACCTTCCTTTGTGATCTACAACTTATTTTTCAATAAGTAGAGAAAGAGATGGACACGGCAGACTGTTAAATATCTTCTTATAAGTTTACTCACTTTTTTCCTGCGCACAAAATGTTACACACTAAAAAATCTTCATTCCTCACTGAGAAGTGACTTTTGGGCAAGCAGAGGGAGGGACCAGGATGGGGATTTTTCCATATTTGGCCAAAAATATAAATGGCTTGCAAGGGAGCTGTGATCATTTGAAGGCAGCAAGTATAATACTATATGAAAGAATGTTAAAGAATAATTGCAACTGTAAAAGAGAAGACGACTCCTCTATGAAGGCTTCTTTTGTACATTTTCTTTTCTAGATGGCTGCCCAGGTCTCTGTTACGGAAATGGGAGGTGCACGCTTGATCAGAATGGATGGCACTGTGTTTGTCAAGTGGGCTGGAGTGGCTCGGGATGTAACATTGTCATGGAAATGGTGTGTGGAGATAACCTGGACAATGATGGAGGTATGATACATAATTCACGTCTCTCTGTTTGTTTGTCACATCCTTGATTATCATTTGAATCTATAGTTTTGGTGTATGTTTTCCTTTTTATCACAGAATGTCAATGTTTGTTTGCTCAAGGCAGTTGTTCTCCACTGACTTCATCTGAAGAAGTGCAGTGAGGGAACAGACCCTTGTGCTAGATGTTATGCAAAGCAGAAATTATGTATGTGCTGTGCCTATCATCCCAGTACTTGACTTTTTCCTTTCAAAAAAACCAAAACAAACAAACAAAAAAAACCCAAAAAAGTGTAACAATTAATTTCTTCTATCTCCTTTCCACTCTACCTCATAACATTGTCATCTATTTCAGAAAAGACAGCCAATAGATACCCAAATGAAAAAACCTGTGTGCCTGTCAAAATGCATCCAGAGTTTAGTCTTAAGTTAATACTAAATGAACACATTTGCAAGCAGAAAGCATACATTTAGAGATGCTTTTTTAGCATTAATCTCTTTCTTAATGTTCCACTGAGCCACAGCACAGTTCTTGCAATTATCTGGACCTACATTTGAACGATTGTTGAGTAAGCCAGCGTAGAAAGTATGCAGAAGTAATTTTTTGAAAGTACCATAAACAGAGCCCTGTACTAAAATAATCATTCGCTCTTCTCCACCAGTTGAACCAGGGCCTTTGGCACTGGGTGCTCCCTACCTCAGACCTCTGTAGTCTTGATTCGTTCTAAGGCTGTGTAAGTTTTAGGTTTGCTGGGAAAAACGTAGTTCTTTCATAAGTTAGTCTCTGCCTCCTTTCCAGTAGTTCATTCTAATACATGAGCTAGTGCATTTTTTTCAGGAAAAACATCCAGACTCTATTTCAAACTTAGCAGTGGGAGAAAAGCCACAACATTCCTCACTGATTGCTCTCAGAGTTAATTATTTTTCCTATCTATTTTAGGAATACTCATTTACTGGACAGTCAAGAAGGACTATTGCTTTCCTCTCCTTCACTTACTACCGTCCTTTACGGTGTGCTTGCCCCCGTACTCGGAGCTGTGCAGCTGTATCATTCAGACTGTGAATACATCTGCCCCAAGCGCAGTTACATTTTTTTCCTTAGCTTGTACGCGGAGATGTATTGAAATATATATTATCTTGTTGTGTCACACTCACAGACCATCTCAGTGTCTTGGGTGAGATCTCATACCCCGCTGTAGTGTCAAACCTTAGTATGATGACTGTCTATTTTCTTCTAGGTCATTGATAAATTAAGCCTGATTTAGGGCCAAGAACTGAGGTGACTGTGGGACCTCAATAGAAACATTCTGACTCAGTGATGATTCCTCATTTACAGATATATTTTGAGACCACCTGATTTTGTATCCTGTGGGCTCTAAGACCATGCTGTCCTTTGGCAAAGGCTTCCTCATTTCTGAACCCCATTCAAAATCGCCTTATTCCTCTCTTATCCTTCCTTTTCCACCTTATTTCCAAGACGTCTAACAACCGTCTCTCTGCCCACTCTCTGTGCTCTTCTACGCTGGTGCGTATCCCTTTCACACAAGGTCCCACAGCTGGCATCGCTGCCCCCCGCGTGCTTTCCCATCTGTCCGGTGCTCTCCCCTGCTGTCCGAGGCACTGATTCACTCGCCTGCACTCTTAAATCTGTCCACAAAAACCCTGTTTAGCCTGTAATGTATGTAAAGCATTTTCTGATACACTCTGTGAACTGGCTCTGTATAAACTGTCCTGTATTGTGATTTTGGGTGCTTTATATTCTGCAATAACGGTGAGTTATTGAAAGAGTTGGCAGTTTTAACTCTAAATCTCCTTGAATTTGTCAGTTTAAGGCAGACACTTAACACCATTTCACTGCAGGTTTTAAAAGTGATTTTCTTTTTCCTTTTTAACGACAACATAACATGGACTAGGACAGCTCTGTTGACATTACAATTAGAGATAAGTGCAGAGAGAAATATTTAATTAATCTGACTACTACAGATGGGCTAAATGTAATTAAGTTTCCTTCGCAATCAAATTTATATAAGAAAAGAAAATTACGTCTACATATTAAAACCACTTCTCTTTATATATGAAGTTCATAGGACCTGATTTGGCATAAGCCTAAATTAGAAAAACTCCCCTCAAGTCATTGGAGTTATACCAGTGTTACATTAATAGGAAATCAGAACTGATTCCTAGTGTTTCAGGGTTTGTATACATACACAACGGTAAAAACAGAAATTAGGAAGGAGACATGACTTTTCCTGTTTGCTGGGAGGTTGTGCCTTACACTATACACATGAGAATATTACGGTGGCATAACGAGTTGCCATCCATCAAGCTACATAACTGGATTAGGTTCATGAAGATGGAAGCTATTAACCTTTTCGCCTGCAGTTGCGGTGAGTTAAGAGCATGCACTCAGTTGGGTTACAGAAACTCAGCTGACAGGTAGTAACTTCCTCAGCCGTTAGGATGTGGTCACACTCAGTCAGTGACACATAGCCCAGGACATCATGCTCTAGACCTAATTTAGTGCCGTTGTATATTCCAAATCATGGTATTCTCACCTAGCAAAGGTCTTATTCATTCCAGTTGTGTTTAAATCAAAACATTTATATCTCAGACCTTAGGAGTTGTTTTGTGCTTCAAGTTCACTAGGAGGAAGTCACAACCAAAGAACAAAGCTGTAGTAAAGTTGAACAAGTATTATTTCAAACAAACTCTTATTTCAGGAGTTAGGCGGAGTGATAATTTTGTGTAGTTTCCAGTTGATTTATTATACGGTACTTTCAGAGACTGAAAAATTGAGATTTTTACTATACAAAAATACATACAAATATATGGTAGGAAAAAAAGGTGTTAGAAAATGAAGTTTTTTATTAGTTCCAACTGTAGGGATTGAATAATGTCATTTATTTGGCATGAGGAAGTGTTAATGATATTGTTTGGTCAGTAGTAACAGCACAAAAGCTTTGGGAGGGAGGAAATCTTGAATTCATTTTTTTTAAGGACTGGTATATTAGTATAAAGGTAAGCCACGAGCATATTCACAGGCATCCCGGTTCTGCAGACGCTGAAGCACCGAGTTCCCCATTAGTGCGGTTATCCATGGTGGTAAGGTTAAACCCATACAGAAGTATTTTCCTGAGCAGGGAGAGTACTATTTCTTTCAGAGCCCCGTTAGTATACACTGTACTTGTACCCTGACTGTACCATAACTGCCTTTGCCATTCCATCTCATAACTCTCTGTTAGCTTTTTCCTACTTGCAGACTTAAGGGCATGTTTACCTGTTCAAATATCACTACAAATATCATTGAAAAGGTCTTAGCATTATAACAGATGCATGGCAGCATGGTTTGCACTTGCTCTTGTGGAGTGCATCTGCAGTCTGTTAGCAGTGTGATGTCCATTAAATAATGCCAAGAAGTCAAGCAGATGTCCTTTGCAGTGGGGCCTTTCCCTCGCCGTGGCTTCCCTCAGCATCCCGTTATTCCCCATTTCTTACTCTCCTTCTTTCATTGTCATGACTGACATGATTTCATTTTCAGTTTATAAGATGACCATTCAGCTCATCTGAGCAGGTCATTTTCTCTTGTCCTGCCATTACTTTAGACTCATTTGGAAGCTTCGGTAGCTCCAGGAGATTGCTTGAAAGCTCTGCTGAGTTCCGCGCAGGCGAGTGCCTGCGTCCCAGGCGCAAGGAGGCAGAGCACGCTGCCGCAGCACTGGGACGCGCAGGGCGCTCGGCACCAGCTCACAGGTCACCCCCCCGCCCCCCCAAGCCACAATTTACCTGCTGTTCTGACACATATTCACATTGCTGCTGCACATGCAGGTCTTTGTTTTCAGCTGAAAGTTGCAGCCTGTCACTCCCATTAATTTCTTTGATACAGATCTCTCTTTTACATTTGCCTGGATCTCTTTTCATCGTTTTCTTTTTCTTTCATGAATCAATCTTGACTGTTTGTTTTTAAGGAAAATACTATTTACTACAAGCTTTGATTTCTCTTCCAAATATCCCTTCAGTCACTTCAGACAGTTATAGTAGCTTTCTCCAAGCTTTTCCAAGCACAAGAAAATATATGACTCAGCATAGCCTTGGGTTGATAACCAGTGCTGCTAAAATATTGATGTATTTCTGACCCATCCATTGGCATTTTAATAACCTATCCATCACAGAGATATTGAGTCCATGTATAAGTAATATGCTATTATTACACAATATAAATAATACTGATGGGAATGGTTTTCATTGTTGCTGAGCAGCGAGGGCTCCCCGGGGATACTTGCAGTTTCTGAAAATCATACCCTGATATATTTACATTCTCCCGTGTAATTTGGAAGGCCAAACACCACTGGTACTCACTGGGTAAAACACTCTGCAGCCTTTCCACAGGCACACTGGTGGGTTTCCAATGTCCTTACACAAACGCTGGTGTTCTCAGTTAACAGCCTCTCTGTCATATGCATGCTATGTATTACAGCTAAAATTTGAGAAGCAGTTTGAATTAATGCATACGAATAAGCAGTAGAGACTCATGACAGTTACTGCTGCTTAGTCTCTTCTGAAGTTACTCTTTGATTCAGTTTGCTTGGATTCCTGGCAAACCTATTTGGACTTAACTGAGCCTGCGGTGAAACAAGTCGGCACAGGCATTGTTTAATGCTTATTTGAAATCTGTAAAAGAAAGCAAGCAAATGTAAGTTCAAGACTCCTGTGGATTTTTTTTTTCACAAACAACAATAGTATTGAACAATTGATCATGCAGGTGTACCGAAAAGCTCAAATCCTTCAAGTATCGAGCGTCATGGTGTTGAGCTTTTTAGGTTGTCCTGCATAAGGAGTTCAGAGAACAAAATCTGCTTACTGCAAGGAGAAATTTAAAGCCCGTTTTTTACTTTCTGTAAAGATGTTCTGGACATAGTTCTCACAGCTCCATCGCTGGCTTGCGCTCACTGGGATCAGTACAGAGGGAGTGGGAGAGCACTTACGCCTCTGGGTTGCTCCGCAGCAGTGAAAATGAAGGTCATTGGTATTACTTATACCAAGTACAGTATGTTGCTTAGAGATGGATTTGATTTTCATGTGACTGAGCGAGTACATTTATTAGTATGTGTGTTTGTGAGTATGCCTGCATACATGTACATGCATGCACCATATAAGCATATACACCACTTCTTGTAGTATTCTGGGTTTGGCATTAACCATAAAACTTCAAACCTATTGTAGTTAACATTAGTAGCATCTTCTCCATGTGTGACAAAAGCTTGAAGGAGTAAGAACTCTGCTCTTTTAATGAACTTTAAAGAAGAATAGCAATTTTAAGTATTATTGCTAACTATTTACGTTTTGCTTGCTAAAACCTAATGATAGCGGATGGTTTATTAAAATTACTAACCCAGTAACATGGGAGGTAGACTCTGATTGAATTTGTTGTTTTCGTAGCCAGTTAATAATGCGTCTTGGTGGTTTAATAGAAAAGAAGCCGCTGTGAAAGTTATTGCATGCTGGGGAAGCCAGCGCTGCCGAAATTAGAACCGCTTTGTTCTTTGCTTCCCTTACCAGTGACCCCACCCAGTGCCTCTTTAATGTCCTCGGGTGTTCCGCTACCTGGACAATTTGTACTAATTGTGAACACAGATCCATTTTCAGCAACATGAGTTAGTGTGATATTCCCATATTTGCAGTCATGAATTGCAATTAATTCAAGGGTAGATGAGAAGACTAGAAAAGCCAGGATTTGAAAAAGTAGATGGCATAGACCTGTTCATATCAGGCCCAAAATATGTGACTTGTTCCATGTTCTTGCTGTTAGCTTATAGCTGACAAAATGCCTTTTTCTTTTCCAATTGTTATTTTATTTTATTGAGAATATCGATAATATGCAGTGTATGGAAAGCTCAAATACAAAACATATGAAATACAATCACTGTACAGCATTTGCCCAAACATGGATATTTTGTTTGATGGAAAACATTGTGTGATTCTTTTGACACAAACTCCTGACACGATAAATATTAATATCATTCCTTATAGAAAGCTTCCTGAAAGGATCCCTTCCTCAGCAAGAAAATGGGAAAATCTTGTTCTAATTCTGTGACCTGCGGCAATGCAGAGAGGAGTGGTGTGACTGAAAACAGAGCAACTTGTTTTGGCATGCTCTGCCCTTTCTTTGAGGTTGTTTAAATTAGTTAAGAGTGCTATGAAGTGCTTTTAATCCTCAAGTCGATCTTTGTGAATTCTATTTTAGCAGTAATATTAAAAATATTTTGTCTAATTTACTTACATAAACAAAAATCCCAGTTCAACATTATCCCTTGCATACAAAACAAGGTACCTGGAAGATGGGAAACCATCATCTCAGACTCATTAAAACGTGCATCACTTTATTATATAATCTGTAGTGCATCGTGAAGGTGCCTGACTGCCTTTTATATAAAATAAATTTTAAAATGCTAATAGCAAACCAAAATCATTTACACCTCTGTAATACATTCTAGTCTGCACCTATGCTGTGATGCACTTTGTGATAATTGACAGTAAAAACTTCACTATACAGGCTCCTCTGCTGTATGAATTACAGTTTTTGCTGTTTGTAGTAGTTCGTTCATACCCCTGACTGCTGTCTCCTGAGATTTAAAAGAAACCCTGGTGTTTTCTTAACACGGTGAGTTTTTTAATAGTTGGTTCCTGATATAAAAACTTAACTAAAAAATGTGACCATTGGTTGAGAGTTGACTAATGTATTTGCAGCATTTTCAAGTGAATGAGTTTGATGTTATAGTTTATAAACAAGATTATTTTTTTTTCTGGGTTATTCTCCTGGATTAAAAATCTCATTTCAAATAGGATTGGCTTGTTGAAAATGTTATCCTCACATGCACTTACTGATATGATTTGCATTATCATAAACTGCCTCCATATGTAACTTGTGATTCTGTACCAGTTTGTTTTACCTGGTTCATTTTAATGGGTATCATGCTGAATTACAGTAGTTTCTTTTGGGGGGGTAGATTTGGGGTTTTTTTCTTTTTTCTTTTAAATGGTCTAAGTTAAAACCAAAGTCTTTATTCAGCCTGGAGAGGAGAAGGCTTCAGGGAGACCTTACTGCGGCCTTTCAATACTTAAAGGGGGCTTATAAGAAAGGTGGGGACAAACTTTTTAGCAGGGCCTGTTGCGACAGGACAAGGGGGAATGGCTTTAAACTAAAAGAGGGTAAATTCAGACTAGATCTAAGGAAGATATTTTTTACGCTGAGGGTGGTGAAGCACCGGCACAGGTTGCCCAGAGAGGTGGTGGATGCCCCATCCCTGGAAACATTCAAGGTCAGGTTGGACGGGGCTCTGAGCAACCTGATCTAGTGGAAGATGTCCCTGCCCACGGCAGGGGAGTTGGACTAGATGACCTTTAGAGGTCCCTTCCAACCCAAACTATTCTATGGGTCTATGATTCTTGAATGAGCCTGAAGTGGAACAAAGATTTTATTTTGGCTTAAGAGTTCCCTATTTGCCCTGAAATAGGTGTTTTATTATTTTACTTCAGCACAAAGTGTGAAAAATATTTTTCAGTTTTATCCAAGTTGATTTCTTTTCTAAATTTTGTTTGATTGTTTGGAAAAAAAGCTAGAAGTTGCATTATTCAGGCAATTCTAGTTAATAATTCTTAAATACATACACCCAGTGGCCTGAGCCAAGTATGTGGTGTTAAGAGTCCATAGAAGAGCTGGTGCTGCTGCACCTCCTGCCTCACTGCCCATCGAGTGTCTTCGCTGAGACTAACATCTTTCTTCTGTTTCATTCTGCACAGTTGAGAGGGGGGATTGAAATAAATTGTCACCTAATCAATGAAAAGACTAAAAAAATGGAAAAAAAAATAGATACAGCAGGAGAGAGAGAGAAGCCAAGCATGATAATCGGTAACCTAGAAGACTCCTACTTTGGATTAACATTTATATTTTAGTTAGCAATTTCTTCCTCTGATGACTTTGTAGCCTTTGTTCCCAAGGCCGTAAGCTGTTCCTGGTGTAGCCAGCACTTCGTACGTTCATGATGCTGTTAGGACAAATACCATTCTCACCACGGGTTATTCAGATAAGCTTCTGGGACTTCACACCCCTACTAATGGGAAAACCACCCTTTTGTAGCCCTGAGAGCCTGGAGAGGCAAATGAAACGAGGTGCAAGTAATTCAAACCAAAATAACTCCATTAGTCGAACCTGGAAGAGTTTATAAGATAGTCACTTTGCTGACAAGTAAACTGCAAAGAAAAGATGAAAATTGAGTCTGACTGGAAGATGGACAACAGCTTTCCCTTTACTTGGTTTCTTTTTGCATACAGCATGAATGCACAGTGTTTGTTGCCAGGCACGTAAGCTGTTGACCGAAGCGGAGAAGAATGAGGACTCTATTAGAGAAAGCAAAGTATTTAATTGTTATTTTTATAGCTATTTCTTTTCTAAGCAAATCTTCATATTCTACTATTTCTGTGGCTTTTCACTTTTACTTCTTACATAAATGAGAGAATCAGGTCAGCTCAGTTCCCACATCTAATGGCTTGTTGACAAGGAAGAAATTAATCAGAATAGCTACTGTGGAATAAATTACTCCAAAATAGCTTCCCCATGGATACTGTTATTCTGAAATAAGTGTGCCTTTTCTCTGATTAGTACTTATTCTGCCAGACCAATGATTGTCAGGTTTCCCAGGTAGACAGCAGTCAGTTTGTAGAAATTAGTACCTTCCAGAAAGTACCTTGACTCCTTGAACAAGACTTGTCACTGCCATAACCATTCCACCGGCAGGGGCCAGCCCTGAACGGCTACGCCTAACCACATCAGAGCCCTTTGCAGGGATCTTCACCAGTATAAAGCACAAGCAAGAGATTTCAATTTCTTTATCACCTTTTTAAGTCTAGTAGAATTCTTTAATGTTTGCAGTCTTGGAGAATCTACTAGTAATTTGATTCTTTTCAGTTCTCTTATTAAGAAGATAGAGAGTTTTCATTCCTTGGACAAAAAAGAGGAAACAATAAGAGGAGATATTTTTTCCTTGCAGTTCCAAGCCTGTTCTTCAGGTTTCAACCCAAAAAGCTCTTCTGTTTTTTCATCAGAACACAATGAAAACCCCTCTGGTTCATATCGTGAACTCCTCCATCCACTTCCCGTGTGGTTTTGTTTAGACTGGAGGCCCCTTATTGTTTCAGCTTACTGATTTCCTAGTGGATTTCAATAGCCTTCTAGGTTTTCCTGAATATAAAGTGACTGCTACACTCAAAGTCAATAAAAACTCAATGTTGCCCTGTGAAGTTCTCCCCCTGCTGGCAAATGCCTGTTGTCTCCAGGACTGGGGGAATGTGGAAAGAACTTAAAAGTATGCACTGACCTGTAGCTATGCCAGCTTTGCTGGATCCGAGAGTCTTAGATTATTGTTGCTAGCTATCTACAGTTGCCCTTGGCTCATCATCACAAAAACTAGCCTGCTCTATCTGATTTCCCAGCTGCAGTAGGATAGATTTGTTAATATTTTTTGCTTAGCCAAGCAATTACCTTGCTGAAGGTCAGGCAAGAATTTTCAGGTTCCAGGAAAGCCCATTTCATTATACTTGTTTGTTCTGTAGAAGGGCTTTTGCTTTCTTTTCAAAGTGAATATCTTATGCTGTTATTTACTGAGCATTCACACAGTGCAGTGTGCTCTACTGAGAAAAGAGCAGAGTTGGCTGAGGGTTGGTCTCGCACCCATTAAAGTCAATGACAAAACTACAGCAGCTTCCCTGATAACGCAATTGGCCCTGAGGAGGTACAGTTTTATAGGCACCAAAGCATCGGTACGGACAGAGCATGAAAAGTCAAAGCATGAAGTGAAAATATCTGACAGTATGTTGATCCTATAGCATTCCGATTTTAACACAAGGGAAATCCATACAGTGATATGATGACTCCACATTTATTCAGACCGACCTTGTTAAAAATACAAAGAGATGTCTTTGTTGAAGGATGCAATGCCTTAATCTTGCTTTATATGCATTAGTGTGCTTGTCAATCTAAGGAAGTTAGCAACTGCGAAGTCATAAAATGGATGTTTAAGAAGATAGTTGGACATTTTACTATACCTTATTAAATCTGTATTCTGGTTGAGTATGTAATTTAGGCAATTTGGACGTCTAAGCTGCTGACAGAAGCAATTAAATGCCAATAGCCCAATTTTAAGTTTTATTTAGGCGCTTAATTTAGATGCACTTCAGTGCTTCACTTTTCATCATAAGCTTGGGACATCTAAGTAAATGAATTTCACCCACAAATGTTGTTGCAAGTTTGTCCATGAAGAAATGTAGATTTCTGAAAAAATCGATTATTTCCTCTATTTTTCATACTTGAAAATAGAGGGAGAAGAAATAGGTTTATTTTCACTTTCCAAATTGGCTTTCCTGGTGCAAACATCCATGGAGTAGACTGTATCTGTCAGGTCACTGGGATAGAGCCTGCATCAAGGTGTGTATTTATATATCACCAACTACAAAAGGAGTGTATTCATGATTCTGCCCTTTTTGGATCGTTCTAGCATTGCAACCAATAAATGAAAAGTAAACACCCTAAAGCACTAATAAAACTATTGTAGGGCTTAAAATAGAAGTCAGACAACTGTAACAAGTACCTTTTTTTACTACTGTAGTGAGGATGCTTATGAGAGTTAGATGACATTTCAGACTTCATTGTTGCAGACCGGTTAGCAAGTGTATATTCTTCACAGGTGTGAACAGACAGTAGTGACAATAAAGGACTCTTAGGGATACCAGCTGCACAGTGTGGATCATGCACCCGTTGGACTAACAAGTATTGTGTAGTGATTTTCTTCTTGTGCCTGTTCTGCAGTGAAGACAGTCCCACTCTTCCCTATTCACTTAGTTTGTAGGTTCTGTTTTCTCATTGTCGTGTGGGGATTTTATGAGGTGATGCAGTGTTAATGACTAGAGAGAAATACCCCTCCTGGACTAAGCATGTATGTTAATGCTTTATTGAATTTGAATGTGTCATAATCAGCATGCCTTGCAATTGATTAAATGCCTCCTGTGCTCTCCAGTAGTAAACACGGTGCTTAATTCTCAGAATCACTCCACTTCCTGAACTTTCCATTCTCTCCGTTTTAGATGGCTTGACAGACTGTGTAGACCCTGACTGTTGTCAGCAAAGCAATTGTTACGCAAGTCCTCTCTGCCAGGGTTCGCCTGATCCCCTTGACCTTATTCAGCACAGCCAACCGCCTTTCTCTCAGCATCCTCCACGGCTCTTTTATGATCGAATCAGATTCCTGATTGGGAAGGAAAGCACTCATGTAATCCCAGGAGATGTCTCATTTGAGAGCAGGTGAGTTTTCTTTTAGATGACAGACTTCTCTGAATATCGAGAACCGCAGTGCAATTATTTAACCAGGAGAAAACGGTGATACCTGGATAGCTGAGAATTCTTCCCTGGTGATCAAAAAATATTTTAAAGGATAGCAAACATTTAAGTCCCAACAGCTGAGGAACTTGTTTATCAGATTCTCATTATTATCTAGTTCATAAAAGTGTCACAGCAACAAACTCTTCTACTCTTATTAACGAGACTTTGGCTGTTGTAGAAGGTAAGCTATCTCATACTTGTAAAATAAGTAGGGGGAAGTTCGGCCCTTTATGCTGTAGATAAGTCTAATGGCAGGAAGCAGAAGGACGAGTTGGATTCATATGCGTTGTATTCAGTCACCTTTCTGCCCAATAGAATTTGACTGGTATTTACAGTGTAATAAATTTAACATGTGTCACTTACATATAATCCAGCTACCTAATTAACAAACTTTTTTGGTTTTACTGCATGTTGATAGACTAGCGTGGAGTTTACCATTTTGGTCTGCGGGTTAATCTCAAGCTGTCATGCAAACAGTAGAGTGATCTCTGAGTGTTTGTGAGATTGGCTAGCCCTTTAACAGGAAAAGACTGCAATAGGAAAGGGGCACTTACTTGCTTAGAAAACCTGGTAACACATATTTTCCGGAACATTTGAAATATAGGGGCACATAAGTTTTTTATGCTGTAGTTCACCTGGGACGCTATAACTTACATGCTGACAAAGAGATCCACAAATCATCCACATCACCTAACTATTACCCTGTCAGCTGGGCCTATGCATTAGATAAACTATGTTCCAGTAATAAGGGCATAACAATTTTTTTATTTTCACACATAGCACTTAGGTTACAACCTCGACTTCATTCCATAGCGGCGCACAAATTCAGTGCGCTTTCTCTTTGTAACTTATTAATTTTTAATAAAGTAAATATGTAAACAGAGTCTTTATTGATCTGAAATACCTAAACATTTAATCACTATTAATAATGTAACAGGATGTTATAAATATGTAGAACAACAGGGCATGAAAATGAACTCCATGAGAAGCGCCCACCTGCCAATGGCAGGTCTCTCGGAGTGTGCTGCCTCGCTGAACAGGGCCGCTGCAGCTGGTGCACGGTCCTTGGCTGGCTGTACGCGCAGCGGAGCATCCTGCAGTTTAAACCAAAAGTCACCAGTGGAAGATTTTCCTCATCAAAATGCCTCGCAGTGAGGTGTTTTCGGAGAGGAGGTGAGCGCTCAAGTCGCCTGTACAGTGTTCTGTGACACTGCAAATGTTAGCAGCCGGATTGCACCTAATCCCATCAACGTGCTTTTATAGATATAAGGAACTGATCTTTTAAAGCTATCCCTGATGGGATTTAACTTGGATTTAAAAGCTTTTTCTGAGTATTTCATTTCTTTACCCTGATATCTGCCATGCCTTTGAAGAACGAAGAGCAGCAAAGGCCCGTGTATGAGCAGCAGCCCTCCCTCACCATGGTTTGATACTTTATACCACTAAGGAATACGACTTGTACTTGCATTGGTGCATTGTTCACACCCCAGATATAATTTCCTCCCACTATAGAGAAATTACTAGTCAGTTTAGTGAGAAGATGACGGGGATTCAGATGAGGCTGGCTGTATCTTTGGAATCAGGGCAGTGCCTGGAGACTTGCGCTGTGCCATGTCTCCTGGGTTTTGTCAACAGTAATCTGCAATGTCCTGGGCACCCCGAGGAGTTCATCAGTCCACAATTTGCTTGATCCTCAAGTCTTCCAGGCTGTTGAAAACTTGCCTGTCCATAAGTCAAATATTATTAAAAACTGCCAGAATTTTCCTCAATGATGACAGATAAGCAGAGTCTTAGAAGGAGGCAATAGCTTAGCTGTGCTGCCTCTGTTCAGAAATCTTCCTCTGACGTTGTCAATCTGACTGTCATCTAGTGTCTGTTCTTCCCCTGGGAATTAAGATTACTGAAAAAAATACAGAAAGACAACTGTTACTACAGTAAAAAAAATCAGAAATCTGTGATCCTGCCTATCTGGTACAGACCAAAGAATGCTTGGGGGTTTTTAATCTCCTTTTGGCTATTGCTGAAAAGGTTGTGTCCAGGCAGATGGTATTAACTCATGCCACTTATTTTATAGCATTGGTGGTTCAACAAGAAATGTTGGGAGGATTGGATGAAATAGTGGCATTCATTTGTTTCAGAGCACTGGCATGCATTCCCACTGGTGCTCAAATTTTGCAAAGCCCTGTGTGGCTTCCCCCCCCTTTGCAAGAAGTCTCTGACACCATTAGGAGTATTACGGAAGAAACTTCTATCCAATGTTTTCAGTCTTCTGATTCAAATGACATTGTGCGGTGTTTCTCTGTAGCATAGGCCAGTGGAACTCCAATATGGGTGATGTTTGCATGAATCTCACTGTAGATAAAGCCAAAGTGATGTTGAATAGATTTGGGAAAGCTATCAAAAACGGTGAAGATTATCTCTGTCCTTCAGACTGAAAGCGTTTGGTTTCTGCCATATCCTGGCATTTTCAACATAATCTGAAATACTGAAATTAGTTGTTCTGACAACTGCTGCGACATCTATCCTTTTGCATTTGCATCTTAGACTTTAGCTTAGATCTAATTTTTGAACATTTGGCTTCTACAATGCAGTCAGGGTGTTGCGTTGAGCCACGACTAAATACTACACCAAAATTAATGTTAAGGAGCTAAATGTTTTCAGAACCTGTTTTGCTTTTTATAATGTCAAAGCTATGTCATTTGTACTGGGTTTTTACAAACTCCCAACTTAAACTGGGACATGCTGACAGGCAGATTAGACACATTCTGAATAAATGGAAATGTACTTGCTTACATCAGGAATGGTTTTGACCTACTGCATGTAGCAGGGTGTAGCAGATTATAATGTTTTTATCAGCTTCTGTTCTCAGGAAAGTTTTTAGCTTGTTTCTTTGCTGAGTATTTTTAATGCACACTGCTGGCAAGCTATTTGACTCGCTGCAAATTGCCTACAAAAAGGGTCCAGTGTATGGTACTGAATTAATTACCCTTCAAAGGCTGCTTACAGCAACATTGTCAGCAGGAAGAAATGAATATACCTTACTAGCCTTTAGCTTAATTTCTCTGATTGAAGATTTTAATCAGAAATGTAATACAGTAAATGACATCTTCTGGTAATGTGACACTTGCAAATTCACAAGTTGCTTGACAGAGTTCCACATCTGAGCCTTATGTCTCAGCCTGAGGTAGTCAGAGAATATTGGCAACTTAACACACAAAACAAAAGCAAAAAAAAAAAAAAAAGGCAGATAAGAGAAATGAATATACCTTACTAGCCTTTAGCTTAATTTCTCTGATTGAAGATTTTAATCAGAAATGTAATACAGTAAATGACATCTTCTGGTAATGTGACACTTGCAAATTCACAAGTTGCTTGACAGAGTTCCACATCTGAGCCTTATGTCTCAGCCTGAGGTAGTCAGAGAATATTGGCAACTTTAACACACAAACAAAAGCAAAAAAAAAAAAGGCAGATAAGTAGCAGTAGAGCAAGGCAGAATGGGTGGAATAACAAAATGCTTTACAAGTAGTGAAAGAATGCATCTAGAATTTTAAACTTCTATATAATTTCTCTGATTGAAGATTTTAATCAGAAATGTAATACAGTAAATGACATCTTCTGGTAATGTGACACTTGCAAATTCACAAGTTGCTTGACAGAGTTCCACATCTGAGCCTTATGTCTCAGCCTGAGGTAGTCAGAGAATATTGGCAACTTAACACACAAAACAAAAGCAAAAAAAAAAAAGGCAGATAAGTAGCAGTAGAGCAAGGCAGAATGGTGGTGGAATAACAAAATGCTTTACAAGTAGTGAAAGAATGCATCTAGAATTTTAAACTTCTATTTATATTTTAAATTAGAGATGTCAAACAAACTGCCTGATGGCAGAGAGCTGAGACCCGCAGAGCTGAGATCCTTAGTTACGTGTGGAATGACCCATGAAGCATTGACAGAGAAATCCTACTTCTTTTAGGCCACCTGCAACCCGTGGGAATCTCTGCTTTCTCTCAAAAAGCCAACTGCTCCCTCTGGAGTTGCAGATTTAGTACAGCTTGCCAGGGGACCAGAAACATTTTTAATGCATTTGAAAGCACTAAGGCAGCTTATCAGGGACATGTTCCTTCCCAGCTCCTCCAAATTAGAAAAGACATTTTTGCACTTACTTTCAAGTTAAAACAACCTGGACAGCCTTAGTCCAAGATTATGCAATCATTGCAAGTAGGTGACTGTTGGACAGGTAGTAGGAGTTATTATCCCCCATGAGAAAGAAAAGCAGGCCAGTCACAAGCGTGTAGAATAAATCTTAGAGGCTGAGAATGGAAGAGGAACATACAGCACATTGAGGAGGCATAATGATCTTTAGAGGTTTCTCTGTTAAAATTAAGAAAAGCAGTGAGCGGTAGCAAGGTCCACAGCTCATCTGGAAAGAGGGTGAATGTTGAAGCAAGGAAGCGTGAAGTGGCAGTGGAGTATGAAGTGACATCACTGCAGGGAACGTGCTCTAAAAGAGGAAAGGAATTAAGTGAGGTCTTCTGCAAGCAGCAAAGCTGCAGGGAACCTGCATGCCAGCATGCCTCTGGGCATGGTGGCCTGCTTTGCGAGCTGTCAGAGCATTGGGAAAGGAGGGAGAATCTGCTGCAAAGCGGGGGATGGTTTGTTACCTTCCCGAGCCTTTGAGGTTAGTTCTGGTCATAAAGTAACTGAAAAATGTTGTCATGCCTGCAGTAAATGCAAAAATTAAAACTAATTGTGATCAAACACTTAGTCAGAGATTTGGTAGGTGCTGGTAATTCAAGAAGAGGCCAGAGACTACAAGACTCTTCAACTTAGAGTAGGTAATAAAAAGACAGTAAATAATGAGGACAAATGTAGCAACACGCAGGCAGGCTTAGAACATTTAAAATCTAAAAGATTGCAAAGACAGTTCAATACAGATAAATGTAGAATAATGAGGTTTATGAGTCTTTATCGCATACTGTAAATGTGTGTGGCTTGTAAAATATGACGAATGAAAAAGGAGCAAGAAAGTTGAAAGATAAGTCTCAATATTATTTATGAATAATGAGAAGTAAAGTGAATGAGTAGAGGAAAGAAAGACTGAAATAATGAAGACTTTGATGAGTTGTTATCACACAAATCTGTGCGCTTGATAAAATATGAGGACAGAGTAGAGTCAGAAGGCAGGTCTGTGTGGAATGTACAAACAGGAGTACGAGAATAACGTACTGAATAATGATGACTCTTAGGGGTCTGTCTCAGATCAATGCGTGTTGTAAATACATGGAGTGCACTAATAAAGGGATTAGAAAAGGAAAGGCAGGTCTGTTGACATTAGAAATATGAGAAAACAATAGAAACCAGTAGTTTCTCCTATAACAAATCAAAGACTAATTGAACCTGGCTGTTCTGTTGAGTGAGTCTTGTGAGTCTGTTGAGACACACAAGAGCTTGATTGCCTTCAGTGGAGCAGCAGGTTTCACCCACAAATAGGGCCACAACCACCTTAGTTAATGTAGAAAACGAAACGGTGGTAAATCAGAACTCTGTTTTGCGTACTGGCAGTAATGCAGCCTCTCCCATTCCTCAGGGATTTATCAGCATCTTTGCTGAAAATCAGCATCTTTCGATGTCCTGGAAGCACAGAATTCATCTTAGCAACTGTGGTGAATGGTGTACTCGCAAAGGGGTTAATTTCTACCGGTTGCATTTTCTCAGGTCATAGTCAGCCGGGTTTGATGATATCATAGCGATAAATCAGTGTCCTGTCGAGTGGCTTTGGAGAATGGGATCTTATGAAACAAGTCAGAATTTTCAGAAATTTATGGTCTCCAATTCGTGTGTGTGATTTCATTGGATCATGATCAATTAATCTCTCAAGGGATATTTTTTAAATTCATATATGGACTCCTAAATAACTTTAATCTGAGAAGCTGTTAAGTTTTTCCTTTAGACTACATATTCACTGTGCAAAGGTAGGATGTGTCTGTTGAGATCTACCATGAACTTTCAAATTGAGAGAGAAACATAACAATGTCTAAATTTATGCTTATTGTTTATATTGAGTAATTAATGCCGGTTACCTTTGTAAGTATTCTATTGGTTTTGACTCTAAATGTCTTAACGTTATCAAAAGACTTCGGCATACACTGTTCGCTTCATTATGTGAAACCACAGTTCCAGGAAATATGTGCAATTGTATCGTTAGATCCCAAAACCTGGATCCGTTCAGCCGGTGGAGGTATGCTAATGTAGCGTACCTGACGGCACGGCGCAAAATACTGAAAGGTGTTTCAGTGGAATGTAGCCGTGTAAGCCCTTAGAAAATCCCACTCAGTCCTAATCTGCACCGTGAGGGTGTTTTACATCTTATTCCTCATCCTTGATGAGACTTGTCTCCTTTATGTTTCAGTCTTCAAATACACAAAAGGCTAAAACTAAGAAAAAGAGAGTAATTTCTTCACTGTTTCTGTGGCCAGGGTGAAAGTAATGGTCTTGAAGGGCAGCGGTGGAGATTCAAATTAGGCAGCAGGAAAAACTTACCATGAGTAAAGCACTCATACAGAAGCATTGGAATGGGTTACTTGGTGAGGTTATTGAGTCAGACAAGCATCTGTCTGGAGTAATGTAGGTATAGTTGATCTTACCTGAGGCAAAGGAATGGGCAAGATCAAGTCTTGCATTTCCTTTCAGCTCTCATTTTCTATGATTCTGTGATCCTGTTAGCCTCTGATTAGACCCACTTAGTAACGAGTTCACTTTCCTGTCCGTTGACTTTGATGCGTTCTGCTGTGCTGCCATATTCCAACCTCTTTACTGGAATGGGAGGATTTTTGTGCTGGAAAGTGGGTGCAAGTCCAACACATCCCAGAGGGAATTTAAAAGGGCATAACGTGATGGGGGATTGAGAAAAATGTATGATACTCTTGATCAGGCACTCTCTGAATTTACCTATATAACTTTCTGAAGTTCAGTGAAGACTATGTGTCTCACTGCTGCCTTATCGCATTAGTTCAGCTTTTTTCTAATAGACAGCGATGCCCTATTCTTAGCAGCAGAGAATGAGGTTTCATTCTCCCCTTTCACAAATCATCACCCCCTAGAGCTGCAGCAAGCTAAATCACGCTATCAGTGAAACCTTTGCGGCGCTATTGAATGGCAGAACAAATGGTATCCTGAGATATAGCCGGAAATGGAAATATATTCTCGATACACCATGGAGAGTCTATGTGTCGTCTTCATGAGATAATGGTTTTTCAAATCAATCTTTTGGACTTGTTTGAATTTTCATTCAAAATCAACAGTCATAATTATATCAGAGTAGTTCTGTCTGCCTGGGACAGAAGCATAGCACGGTTTCTGAAATCAATGCCCTTCTCACCCTCCTGATGTGTCTAACGTGTTGCCTTCTGCTCTTTTTGTTACAGACGGGCATGTGTCATTCGAGGCCAGGTGGTAGCAATAGACGGAACGCCTTTGGTTGGAGTGAACGTCAGTTTTCTGCACCACAATGAGTATGGATACACCATCAGTCGACAAGATGGAAGGTCAGAGTTTCATGTATGGTCTTTCACTGGTTTGGATTTGCATAGTTAGGGCCATCTACCACCTTCTATTCATGTACAAAATTTTCATAGACATCGCTGTTCATAGTGTGGATTGAGGATGGCATCTGGCCCTCAGCTCTGGCAGCGCATTTAGTTAGAGCTCTCTGTGGTAAAGGGACCAAAGAAGAAAGAGAAGAAGAAAAAACCTGCACAGCAACAAGATTACAGTGGCATTCAAACACCTGGAGTCAAAATGTGCTGTAACAGCACCTTCTTGGCATTTGAATATTTTCACTAGTCAGGTTTTCCAGAGAATTCCCTGTCTTCCCTTTTTTTTTTTTCTGTTGTTAACTGTGAATCTTCCAAGTAGTTTATTGAGGTGTCAATGAAGTTAAGTCCTTTAGTTGATCACCTGAGCCACACAAGTAAAAGTGAGCACAGACTCTTTCCAGAGCCAAAATGGTTAAATTGCTGTTCCACAACCAGTCCTGAACAATGCTGGCTTCCCTCTCTTCCCCAGCCGTGTAAGGCTGAGTTCAGTTCTCGAAGAGAGATGAAGTTCCTATATATTCTATATTGCACTCCAGGGTTGGCCATCCATTTGCAATTGGGTCACGATTTGCTCCTGAACTTGAATTAAGCTGCTAAGGGCAGTTTAAGACTTCATCTTCCTTGGCTGTGTTGTGAATGACAAGAAATGAGAAGCTATCTTCCAACAGGGAGAGAGCGTAAATTGTCACTGTTTCCACAGTTTGTGTTGTTTTGTTTGGCTTTGTCAATTTATAAAAGTAAGGAGCGTGCATATTTATTTTACCTTAGTTTAATGACTTTCAAATAGCGCTACTGAAAGTTAGTAATTATCGTTTCCTCTTTACACTAGCCTGGCTAAAGTTGCTGCATTAAAATATGCTACCTGTATTTCTCTGTGAATGTAATCGGTGTCATTTGGGAAATATGATGAGATATGCATAATTAAGCCTGACTTCTTATCACAGTTTGTTACCATCAAAAGCCTCCATAATAGATGCATTCAATAATACAGAGAGTGAAGTATCTATTTATATATTACCTTGTGTTGCCTGACTATGGATGTCAGAAACTCAGGAAATTGAGACTCCCTATGTCATGCCTTCTATGTACCACTGTTTTGCAGCCCAGATATGCCAAAGGTTCTTCACAGTAGCTCCCAGAGGATCACCTGCCTTATGTACAAGAGCTGATTCAGTTCTCAGTGCAATTAATCGGCATCTTTCCCAAAAATTTCATATCCTGCACAGAGGGGTCTCCTGCTCAGTGTACTCAAAGTGTACTCTTTTCCTCCTGCTACTTTTAGAAAAAGGGAAAAGGATATGTTAATAGAGAAAAGGCCTAACAGGCTTTAAGACTTCTTATTCTGCATGCCGTACCTGCATAGATTATAAGTAGCATCCCTTTTCTGGGCTAGGAATTTCTTTTCATATAAACCAAAGTAACTGGGTCCACACTCTTGTTACAGATGACTCATTAGTATCGGTTCTAGTTGATAAATAGAGGGGAGATAGGTCAAGTAACAGTGAAGTACTGTACCTTGCTATCGATGCATACAGGGAGAAAGCACAGAGAGGTAAAGCTTCTTTGCGAATACCAAGGTGATGCCGGGAAGGTATACGTGAATGATTTCACAGAGTAAATTAAGGGCTGTAATGAGCAACATAAAGTTTTTGTTTGTGATGCATTGAAAGTTGTGGTAATATGATGATAAACCAAAAAGAAACAAAGCATTTTGTTTTCTCTTTTCCAGTTTTGACCTTGTGGCTGTTGGAGGCATCTCCGTCACTTTAGTTTTTGACAGATCTCCTTTCATATCTGAAAAAAGGACACTTTGGTTGCCTTGGAATAGATTTATCATCGTAGACAAAGTTGTAATGCAAAGAACAGAGTCGGACACACCGTCTTGCGACATCAGTAGTTTTATCAGCCCAAATCCGATTGTACTCCCTTCACCCTTGACAGCATTTGGAGGGTCCTGTCCCGAAAGAGGAACCATTATTCCAGAGCTACAGGTAATGAAGAGAGTTTCAAATTAACAATTTGTTCAGCTGCAGAACAAGTTCTAGACAATTTTAGAAGAAGATACCAAATAGTGAGCAATTAACTGCTGTGATGTTACTCACTTGTCAGAATGACACCAGTGCATATCTCTTTAGTACTCTTTCACAAGATGCTTTTCTCTTTTTTTCTTTATTTATTTTTTGTTAATTTTTTAAGGTGCTTTATTTCTTACCTCCAAGGAGAAGAAAGTGGGGAGTCCTAACATGATTTATTATTGAAATCCTGATTTATTTATAGCGATGCGCAAAACCATTCCTAGGTTACAGATAAACAGTACAACTTCCCCATACGTCAATGTGAGACATGACCCAAGATGCTTTGAAGACTCCTAGGGATGTTTCATCCGTTCACATCTTCTAGTTCTTTACGATGGCATCTCCAGCTGCATTTTAGCTTCTTGATTTTTATTATTTTCTTTCCAAGGTAGAGCAATTTTAACATGATCTTTAGGATTGTTTTTATTTAAATGTCTTTTTTTCTTGACACTCCCTTAAGCGTTTAGAAGCAATTTCTAATTAACCTTGTATTTAACTGTTCTTTTGTTTGGGACTTAAAAGAGATTGTATGAGTCGAACACCCAACAAAATACCACTACGCAGGTTTCAGATCACGTTAACCCCCATAAGTTTTAGTATGTTGTTTAAGCAGTTAGAGTTCAAGCAATAAGGCCTCTTTTGGGTTCTCTTTAATTTCACTGAGCAAGTCTGGAAGATATTTTGGAGGCTACCTGTAAGACATGGATATTTCCAACCTTTTCTCTTTTTCTCGTGAAAGTGTTGCCACTGATTAAGGGCCTTTATTCTACATGTGAGAGACCTCTGATTGAACTCAATTATGTCTAAACATCTCCATAACTATTAAAAACATTATCACGTTTTAGGCAGTTGATGGCCATAGTGTTGCTTCACAGAACATACTAAATGAAACTAATGAACATAAATTAAGAATAACTGATGCACACTAGTAAGAAAAAACTGGTCACATTACTCCACATGAGTAATGGGCCTTCTTTAAACAGCGAGGTACCCAAGTCACATTACTCCACATGAGGTGTTCCTGGGCCTTCTTTAAACAGCGAGGTACCCAAAGATGCACTCCACTCGGAGAGAAAGTGCCCCCAGTCCTTTCTTTGTCATTGGAGGGTCCTTAGAGTGTTACATTTCATTGTACGGTACTGGGAAATGAACAAAAAGTACCCAGAATAATCGGAGGAGATATATTAGCATGTATTAATGCATGAATATTTCTTCCTGCTTTTCTATTAAAAAATGAGACGAGATGTCAGATGTATGACAGAGGGGGCAGCTGGGATGTCAGCAGGAAAGAAGGGGAACACTGCAAATCAGGCACAATGAAGGGAGCAGGATTTCCCTGGCAACACTACATTTCATATGTTGAAACGACAAGTGCTGGCAGGCCTCCAGCTGTACTGCAGCAAGCCTATGACAGTGATGCTGTTGCAATGTGTAAATAAAATTGTTTTGAAAGGGAAGTTTCTATTGTTAAACAAGAAAAATTGAAAAACTGGGGAATATAAACAAAACAGTTTGTATTTTACCAAGCTTGACGAATTTAACATTGTGACAGGTTGGCTTGTTATTACAGAAATACACTAAAATCATTAACCTTGTTAAGCACAGTCTAGTTTTCAGTGGCTTTTCAGTGACTGCGGTGGCATCCTCCAAGAAGCTGCTCTCTTCTCTCGCCTGCTCTTCCTCACAGTCTGTCCCAGAAGAGCTCCTTTCTCCCAGGAGATCACAAGAGCTAAATCCCTTTTTGTAGCTCCAAGGCCCACATCATTCAAAAGGCCAAGGCCAAGTTTCTTTTTTTCCCCTCACAAGCTCGCAGTCTTTGCAGTCCTTCTAGTTGCTGAGGGCTTATCTTCATTGCAGCCAGGAATTGATACTACCCCACAGCGGGCATATCCAAGCCAGCTTTAATCCAAGTGATTCAGACAGCGGCACTGACAGCAGTGCCGTGGGATTTGAACTCTGTTGCACACCCTGGGGACTTACCTGTTAGCTAGATGACTCTGACACCCAGACTGTTTCATCTTCGCTGCCGTGTGTCCCCAGCTAGCTTGTTAGGTTTCTTATGCTGCGCCTTCGTATGCCATGCCCCTTCTTGCTGAAGCTTAGCCCTACTGCAAGCACTTCTCACAGAAGATGGTTCAGCGGGAAGGTTTGTTTTCTTCCTTAGGCCTCCCCAGGTTAGAGTTATTACCTCCAAAGCAGGGTAGTATCTTCAAATCATAAGGTAATATATAAAGTGCGTGCGTATTTTAAAAAAAGTTTTTAATTGTATTCTGGTTAAGAACGCTCGTTAAGTAAACCAAATAACAAAGCCAAGGTAAAGCTGTAGAGCTCTCACGTATGAATATGTCCACAGAGATAACGTTTGCTCCTCAGTAGATAAGAATAAAGCGTTAGGGGAAGAGGCTCTTTATCAAAATAGCCAGACCACCGTCCAGAAAGTTGACAGAGCAGTTTCCGGCGTTGGACATTTTGTAATGTGCCTGGCTGCTGCACTGCTGAAATAAACACAGAAGACGTCAGTCTTTTAAGTGGTACTGTGTTCACATCATGATTGTGAAATGTAAAATAAGCACCTGCTGTTGTTATTATAATTTTGCATTTTTCTTGGCTATGGATAAAACGATGTGATTTTTTCCAAGGTGGTCCAGGAGGAGATCCCAATTCCTTCGAGTTTTGTGAAGCTGAGTTATCTCAGCAGTCGAACACCAGGGTATAAAACTTTGCTGCGCATTATTTTGACACACACAACCATCCCTTCCGGAATGACAAAAGTCCATCTGATAGTTGCTGTTGAAGGACGTCTGCTTCAGAAATGGTTTCCTGCTGCAGCCAATTTGGTCTACACGTTTGCCTGGAATAAGACAGATATATACGGACAGAAGGTTTCTGGTCTGGCCGAGGCTATGGGTATGTAGAATCACCTTGATGTAAGCAGAAGCGCTCACACACGTGAGGCCAGGAAAATACGGCTTATAAATTTTGTTGCTACACTTACATTCTTTGAAATCAAATGCCTCTTTAGCTAAAGTGACTCGTATGATTTCCTGAGAACATTTTTTTTCTTATTCTTCCAATGTCATCTTTCTAATTTAATCAATTTGAAAATCCCCTTTTCCCTTGGAGAATGGTTATGTACTAACAGCATTATATTCAGCTGTCTTTGTTTTTGAATGTTACTTTGAATGTGACCTTTGGTGTGTCATTTTTTTCTGCCATTTTTTGGCTGTGACATTTAAAATGTCATCTCCACTTAGGGTTTACAAAACTCTAACTTTTAGGCATCCTTTCTTACTACATTTCACGTCCCCAACAGTTAAAACTTCTTGATTTGTTGTTTAAAGATGTTTATACGAAAATCATCATGTCTCATAGGCTTCCTTTACCGCGCAGCACAAGCAGCTATTCTGAGAATTGCTACGGAAGTGCTGTCTGTGCAAATACATTTTATTTAGCCAGCCATTTTCTTCAGTAATTTCATGGTTTGGTTTTTAAAAGGCTTGCTATTTTTTTAATTGAATTTGGGGTTATGTTGCTTAATGGACTAACCTTAGAGATACCTTCCATTAAGATTATTTACCTTACCAGCAAAGCTCAGTATTGTGAATAAGCCCTATTCACTTCCTTAGTAGTTTTGTTTTGCTTTTTAAGTCAGGGGAATTACAGCAGGCTATAAAACAACGATAGCAAGGGCTACACGGAGCCATCTACCCTTGCAAGGAATATGCCTCATTCCGTATATGAAAATGCTGTTCTGAGGGGCAGCCAGAAGCTCTCTTCAGGACCTGCCGTGTTGTCCATACGGGCAGCTTGCCTGCAAATTGGCCCGTGCAAAGCCAAAAGGTGCCACGCAGGCTAAGCAAGCCCTGCAACTCCCAGAGCATCTAGCGCGTGACTGTGTTGTCGTGTGCTCCCAGCCAGGTGGTCTGTGAGGCAGCTGCGTGGAGAGGCGATGGGAGGAAGGAGGATTGCAGCACTTTCCTAGTGAAAGTGCTATAATCCTCCTTCTTAGGAGGAGTTCTGCTTAGAGAATGATGCAGACGTAGCCACTGGTGTCCGCAAAGGGTTATGAGACCAAAATATGGAGTGTGATTTACATCATGCCATGCACATGGGAATATATCGGAAAACAAGGAGCTTATTCTAGGGCTGTGGTCCCACAGTCTGCTTCAAGAGATACAACTGCAGGCTGCTGCCAGCAGGGACGTTCCCGCGTTCTCTCCTTACCCCTGGGCCACCGCTCACATTCATTTGATCATGAAATGAGCCAGATCTGGAACAAATTCAGTTGAAAACTGAAGCAACCAGAAAATAAGTGATAATTTTTCAGCTTCATTAGTTTCCTGATCTGCTATGAACGCTAGTGCAAAAGCGCAGGTCTTCTCATTCCAGCCGTAGCTCACACATTACATTGGCCTGAAGTGATTAAAACTCCAGCCTCAGTGCACGGTGTCCTGAATTGCTGCATCACCATATCTGCATCTGATCTACCACACCTGGCTCACATCTGCAAAAGGGTGGACAACGTTTCGAAGGGGTCGGTCAGGTGCTGGCACTGACACCCAGAGAGGGCTCTGAACGTCCCACATACGTGGGACGTGGTGGGCTTACGGCGCCCGCCACGTACGGCGCCTGGTGGGGAGCAAGAGTGCCCTTTTTGGCCCGTCCGTCTCGTGAAACCTCCTTGTTAAGGGGCAAATCTAGCCCTAGCCCACTGCAGAACCACGTACGGCGCGTGGTGGGGAACAGGAGTGCCCTTTTCGGCCCGTCCGTCTCATGAAACCTCCTTGTTAGGGGGCAAATCTAGCCCTAGCCCACTGCAGATATAGATTCCTGCTAGTGTTTTGCGGTGAGGGAAGGTGTTAAATGGGTTGTTGGTTTCACTTACACATATTGGTGCAAATCCAGAAATGAAAAAAAATTCCAGTGTGCCCTTTGGCACTCCCGTGGGTGATCGGGCAGGACCAGATGGGTCACGGGTGCCACCGGGGGCTTTCCCCGGCACGGTGCCGCGTGCCCTGTGTTCAGAGTCTGTCACTGAACTGCACGGTTCACTCTGTCTGCACGGTAACACGAACGTGTGTGTTTGAGGGGGAACGGTGGAGTACGCCTGCTCCCTCTGCATCATTTCAGAGTCTTCTGATGATCACGAAGTCCAGTACATGTCTGGACTTTAAAACAATTTAAATCAAATACGTAACATCTTACGAAATAATACTGTAGTTACAGATTCCCAAATTAGAAGTAGATGAGCGTAATATGTTTAAATATGAATAAAGCTTATGCAACAGTGCTGGATAACAACTTTTAAATTATTTAATTGGTGCTTAATTTTTTTTTCTTTTCCTTAAAGTTTCGGTTAATTATGCTTCTTGCAGAATAGAAGCAAAAGTCTTCTTTATATTTTAAGTAAGTAAGTGCATTGTTAGCATGCTTTGTTAGATTCCAATAAAGCTTTATTTAATTTGACACACTGTAGTACTCAGGGACCTTTATCCGCATCCATTATATGAATTTTTGTCAAAATAATTTCCTCTGCCAGTATATTACCAATATTTAATAATGCATTCTGTTCAGTTTTCATTTTAATTAAATTAAATTGTAGCAGGTTGGAGTCCTGGAACTCAGGAATATAACCATCTGCTTTTGGTTTTATAAATACTATAAACATCTTTATTTTTCTTCAGGGTTGTTGACAGCAATGATCACATAACCGGTTACAGAAAAGACGACTTTCTGAGCATATTTCCACACACAAGTGGCTCTGTTTAAATTTGTTGGAGGAACGTTTGCTGCTGTTTGTCTAGTCCCCACGTGCCGAACAAGAGGCCATTTTGCTCTTCTCAGAGTAACAACTGAGATGATAAAGTAACATTTTTTTTTGTTGTTGTTCTGAATAAAAAAACATCATGCAGATGTTGACACACAAAACCTTGGTGGTAAAGTCTATGTCCCCTTGTAATTTAACATAGGAAAAGGAAGGATTTCAGCAGAAATGCTCCTGTATAACTCCATACATGCTCAGTCTTAGTCCCGCAAGCCCTTGCCTCCCACCCAGCAGCACGAAGTGGCGCGCGAGGACTAACCCTTCTGGGTGTGACTATAAACCAGTCCTCAAGCAGAATAGTCTTAGGTCTTCTCTGTTTATTATTGTACTTGTTACTTTGGTTGAGGTCATTATATTCGTTGTTCGAAGAAGTAAGATGCTGGTAAGTACAACTATTTCAGGAGAGGTTGAAGCAAAGGTTACCGTCCTGGTTAAGCGTGTCTTTTATTTCTTACCTGTATTTTGGCAACAGCCCCCTTAAACTGGGATATGCTGGCACTACTAACAAATTATTGTTCCTTCTTCTAAGTAGTTGTATGAAAATAATAGATTTTTGGTACAGATGATTTCATAAATCTTTTGAAATCCATTTTGAGACTGCAAAGAACAACTGTACTTGCTGGCTGTTAGTGTCCAAAAAACACGGTCACTGCATTTCGCTCCTTCATGCAGTGACATCTCAGTCACCTCAAAAAAGGGCTATAAGTTAATTTGACCAGAAAAATAACACCCCACAATGAGGGTAAGCTGACTGAGACTGTTGTTTCACTTCCAAAATTACATTTTGCAAAACCTGCCAGTAACAGAATACTTAATTTTCAAGTGGCGCCGCAGTCACTTGGTTGCTTTTACAACTGTTATGCTTCACCTTGATTACTTTGCATGCAAAACTGGATGGTACATCAGTACCTCCAGTTAGATGTTTCAGGAGACCCTGCTTTAAGATTACACAGCTATTCCTTTTTGGAGCATAGCCGCCTTTGATAAATATACTTTCTTTCATAAGCATACATAGAAACACAGTTGTAGACACACATGAATGGGCACGCGTCCACGCGTCTCGCTGATGAGAAGGGACAAAAAGGCAGCTACGCACAATAACTGTGAGAGCAGGGAACGGTGAACTTTTAAGAAAGGGGATGATTGATAACCTCTAGAGGGTATTTGGTAGCTCAGAAACATCAGCTATAGGCGGGGAATAGCAGACACTTTACAGCGTTAGCTACAGTCCTGGTAAATGTGCCGCTGTGGACCCATTGGCACAGATTCTCAGATGGTATAAATTGTTACACCTCCCTCGACCCAGATACCAGCATGGTACCTACAGCAGCTGATGAACTGTCCTGTGGGTCTGCTGAGCAGGGCTGAGCGTTACAGGTCTTTACTCTTTCCAAGTATACACATCTGACCCAGGATTGAATGTGTTAAGAAGCGCATGATTGGAGTGAAGATGCTAGCGAGCAGGCGGCAAGTGTGAGGTTGCTTCCTAGGAAAAAATCTACCCTTTATCTTCTCTCTGCATTAACACCTAGAGAATAGCGCGTTCGGTTACTGAACCTTGATGGCTCATCCCAGCGCAGGATGTGGCTGTTCTGGAAGAAGGGCCGTGCCCACAGCTGGGCGCTCAGCCCGGGGAGCTGCCCAGAAACATCTCTGCTGTTAGTCATAAGAGCTCCTGTAACAGAGAAATTGGACAGAGTAGCTGCTGGACCCTCAGACTGAAGCCTATAATGTTTGAAACATACAATATTTACAGCACTTAAGGAGATGTGATTTTTACAAGTCTTTGCAGTTTAGCTGCAAAAGCAGGTTCGTTCTTCTGAAATAAAGCAGCAGCTCTAAGTGAAGTTGCTGTAAGGAACAGCTTTTCAGTTTGCCATAAAACATTTGTCTTACAAACACAAATGCTCCCTGCAAAATATTTTGATTGCATCCAGTAATGGAATTTAGATAGTATTAAAACTATTTATGGTTCAAGTAAAACGTACCTAAAGCTGCTACATAGAAAAAGTGAGAGGAAAATATTGATAAATGTCAGAAAACTGTTTTTTTAAATATTTTTTATTTTGTATATTAGAATATTTTTAAAGACATTTTTATTTTGGAAAGGCTGACCTATCCCAATGATTCCTAGATCAAATTTTGGGATTTGGTGTCAAAGTAACATTCTTCCTTTATGAATGAGTTGCACTGAAATCTAAAAGGGTTAAAAAGAGGAGATAAATAACCTTTTTTAAAAAAAGTTGGTATATGAGAGATACCAAAATTAAATTTTGAAGAGGGTTTTTTTGTTTTACTGAAGTACTAAAGGGAAGGTAGTGTGGTCAGTTTGAGCGCCCCCAAAAACCACCATCCTTAAGGAAATTCAAGATTTTCAGCAGGTATTTTGGCCAGCTGTAGAGGGGAGCCATGTGATGTGCAAGCCTGTTAAGATAAATGTTTAATTCTAGAAATTTTCAGCTTGGCAATCCATTTCCGCCTAACTACAGTTTTTTACAATTAGCAAACAAATTAAAACCGGTTTGTTTTAACATGGATTTTTTCCTGCTTAAGCTGTTATTCAGGTAATTAGCAGAAATGCAATAAACAATCAAGTCAGGAGTCATTGGAGAATGACTCGCTTAAGAAATCCATAACTGATACAACAGAAAATTTTCTGCTTTGAAACAGTAGTAACTGTAGCTGTAATAACATACTAATCTCTTAAAATCCTTTTTAAAAAATACCACTCAACAATAGCAATCAGGCAGAGGAAAATTAGTGGCATCATTACTTGACGGATGAATATCAAAACCTGGAATGAAAAATTACCTAGCAGTTCACAGAGGAAAAGGTAGACTGATAGATGTTTAATTATTTGTTTGCAGTGTCGGTGGGATATGAATATGAAACATGTCCTGATTTTATTCTGTGGGAGAAGAGAACGGTAATCCTTCAAGGCTTTGAAATGGATGCTTCAAATCTGGGAGGCTGGTCTATAAACAAACACCATGTATTAAATCCACAAAGTGGTAAGTCCTTCCTTTATTAACTGGCCACGCAGAAGAAGAATACAAATTTTAAAGGAATTAATTGTTCAGATTTTAAGCATTACACTTCCTAATGTGTAATCCTCTTTGTTTGAATGTGCACCCTCATTTATTGAGAACTGTACTGTAAATGCCATCTGAAAGGATATTTTTAATGTTCTGGCTCCCAGGTATTAAACACTGATATCACTAACTCTTGTGATCGCTAACACATTTTGGTCATTTGGATGGAAAAAGGGCATGCTAATTTAGGTTTGTTCTCACGCTGTTGGTACAGAAGTACCACCTTTTAGGTCAGTTTATAGTGTGTTATATTCTCAGTGAAGCGCCGACACCCCTAATTCATCCTATGACTGACATCGGTTAGTAGCATCACAGCACCAGGGAGACAAACGGTGCGGGAAAACAGACCGGCTGAGTGAGAGGTAGCACTTCTGAAACCGCTTATGCAGAAGCTTTTGTGGCTGCCCGCTCTGTGGAGAAGCACAGTAAGTTACTCTTCAGGAGAAGCAATCCAGCACCTTTCGAAGCATTAGAAAAACAGCTGTAAATGCTTTTGGTGTCATAACGTTAACCCTGCGTAGAGATTCAAGCATGGAGACTTGAATCTGTTTTCTCATTGCTTTTGTTTTATTCCTGGGGGGGTTTCTTTTCCTCCCTTAACATCAGGAATCAATCAGGAATTAGTGGGATTAAATTGTTAAAATAATACTTGTAGATAAATTATGGTAACTAGAAAAATACGGTTTTGCCAATAAACAGATATCTCACTGTCCAGGGGAAGAGAAACTTGGGGTCAGATTTCAGCACTTATAAATCAGCAGAGTATTGGATTCAGTAAAGTTGTCTCAATTTGCTCCAGCTGAGAGTCTGTCCACTAAAATCTATTTCCATCTGCAAACTTCTGTTAATGAAGATTCACGCACAGCTGTATGACTGTCAGGTTTTTACAAGTTCTGTTGTCGAATGCGTAGCTACAGTATAAATATTCCAAATACAAAAGGTCAGATTTAGTTTGTAAATTATCTGGATTTCTGTTTTGATTTAAAATAGTTTGACATTTTAAACAGCGGTTCTTTCATACCCTGTCTCATTGGTTTGTATAGATTGTCTCTTTTAAATGCCAGCTATTGACATTTAACACACAGAGAAATCTGACCTCAGCCAGCTCAGCCCCCAACTGTGAGCCCCCTAGTCTACTCCTTAGTGCCAATTTACCACTTGCATAGTTTAATTTCAAGACTAAATTGCTGGCAGTAACTCCCAATTTATATGACTATCTGCTAAGTGCAGCCGTTACTACTATAATTCACCCCATAAACGCTAACGTGTGCTGAGATTTTTGTAAAGTATACAATTATAATCTGAGCAGGGCTAAATCATTGCTTTCCTGAGCACGGGGTATACGGTGACAAATTGCTTCCTGGCCCTGTCTCAGCTGCGTGGCTGAGAACACCGGAGAGCACTGACCGGTCCGCCCCACGCCACCTCCTCTGAAGTCATCCAGGCTGCGCCCGCTACCCTCAAGCATGTCTGACTTGAAATCGGTGGGTCTCTTCTGTTTACAGTTTGCATGCGAGAGCATCTCCAGTGAGGACAGCAAAGCCCAGCCAGAGCTGAGTGATGCCTCAGATGTTCCTTGTGATTACTGTGGGCTTTGAGCATGCACACCTGGCTCGTAAATAGGAACTGAAAAACCAGGACAGGAGCAGACAAGACAATGACTATACCATAGCTAGCGCACACCTAACGGAGCAGCCGGTAGGCTCGCATTAACGTAACAAAACCAAATAGTCAACTGTGTTAACCAAAAGGATAAAAATAACAAGTGTGCTTCCCGTCTTACCTAGAAGCTAGTGAACTGCTCTTCCATTTCAGATACGTAAAATGCACTTTAAATAAGGACAAGAATGTGATTCAGGCTTAGAATTATACATTTCAGACTTACCTCCGTGCCACCGTGAGTGAAATGAAAAGCATGAGTAGCCTTCTCGAGTATGAACGTACTGAGATTTTTCACTTTTAATTAAAGCATTCCCTCTGTATGTATGAAGAGCTGCTCTTTTTAGAAGCGTGAAACTTGCATCTGTTTTTGAAACACTGTCACTGGATTAACTACAGAAATAGCATTGGAATATAACATAAATGTCTCTCTAAAAATTCCCTACTGCAAATTACAATTTTGTTTTCAAACTAAAACTAGAAGCACTTTGCTTGGTTAGTTAACTAGTCCTGAAGAGCTTATATTAACTTCAGCCACTAAGCCTTGTCTTCCAGCAGGCCCGCTGCTGTGCGCAACGTTCCTACTCAGAGACACGGTGGATATGCTTGCCTCCCTCCCCAAAAAGGCTATTCGTTTTAGAGATGTTACAAAATAAACTAAGTACAACAGAAAAGTTGTAAAAATAAACGGATGCAATTTTACAGAATTGCACTTCATAGCACAGTCTAAGCCGTGGAGGTACAAGTATTGACATGCAGAAACCACAGCAAGTAAAAACTGCGTTCTATTGCCAGATGTAAGTATCTTTAAGAAAAGAAAGGAAAAGAAAAAAAAAAAATGTCCAATTCCAGCAGCATAGTTGTGAAATAAAATATATTTTTCCAGTGTGGCTGTCACTGGAAAGTCAAGGTTTTTAAATGTATTCTGTTTTGCATCAACATGACTGTTGGGTTAACAAAGGATCACATCCTGTTCTCAGCTGTACTGAACTGTTCTTTTCCCACTTTATTTTTTCCCCTCCAGTTTAGAGGTTTGATCACTTCTAATTCGTGACATGAATAGAGTTTAATATTTTCCAACACAAAGGTTTTGGTCAGTTTGGAAGATCGTCAAGGCATTTCTCATAATCAAGAAGAGAACACATACCATAAATACTAGTTCCTGTATAGAGTCCTTTTAAAGACACCTATATCTCATGAATACAAATGAACGTGCTATTAACCGATTTTTCAGAGTATTCTTTGAATTAGATTTTACTTCTGATGGGCAAGTGTATTGATTCCGTTTTTATTTATCTGGGAGAAGGAGGAGTAATTTTACAGGGACTTTATGCTTTACGGTAATTTCAGCCCCAGTGCAACACAGCACCGACTAAAATTAAAGCAGCAGCTCGAAAGCCTGAAGTTAAGCACATGCTTACATTTCTTGACAGCAAAACATATTCTCCAGAGCCCTAATTATTTACTGGCATTTGTATGAGACAGTTGAAGTACTACTTTTAAATTGTTAATTTCAGACAAAGGGCAGCATCTTCATTTAGTAGTATTTTTATCCGGTGCGTAAGGGAGGATATTGCCATTATTTTTACTGGCGTATTTCCAAGGTGCCTTTTTTTAAGCCAACGTTCAAACAAATATATGTATTCTGTCCTCTATTGTTCAGAAATAAGTTTTTAAAAATATAATTCCCTTCAAAATAGCTATGGCAACACTCAGTAAATTCCAAGGAGAATTTTAGCTTCAGACTTACCTGAAAGCCACAAAAAAATAGTTTTACAAAAGTTGGTAGAGACAGTACGTAAATACATTTGCCGTACTTTGGGAAAATTCAGATGTGTCTCAACAGGTACTTCCTGCGGTATCTAGAATATGCTCATTTCCCAGTGTAAGAGTCCTCCAGAAAGTATATTCCCTTGTGTTTATTGCTTTAATCGTGCCACTTTTCTGATGAAGTACTGGGCTTTCCAAGGGAAATAAGAGATTTTGGACCATGGTCTAAAAGAATACCTATCTTCCCTTCAGAAATAGCCAAAATCTTACAATAACTTGTCATTTTAAAGGTACTTAACTATATTGCCACATTGTTATTTAAAATAAACACTACAGCTATCAGCTTGATAAAATACACATTTGTACCGGCTCTGGTATCACCAACCTCATAATTGGGAAGACTTTCAACAACTTATGCTGCAGAGCAGTGCTAAAATACTGACACACTGGAAAGTTGTTTTACACTTTATGGCAGAACTTAATATATTCTTGCTGGTAAGAAATTCACTTGTGCCTCGGAATTACTCCTTGACTTAACTTGGCTTTGCCTCACTTGGCACCATTTTTATATACCATGAAGGAGACTCATTTAAATTTGAATATTGATTATGTACTGCCACTCAGTGCTCTTTTGTGAAAAATGCATAGTAGTCCTGCTATTAATCTCCTTTAATTAAATATTCAAGCTGCCTGAGAAATTCCTCTGCTACCTAATAAAAATTTATGAATAAAATGAATATTAAAGTAGTAATCCCCAAGAAATCAGATAGCACTGCAATTAACAGTCAATTTGTTAGAGCATTAACCGACCATGAGTTCTCTTCATGATGTTGGCTTTTAAAATAGCCACTAACCACTAATCAACAAAATGGTGATGGTGAAGCTTGGGACTGAACAAAACTGGAAGCGATTAGTGGAAAGAACCCTGTGACAGTCTTCAAAAGATCCGATGTTTGTGGCTGTTTTGGTAATCTGGTTTTTCTAGAGGATTGCATAATCCAAAACCGTGGAACAGTTTAAATGCTATACATTTGCTTTTTTTGTCTCTGTTTTCTGCCCCCCCTTAGGAATTGTACACAAAGGAAATGGTGAAAACATGTTCATTTCCCAGCAGCCGCCAGTCATCTCAACCGTGATGGGCAACGGACACCAGCGAAGTGTCTCTTGCTCCAACTGCAACGGTCTTGCGCTCAACAGCAAACTCTTTGCCCCGGTTGCTCTTGCTTCCGGGCCTGATGGTAGCGTGTATATCGGCGACTTCAATGTTGTCAGACGGATCTTTCCTTCTGGAAACTCAATTGGTATACTAGAATTAAGGTAAAAAAATAATTAGCTTTCTCTGACTAGTGTTCATTATCCTGGCTGTGATACACCTATGAAAACTACGGTGAGCCTTTTTTCACTCGTGACTTAAAGAAGCAGCCACATTTAGTTGCCCTGTGAGTATGTCTCAGCGACTGTCAAACAAACTCATCAGAAAACTTATGCTTACTTTAAAGTCATCAGTTAAAAAGGGCATCTTAAGTGGCCTTTAGAACAGGGTTTGCATAATGAATTTCTACAAAGTGCAGAATTAATAGAGCTAATTTTTCTTCCTGTGAGATTTTTTTCATACAATTTCTCAAAAAAGTCAAAAATATTCCATGCAGTGTATTTTTGAAGAAAACCCCATAATTCAGTAGCAAATATGTGCAGTATCATGTCAGGTCACAGCATTATGGCTGAAGACAGACTCACCAGATTTAAATTTAATACAATTAAATCATTCCTCATCTGTAACAGAGGACATGACAGAGTTTAAGCAGACAAGAGCAAACCCGGCATTGCAGACTGACATGTCTCAGGCCGGGCCTGCGCCACCATTAACGACTCCCCTGTAATTATGACTCCAGCTTCCCATTCCCTTTCAGGGCCAGAGCGGAAAGCAGGAAAGATTTCGGACGCTGGTACACTAAATTTCTCTTACTTAACACCCACGAATCTCCTACTAGCTGGCATTGCTGGTGATGTTGTGTGCTGATTGTTCAGAATTGGCTTGACAATGCGCAGGCAGTAGAAAGGAAGCAGTGTGAGGGAAAGAAATAATACTGAGTAACAGGATAAACAGTGTTTTGTTACAGGGATACAGCTCTGAACAGTCAGGCAAAGAATACAGTTTTGTTGAGGACTAACATTTCTTGTCTCTTTTTTTTTTTTAAACCTGAACTGATCTGTCTTACTAGGAACAGAGACACAAGACACAGGTAAGTAAAACACAGTAGCAGCAATATGTGAACCATGTTCGAGGAAGCAGTCTTACAAAAGTCCTTTTAGAAGTCTGCATACAGAGAAACACTCTGAATTTAATAAATATAAATGTTAATCAAATTCACCATTGTTTATAGTAAAGGAGGTTTGATACGTTCCCTTTGAAGGGATGAAGTCTCCCTCTAAAAATCAGCAAGCAGAGATGGAGAGGTTTAAACGCAAAAGCTGCGAATGCATTTCATATTCATTTCACGTGATGTGTGAATGATCGTAGATATAGCCAGCCAAGGAAACGGGAGTTTTAGCAACAAAGAAATAATAAAGAGTCACACAAGAGGGGCTGTGCTTTAGCAGTTCTAGGATACTACGAACTTAAAATCTGCCACAGATGGTGCACAGCAGGCCCCAGAACTGAGGATGCTGTGTCACAGCTCAGTCCTTGCTTCTCCAGCTACAGCAAAAGCAAGTGGCTTCCCCCCTTTCCAGTTAGCATTTTGGCACTGCAATGTAGGGATTTCTTTAAAAGAATGAACATCGTACATTAGGCTTCTCCGACAGACGGTGAGGGAGTTGGTTATAACGATCCAGCTGCAGAAATGACATTGCAAGCTAGAAAGAGATAGCAAGGCAGTCTGTATCCTTAGAAACAAACTTCTTAGCATTTCGGTACTTAAATGAGATAAATAAACCTGCACTAGTACAACCTAAGCTGATAACTTCGTGGCATAGTAGGAAGCAGAGTGTGGACTGAACGTGTGTTTGCAGGATGAGAGCGCTGGTTGGAATTAGTGCTTTATTAGCACGAGAATGCTATTGAATACTATAGATTATTTGCCAGCCTACTTAGAGATGTCACATCTCATTTCACAATGAAAACTTTAAAAGAAAGAATAATTCCTAGTTGGTAAGTGCAAGGTTCTATTTTTTAAATGAAGGATTGTTTCCATTTGCCTTCATGCTAAACTGACCAGTATCTTTGTAAACTAAAAAAAGCAGCAAATTGAACTTATTTACTCTGTAATGCATTCAGAACATGAATCAGGTTTTAAATTCAGGGGTTTCTTTTGTAAAGTAGAATTTTTTTAATACCTGCTCACTAGTATTAGTTTCTTGAGATGAACTTAAACCTTAATTAAATCAAGTTGTGACAATACTCAAGTACCCCAGCCCTATTAATTACAATAATAACTGCCTCTGTCAGTATTCTGTCCAGGTGAAATCTGTGGAAAATTGGAGGAAATCACTTGAAGTTAATGTAGTCTTTGAGGTTGGGGGGGAATACTCAGCAGTCCCACTGTATGCCATTCTCTTGAGGCTGTAAAGGCCATAGTCATGGTGGAAATTTCTAGGGTGCTCAAAGAAACATGTGGAAGCAACAACTAAAAGGTGTCAGAGGCTCACGACAGTCCAAGCAGGAAAAGGCTTCAAAATCCAGTTCCTCAACACAACTGTTAGTCTCCAAAAGAGCAGGGAAAAAGGGTTCTTTTTACCCAGGACAAAGAAAATACTGTGTAAAAAGGGATAGAGTTTGGAGACCAGTAAACAGAGAAGGCCACTGATCTTATTTTTGACTGTTTAAAAACAACTTATCCCGTTTGTTTTTGTCATCAAGATTTTAATAAGAAATAACAAAGCCGTTTAGTAACTGGTAAAAATGGAAACTAGGCTTTGAGGTTACAGGGAAAAATTTTACTACAGGATAGTAATAACTTGTTCTGGAAAGATTCATTGTAAATCCTAGTCTACTTGATACAGTTTTTAATAGGCTAATTTATATAAACTCAGATTTAGATTTGGTTGCAAACTTCTGCAAACATAGCGAGTGTTTGATTTTGTTCCATTTTGTACTAATACTCTTTAAACATTTTAGCATGCGAGGCTTTAAGCATAAACATCAAGAGTTTTCTAACAGCCGGTCTATTAAATGTAATGACAAGGATGACGGAAAATGTGTCTACAAGGAAAGTGTATAATGACCCCTGGTTCTCTGCCAGTTTCTGCATGATGAACAATATGTTTATTTAACATCTAGAATTCGCCTTGCAATTTTTTCCACAGAAGTATTTTATTAGAAAGTCATCTTCTGGCTGGCCAGTCTCTTCTGAGCTCACTCCAGAGAACACCAATGATTCTTAATGTTTTCAACAAAGTTTTATAATACTGGTGAATCATAATTTGGCATTAATTGCTTTTAGCTCATTCTCTTACTCATGTTTCATCACACCACTGTCCTCTCATTCCCTACGTTTCCTCGGACTGGGTTTCACATCTGTTCCCCAACTGTGGGAATATCTCTTTCCTTCTATTTCCCCCTTCTGTCTTTTATAGATGTTTATGACTAAGGTCAGCTTTAAGCTAGTCTAGCTCGTGGCCCAATCCTCAGCGACGCTGAGTAGTTTCTGTCCCTTTTTGGATGGAGAAGAGAACAGAGAAATAGGCCCAAGCTCTATCACATCTATCATGGTACAGCATTAGCCTTATCACTTATAAATGGAAATAGATTTCAGCTGATCATCTGTTATAAGTTTCTTATAGAGAATACTCAGTAGATTGCTAAAATAAAAGATATTGGTAAGTAATTTTTACATTGTTTTGTAACATTGCTCAGTAAGGTAGAACTGTCTAATAGATGATTAATAAAGCTCAGTATCTGCCTCAGCCAATCAAAAACTTCATGTGTAAAGAGGCTCCATCAACCTGAAGTCAAATCAGTAAAATAAGTCAGTATCATCTCAGACATTACTTATCTGTCCTGGAGCTTCTGCCAGTTCTTCAGTTCTGTTTTATCTAGATTCTTCCTTTCCTGGTTTGTTGTGGCATGAAAACCCAGCCCTGCAGAAGAAGCTGTACACCAAGCGTTGTCAAACCCACCACAAACAGAACTGACAAAGCTGAGACGAGTAACTCGTTTCCCAGATTTGTTGCAGCAATCTTAAGTGTTAGTTAATGTACCAATGTTAATAAAATGTCTCTAACAAAAAAAAAATAGAAATTTGGCGATCTTTTTAATCTGCAGATAGGCAAGTCCCATGTAGAGTTACAGGGGATGCGGGCAGGTCAGTGTCTTGCTCAGCTGCCTGTCAGAAATCTCCTCCTCCTCCCCCCAGAGAAAAATGGCAGTGGTAAAAATACCATCTGAGCACCAAAACAGGTGCCGGGCATTGGCCACCACTCTGCCTGTGCCTGTCTCCCACCATTTCAGTAACCGACTGTGTGCTTTAAAGGATCTACACCTATCTGGATTTTGATTTTATTTTATAATCAGGACTACACTGCAGTCTCACCAGGCTCAGGACACCGGCGTGGTGTGCCATGTGCTTAGACAATTCCCTCCAACTGGAAATTAACTCTCCAGCCAAAAAGAAACAAAAAGTCTTACTGGTTAATAAGACGCAGCCCAGTTCTCCGATTAGAGTTTATGATCCTCACCATTTAAATTAACATATGTAAATATTTTTTAAAATAACATTTTATAATCTCAATAAGGCACTTCAGCACATGAATTATGGTGCATTAATTCATGCCTAGTTGCACTGACAGTACTTGGCCTTCTGCCTTGCTCCTGACAATACAGTCGGCATGAATTAAGGCACCATATTTCACACCTTCATATTTCCTAAGGTTTAGAAACAGATAAAAATAACCAAGAGTGGGTATTTGTGCCCATGCAGAACAGTCTGTGATTCACTTTGCTGCAAGTCGTAGATTTGTTTTCAGTGCCAAGAGTAGTAGGACTTAGCAGGTATAGAAAAGTGACCTTGCTTTTGATAGTAATAATTATAGCTAAGCTGCAGTCACTCCAGTTAGCTTTATACTAGGTGTGATGGTACTAATGGACAGACTAACTCCACCAATACCACTCTCCATAAGCTCGCTACCTGGTACACAGCTGGCTGGTCAGGCTCTGCCGCTAGTACCGGTTCCTTCCTTCTCCGCAGCGGTGCTTGCGTAAGCTACATTAAAGCTGGTCTCACCTATGCCTCTGTCATCTCCCAATCATTAAATAGATGTCTTCAGAAGTGTTATGCTACCATGAACAGAGATTAAAAAGAAAAACAATTTAACTTTCACGCTCTTTTCTGTTTTAGTACAAGCCCCGCACATAAATATTACTTGGCTGTTGATCCAGTGTCAGAATCCCTTTACTTGTCGGATACCAACACCAGAAAAGTCTACAAAGCAAAATCTCTCATTGAAACAAAGGATCTGGCCAAAAACACAGACGTGGTGGCAGGAACAGGTGATCAGTGCCTTCCATTTGACCAGAGTCACTGTGGAGATGGCGGAAAGGCATCCGAGGCATCTCTCAACAGTCCAAGAGGTAAGAAAAGAGCCTATGTGAAGTACTTGGTGTTGGTCATCTGTCATTTCCTTCCATGACTTAGAAACTCAGATGCAACTGGATATACAAAAATTGGTCTGAGGTGATGATTTAACCAACTATAAGCAAGCCAAATCATTTCATAAAGCTCACTCATGTTTTTAATACAACCGGTCCTTTATGAGGCAGTAGCATGAGCAGCAGGCTCCAGCTAGCATCCCCTGAAATACTCTTTCCTTCCATGGCAACACTCCTCTTTTACTACCTTTCTATTGCAAGGTGGCAGCATTTAATTATATTTAACTTTTAAGCAAATAATATGGTTGCAAAGTCAATTTTTTATATATTACTCATTCAGGTGATTCTTGTAATGTTAACGGAGCTTACTCATACACATTAAGTCAGGGCTGTTCAAAAAAGACAGCCAGCAAAATCAAGTTTATTTGGAACTCTAGTTTGTCTTTCCTCATTAAATGCACTTTGCAAAATATGAGCATCTCGCCTACTGCACGTGAAATAAGCCTTTTGCTGCAGCCTTCCCGTCAAGAGTACATCCTGTATTGTCACAGGCAAAATGCGTGTGAAGCCTTGAATCCCCACCAGCGCCACAATTAATCCCCTTGCAGCATGCATTAGAACTGCGTTAAAGTCTCCGGATTTGGTGCTCTAAAGCAGCTGATCATCCTCACCTCCCACTGAAATCCCTGGAACAAAGGGTACTCGGCAGCTCCCATGGCAGAGCCCTGAGTGGGCTTTTAGCATGCTCCCCCTGTAGCACACCGCTCCCTCCTAATGACTAGCTCTAAGGAAGGGGTTTGATTATTTTTCGTGAGCTAATAAAGGAATGCTGTATATCAGTAGGAAATTAGAATGTATATCCAGGCAGAAACACCTCTAAGACAAGCAAATTATCCTGTTTTAAGGCTTAGCAAGAGACATGTTGTAATTATAGAGTGACTTTAACATGTCTTTAGTGATAGAAGGTAAGTACAAATAAATGTTAATCTTCAGGCAGCTAATTAATGTAATGAATCAATTCTATCTAAATGAATCTAAAAATAGTAGAAAACAAAGGTTTTCAGATCCTTTAGCAGCAAAATGATCAATGTTTTATTGCTGATTACAATTGATTATATCTAATTACAATACAATTAGTTGTTTCATCTTATTTTCTTATTGGGGAAGTATGTTGGTGAAAATTTGTAATACGCTATTTACTTTAAAAATACCCATGCATAGCTGGCTTCCTTAACAGAAGGTTCTAGACATAGAAATTAAAACGAATAGAAGTACAATTCATGAGTTCTGGGGCAGCCAGAAAATATTAAGAAATTAACTGTTAGCAGACAATGGCTCATATCTTGGCAAATTCAGGTAATGGCTCCCAGCTGCTTTTGACTTATGCATCTACTCTAAATTACATCAGTTCGAAATTGTCAGATTTGTTCTGTTTTGGGGTTTGGATTTTAATCTCAAGGAACTATGGACTGCCACATTCCCTTTTTGTACAGGGCCTAGCAAAACACAGCATCAACCTGTAGTCACCAGCACAGTATGAACAATTAGCTGTGTATTATCATAATGGCCTTATAAGTACATGTCCTTGTTTTCCTCTAAACTGTAAGAGGTTGAATAACCTTGGAAAGTAGTAGGAAGTATTTGCCTGGTACTCATAGATCAATAAACCTAAAAGTCTCACATACTTAAATACAGTTTTAGAAATTCTTTTGCATCACTTATTTTGCTCGTTATTGGAATAATTGTCAAGTCAGAAGATATCGCATTTCTACTGACATAACATTCCAACAGCACACACAAAAATATTTTTTCTAGGAGGCAGGAAACACTGGCAAAAATGTCGGTGAGTCCACAGACTCACCAACATCTTATCCATGTTTAAAAATACTTGAACACAAAGCAACACAATGTTATGTATTTGATCACAGAAATAAATGAATTGCTTCTAATTTCTCACCTCTGAGATTTTTTACAGTGCGAAAATAGGTACCTGATAATGCAGATAAAGACAGAGTAATTGCCAAGAGATTATTAAATATAATCACTTGCATTACTCAATGACCAGACAAGATTAGCATTTATTTTTTAAGCTGAAATGGAAACCTTTTTAGCTTTTTTTTTTCCATTTGCCTTCTTATTTTTGTCCTGAGTATTACTTTTTTTCCATTTGCCGCCTTATTTTTGTCCTGAGTATTACTTTTTTTCCTGTTATAAATGAAAAATAAATTTACCTCTTACTTAGTAGAAAGGTGATATCTGAGAAAGAACTCTGTTTAGTGGCCATCTGACCTTGGTTAGTTACAGCTCAAAAGTTGTATTCCCATTTTCGCTACCGGCTGCTTGTGACTCTAAATAAGGGCTTATCTATATGACTCAGTTTATCCATTTGCAAAGGTGATAAGAAATACCTACTGTGTAACACTTGTGAAACTTAATCCTGTTTGGTAGCATCCTCAGAAGTACGTTAACGAGTGGAGATTCAAATACTCTTTGCTATTTACTTTTCTGAATGAAAGTTGCTTCAAATGCTGTTTTAACTTTTTTGAACTCATAACAATTTTTCTACTTCAGTGGGCATGCAGGTAGGTTTTGGGAGAGTCCTAGATTATTATTTAATGATTTAAGTCTTCCATCAACTTTTATTTCTCATTATCTTTATTTGGCAAGACTGCCTTTGCCTAGTGACCAGGAATTAAACGCCAGACAGGAAAACAGCATGAAGTCACACTAATCAATTATGATTTGATCTGCTTTCCATAACTTTTATTTTGCAGGTAACAAACACGCATAGCCTTGTTCAGTCTGTTCCCCCTTCTCTGTGAAGGACTAGAGATGGGGCTTCGTGAACATTAATCTTGCACTATTGTATGTTGAGCTGACTTTGAAAGATGCTTTTAAACATGCATGGGTGATGTAGTTGAAATTTGAACTTCAATATATTATTTTTACTGCAACTTTCTTTAATTCTGTAGAGATCTCAGACTAATGAGTCATGTAATAGATGACCAAGTACTTAAGCAGAATGTGAAATGATACAAGGCAGGGACATAAAATAAGATCTGTGACAAGCTGAACACATTTATTACACAAGAAGATATTGAAAATGAAGAAGTAACTACACAAGATATTAATCATTGACAGAATTCCAATCACTTGAACTTTACCAAGTAACAGATTTTAATTTTGGGGTGGGGAATTCTGTTTGGTGGGTTTGGGGATTTTTTGATAAAAAGTATTTATGGCACATCTAGTCACCAACGCTATCATTTAAACAATCTGGATTAGTATTTATAATAAGGCACTAAGGGATAGCATCCTGATTTTAAGTAGATTAGTCATTGAGTATTGGAGCAGTAAGAAGCACTAAAATTAATAGAAATACCTGGGAGTTGTTCTGCTTAGCACTGCAAAGCCAACGCCTGGATCAAAGGCATTAAACACTTGCCTACCCTGCCCTTCTGAAATCAGTGGGCTTTGGAGATGTAAATAGATTTGACTTTCCAAGCTTAATTGGCAGAGGCAGTGAGAGGCTGAGACAATCAAGTTACCACATTTTTGCTGAGCTACAGCATCTCCCAGTCAGTAGACTAAGAAAAGTGTCTTAGATCAACATCTGATTTCAATTACCTTGTATTTGTGACCACCTCAGAGCATTCACACAGGACAGCTGTGGTGGAAACACAGACTAAGTAACTTTTGTGAAAACAGTTAGGTCCCTCCGATGATTGAACCCTAAGTGTCAGAAGTGATTTACAACATTTGGAAGCCCAAGCACTAAATCCAAAGATTTAAACATCTGAAGTCCTGCAGTGTCTGCTTTTTGACTCCTGGGTCCAGACCAGACTCTAGAACTAGAAGATAGATGCACACACTGTCTGTGCAAGCTATGTATACAGTCAATGCCTCAAAAAATTGAAAACTGCACACTGAGCGCAGAGTACTTAAGTGCAGTGGCCTCACTACAGATGCAGTGACCTCAAAGTAAGCACCAGGGAAATGTAGAAGGTTGGAGTAAGTTCTAAATCCCATGCATAAAAATACCTTATACACAGCTGTAGCAAAGAACCTTTTTCACTCAGACCCATGGCCACGGACTAGCAACACAAATGAAAGCTTAAATTAAAAATCAGTTCTGCAGTGTAGTTTTATTCATTTTGCTTGAAATTACTAAGGAAATACTACTAAAAAAATTCATGGTTTTGAAAACGTGTTCACGCCAGCAGCTTACATCCTGAAATAATCAGTCTTGTTGCTCACCATCTGCAGCAATGCTTTCTAAAGTAAATAAAGCTGTAAGAACAACTGCTCAGATTAAACCTTTACATTTGTCAAATGGCAGTAGCCCATTTAGGGCCTGCTCCTGCTCAGCTAAAAGATTCCTGTTACCTACAGTAGGATGCAGGCCAAATTCCTAACATAGCCTTTTGTGAAAACAAGACCCCCTTGTCATAGGTAACGATCAATACTATTTATTCAGCAATCTTTGCTATTCCATAAATTCCTAAGACCTTCTCAATGCTTCCATACAATTCAAAAAGGAAGGCAGAATGGGGTGAGATGTTTCATTAGCAATATATAAAGTAAGAAGTAGACAAACCAAGGTGATTTGCAGCCTCGAATCATTGTCAGGTATGCATCACAGAACCAGCAAAAAATTCATCTCATGCCATTTTTGATTCAGCAAAATTTATTCCTTATTTTCCTCTTTAGTAGTCTTAGCTACCTGTGACTTCAGAAGTCTGGGAATCTTGTAGAACATTTAGGGTAAACTTTTTGGACAGCAAGTTTTCCTGAATTTCATCCAACCTTCATCTGAATGCATAAGTTACTCACTTTCCTGGTAACCATTGTCAGCAGTAAGTATGACCCCAGTCATCACGTCTTAGACTGGAAGCAGGACATTTTCATTCACAGCCAGTAGTTAAAAATGCTGTTTGCTCCCACTTTACTGTTACTCGTCTAAAGAGAACAACACTGAAGCGCAAGTACTGAAGTCGTGTTCCAGCTGACAAAGAACTGCTCAATATTTTGCCGCTAGTACTGAGACAGTAATGAAGTAAAGATGACAAAGATCACAAAGCAACAGACTGCAAATCACTTGAATCATATTTTGAGTGGTGTATTATGGTAACCTATAAATAACTAATTGCATAAAATTGCTTTAGTAGTTTCTAGATGGCAGCTTTAATTAAAAGCACCAGAGACATTTAGAAGTTTAGAAATGGATGGCATGTAAATTGCCCTTTTACCAACCATAAAATGGTAATTAACCAATTTGATTCACTTCTTCCTATTAAAAGTTTTATGAGAATCACAAGTTCCTTCTAAATACAGTTTTTCTTCAGCAGAAGGTGGCATTCTCTTATCAGTTCTCACCAGTGGTTTTAGATGTTCTTTTACAAATTCTTCAGAAGGTTAATTAGAAGTTTTCAATGTAAAATGCTCATTTGCAAAGTTTTTAGCTGAGCAAAAAGTGTGAAGTAGAATTTCCTGAAGTGGGCAACATATAGCTCTAGCTGCTGTTTATGGATGTGTTCAGAAAGGATTTGTTCCCAGAGTCTCTTAGAATGCAAGTGTGGGCTATGATGGGGGGGGGGAAGAAAAGAAAATATCTTAATGGGGAATTTACTGTATTACTTTTAATCCATATTTTTAGCACTATAAGCTTAGCTCCATTAACATTGAAATGCCAAAGTTTCTAGACTGAAAGATATGTATAATAATCATATGTGTTTTGAATTTATACCGTTGAGAACTACACAGAGAAGTGATCAGTTTGCTTTCAAAGCGTTATTTGCATTTGTAATCATGTACGTATGGGCACTAAGGCAGATCTGCCAAGGGAAAGAACCCTTTAAGCAAAATCACTCCTGAGAGCATTAACAGGAGAGGTTGTAGTCAGCCTTCTGTGTTTATCATGGTTGTACTCAGCCCATCTACTAAGTACTATTTTGTGCAGAAAACAGTTATAAAGAGCAAAACTTCTTCTGCAGAATCTTTCTAGTGATGATACTTAGTAGCCATGTGTGATTGCACTAGCAGCAGTTCATTTTTAATGTTAATCAGCACCATTTAAATTCTGTTAAAAGACCTCTAAGTGTTATAAATATTGTTCCAAGACGTCTGCACGTAAATCTACTGGAGATAGATGTTAAGAGCTACTGTTTTACATTCAGGTACAAAATCTAGTCCTATGCAAGACAGTCCCAGTGACTAAACACGACTGAAGACAGTCCTTCAGTACAAGCATGTTACTCACAAAAACAGATTGCGTTCAGCCCTGAGTCAAAGAACAAGACTAAATCCTTGCACAAGTTTATTTTGTCCTTACTCAGACATCGGTGTCTAATGAGGAATCTCATGTCCAAGCAAGGCCAGTCTGCCACTTGTGCAATAGGTCACATTTGTGCCCAGACAGCATCAGTCGGGCATACAGTTTAGTGCTACGGTTCCTTAAAAAAAACAGAATCAGGCTGAGAGCCTAATACAAACTACATCCCATTCTCTGTGCAAAGAAAAGATGCCTAAAAATAACCTTTCTTACTCACTCATGGAGTGAGCACTGTTCCTACTTGCACTCAGTGCAATTCATTACACTCAGCATGTGCATGTTTCCTCTCCAAGTTCCTCGGTGATTAAAGCACAATTGAAGTGCTATGTGTGATTTGATTCTGCATTACACTGTACGTCAGAAAAGGATTAAAAATAAGCTCTTGGAGTACAGATTATGTGAAGCATCATGCAAGATGTGACAGGAGCATTAATGAATCCAACTCTAATAATGAATAAATTGGGACGGTTTAGCCACAAATCTGTATTTTGTTTTCCAATGGATGCCTTATATAGGGTATTTGTCAACAAGACTTATATGCATGAGTAATTTTTTCAAATGGGTAAAGTCATGTTGGTTTAGTATACGGGAGTAAGTACTGGAAGCAGTAGTTCATTGTTGAACATATTTACAGTGGTACTTGAAGAAACTGGCATTTTATTATCTTTAGTACAAATACTGAAGACATGGGCTTGTTTATGCCATCACACTGGCATACGTACTTCCCTTGCAGATAGATTACCTTTCTGCAATGGCTGGAGAGCAAAATGTACACTATTAACATTAAAGGATCTTTGGTTTTCTTATACAGTCAGTGTTTGAAATCTATTCAGCAACACAGCTGAGTAGCTTTATTTCATCGCAGCATAATTTTTGATTTTTATATAATGGATGGTTTGCAGCCAACACAGCCATCTGTTCACAGGGAAATTGCGTAAAACAGAAGATGCACTTGCCCTAGTAATAGATCCTGGCCTTGTGTTATCCATGGCATGGATCCGATCCAGGGCTGCGCTACTCAGGTGAGACGCATAGCTCCCTGCTTACCATGCAGCACCACCCCTCTGCAAAGGCAGACTAAGACACAGCACACGGGCTGTAGTTCCCACCCACATCAGGTTTCTCATTTGAGCCTGTGAACCACACCGCGAAGCAATTCAAATCCCATCTAATATTGCCCCACGGTGCAATATCAGTAAGGTTAAAAACACCCCCAACAATCATAGCTGCATGCACACAAGTCGCATACAGTGGTCCTTGCTCCTCACACCTTCCCCGCCACAGCAGTCCAGCATGGCTTTTTCTTCTCAAAAGGAGTCTTGAAGAGACTCTCAGGAAAGTAGTAGGAGGCTGGGACTAAAGAGACTTTTGTCTCCAACCTTCACACATCCCTGAAGAAAAAACCCTGGAACGATTTCCTAGCAGCTTTTCCATTTACTAATAATCTCTTAGCATGCTTCAGCTTTACAGCGTAAAGCTGATCAGAGCAGGACAGAGCCCAGGCAGGAGGCCGGGAGCCCCGAGCATCCCCGTGAGAACAGCAGGAGTTGCCTCAGAGCCCGGCTCCACCTGCTCTGTGGCCCCAAACTGTGGTAGCAGAGTCAACACAGCCCTTCCTGTTTTCTGAAGAGAAAATTTATCCACGTACAAACTAAACTGCAGACCGTGACTTGGGCCTTTAGGAACTATCATCATGAAAGTCTCTGCAGACTTCTAGCTGCACCACAGAAGGTGCAGGGTCGTTTGCTCTGTTGGCTTCTGCCAAGTGCATTCCCTCAGAATAACATTTGGAAAAACGTCATCAGATTCATATATTAATTGTTTATATGGCCATTAATAACCAGGCTGCATTTCTTTTTGCTTCAGTTGGGGTTTTAGGGTGGATGTTTTAGCAGCTCAGTTGTATCAAAAGAGATTTTGCGGTTTGCTTTGCACATCTAGCCTTTGTTTCTGAAGAGGTGGCCAGCCCTCGGCTCCGGCCCTGCGGGCACCCCTAATTCTGGCCTTTTGTGCGCACAGGTCTCTTCAGTGCAAAGTCTCTTCAGCATGCATGAGGAACAGACAGATGTGCCATCCCTTCCCAAAAACTGGAACACACAGGTCACCCCCCAACACCAAAACAAACCCTTTTGCTTCTCAGATGCACTCTTTACCTCAGCTCACCTTCAAACCTTCAGCCTTTCAAATTTATAATTGGACTTCTCAGAAGCAGACGACAGCTGTGAGCTTGCCAGTCATTCTGTAGTTTCCAAAAGCACTGTTAACTCTCTAATTAAAAAGTAAAGATCCTCTGAGGGAGCCAGTACCAAGGAGGCACGATCTGTGAGCTCACAGGCCAGCAGAGAGCCAGGCTCTAAGATATCTGCTCTTCCTTTAGCCTTTTTATAACCTCCCAGATTTCCCCCCAGCTGACCCATGCAGCCCCCCCAGGTGATTTCAATGCCCCAGGTGACGTCTGTCCTGGAGAATTGGACATTTCAGTGATCAGCCATTTCACTTAACAAAGTGATGTAGCCTCACCCTGTACCACTTCAGCAGTCCGTGGGCATTTTTTGTCCTGGATGGGGAAGGTGACAGGATGGTGAATACCTCTCTTCTAACGGCAGTTCACAGCCAGACGAATACACTGAATTGACAATTTAAAGAATTAATTTCAACTACCAACACTGTGCTGATAGATAACCTGAAAGCTGGACATAGTAGGAGCGCTAGACGCCAAAGTTAACTGCTGTGGCCTTCGGATTTTTTTTGTGATGATACCCTCAGACCTTTGCAAGGTGCCTAAACGTCACCTGCGGGGAAGAGGCACCTCTGGATAGGAACATGGGGACATGGTGGCAGGGTGTACCCAAAAGCCCATCCCCCTGCGAGGCCTTCGCAGCCTCGCTCAGTGCCTCCCTCTCAGACCGAGTAAGGGATGGAGACCCTCCGGCGGCGGAGGTCAGCCTGTTCCGGCAGAGGGGAGAGTCGAGCCCTCGCTAACCTCCTGGCCACGGCAGAAAAACTGGTGTGGACATTATTCCTGCTTTCTGTTAGAAAAGAAGCGGTCATGGGCAGTTTGTCTTGGGACCCTGTCACTGGGTGTTAACACTGTAAGAGAAAGCCTATTACACTCAAATGTGTATGTAACGCAAACTCAATCCCCAGGCATTTCCAACTGCCAGGTACAGATTTACTTAGGGGCCTGGGGAGACTGTCCCCCCCCCTTCTCCCAGCCCCGTGGGAGATGCCTGTTCCCCATCAGGGCCACCTCGTCCTGCTCCTGCCCCCTCCCAGACTGCTTACTCTCCCTTGCCCCCAGCTACAACTGCTCCTATATATTTAAAGAAATTAAATTAAGTATAAGGAAATGGGGCTGGGAGGTGAGGGAATTCAGTTTGGGTGTTTTTTTTTCTTTTTTAATGGCATGTGGAATTGCTGTGTGAGATCCTAAACTGGCGTGCCGAGAAGTGTTTTGTAAACTCGGAGTACATGCAGCCTTCGGTTGTGCTAAATGCAGGGGGAAAAAAATCAAGAACCGTATAAGCCACTGTCCAGACCATCTGTTCAAGTCCTCTGCCTTTCACTTCTGTGTAGCAGAACATAAATTCATTATTAAAATAGCTTGGCTGTGCACAGCAGCTGCTATAATTGCAAAGTTATGCAACTTTAAATGGGAAATTATGAAGTAGTTTAAAGCAAGAAATCGAGTGGTTTTGGTAGAAAGGATTTCATAAACCTAACATGACTTGAAGTGCTTTTCTAGCTATATTTTCAACATTTCAGGGAAAAAAGATCTTACTTACCATTCATGCAATATAGAAAAGTCTAACAAATTGAATGCGGGAAGAACTGGGGAGAAAGTATTAGACTGGGACAGACCAGGGCCGGGCATGAGTTGTGACATGGGTGTACCACACACTGCTGGTGGGAGACAGCAAGCTCTCCATTCCTCAGTTTCCCCACTGAAATACAGAAGACCATGACCTTTCCTTTGCATAGCCCTTGCATTTGTTTCAGGGTCCATCTCTCCTGTGCAGTGGTGCTAGAGCTATTGCAGATCCAGAAGCGGGAGAACTGCACTAGCTCCTGCTGCAGCCCACTGTTGTCATGAGGCTGGTTCCAGTACATGACCATTGTCTTGGGCAACACTGCGCTGAAATACATTCTGCAGCACAGATACTCCTTCTGCCTGCTAAGCAGAGCCTGCTTTGCACCGTTGGTATGGATAGCCCATGTCACGACAAAAGTCTTTCACTTTCTGTGGGTGCTTCTTCCTTGCTCAGACGCTCTGATAATTCAGGCAGTATGGTAACAAAAAAAATTTGCCTCTGCGTGAGAATTAGAAAGTGAAAATGAAGAAAAATCAACAGTAAGATAAAAAGCTTTAGAAAAAAGTAAGCTTTAGAAAAGCTAGTCTTGTCCCACTCTGTGATGGACATGAAGCAAAGTTATTGAAGAGCCTAACTCTATGTATATAGAATTACATTACAAGCAAAGCTTGTTTTGTTCTGTTTCTTCCTCATATCTTCCCTCTTTCTCTGTAAGTCAAAGAAAGTCTGATATATGGGTATGATCTTTCCATATACAGTTTGAATAAGCCTCAAATAAGCAATGGGTAGAAAAGAAAAAAGTCATACTTTTTGTATGGAAGTGGTTGAGTCCCCATCCCTGGAGGTATTTAAAAGACGTGTAGATGAGGCGCTTAGGGACATGGTTTAGAGGACATGGTGGTGTTGGGTTGGCGGTTGGACTCGATCATCTTAGAGGTCTTTTCCAACCTAAATGATTCTATGGTTCTATGATTCTAATCGGCAGAGTTTCAGAGTCTAAGAGGAGAGGAAACATTTTAAGCTCATGCTTTTTAATCGAGATAATGTCAGTACTAACACTCTTTTTTACCTTTCCCTTCATCCAGGTATCACTGTAGATAAGCACGGATTTATTTACTTCGTTGACGGTACCATGATTCGGAAAATTGATGAGAATGGTGTGATCACAACAATAATAGGTTCGAACGGCCTCACATCAACCCAGCCATTGAGCTGTGACTCTGGAATGGACATCACTCAGGTAGACACCTGGTTTTCATGTGTTGTCACTTTTCTACACACTGTGGAGACAGATAACTTAGTTTCTTGTACAAGGATTATATATCAGAATATGCTGGATGAATCAGATAATTCTGGAATGCACAGTATGGAGTGGATCTTCCATTCACCTGATTATTTCAGGGTGTGCCATATAAATGCAAAACTATACACTTGATTTTTTTCCAGGACATGGCATATGAATGTGTAGAGGGGCTTACATAAAGAATACATAATGCTTTAGAAAGTTGCTTGCTACTCTGAGATGTATCTTCTAAGGAGTTTATCAGAAGTTTAGAGTGCTTTCCTTCAGTCCCGCATTCAGACTGTTTTGCTTGAACTACTAAATGGAAAAAATATATATTCTGTTTACATCTAAGTCTGTTCTAAATCATGGAGGAGCATTACAGTAAGTAATTACACAACAGTGGTATTGTAGTGAAGCTACTGCATTTCAATACATTTCTCAAAGTGCTTTTAAGTTCTTATTTCAAGAGCAGTGTAAAAGGAATTGGACTAAAAGACACTTATTGCATCTCTAGTTTATGCTAAAAAAGATATATAGATAAACCATCACTGCCTCATCCCAGGAAGCATTCAAGGTCAGGTTGGACGGGGCTCTGAGCAACCTGATCTAGTGGAAGATGTCCCTGCCCGCGGCAGGGGGGTTGGACTAGATGACCTTCAGAGGTCCCTTCCAACCCAAACTATTCTATGATTTCTATGAAACGTGAAGAAACATAAATGGTACGCTTGACTAGTCAGTGAGCCACACTTACAGATAGCACAAGGAAGGGATTGGCCTTTGCCAATAAACACGTGAATTAATCGGCTTCAAAATGGGGGAAAAGCTGTACTTGAAAAAATCTTGAGGCATTCAAGTAACATACTAAAGTTATGTTATGGACTGTGTAAGCTAATAACCAGGATCCAGTTAATTTTGCATTTCATTTTCTCCCTGCCCTTTTCTCAGTCCTTCACAACTGGAAAAATCACAGTTAAAATACACTGCGTAACAGTGGTAAGAGCTTGTTCCTCGTTTCTAAGTAGACTTTGAGTAATAGCAGGTGACTATGATCTTTTATTCGCATACATGAAGAACGCGGGGTCAATGTTTCGGGTAGTTCTTATCAAATTCCACAGGGACAAACGATGGAATTTAATGCTGCTGTCACAGAAGCACTTGGGGATTTTATTACTAGAGTCAAAACAGAAAAATGTGTCTGTGTTCCATTTCACCTGTCACTGCACCCTAAGTATCTGCAAATGTGGGGAGGGGAACCTCAGCTTCCCTGTTCCCAGTTCTGGGATAGAGAGGCCTTCGTATACTCTCTGGTCCCGTAGGCACATAATTATTCCATGTAAAGCAGGACAGGGTCAGCTGGCTTAGTTGTGCTAAACCCAAGCTTAAACTAGCCTAGTAATTATCTTAAGATCATATGGCTTCTGGGCACCTGGGCTTCTGCTCTGGCACCTCTTCTTGCAGGATAGCCAGTCCTGCAGGTGAGCAGGAACCCACTACAGCAAGCGGTGCTCCCCGGCTGGGGGCACTGACTCTCCGCTCCATTGCTACATACCAGCTGGCAGGAGCGATGCTTCTTGGAACTGAAAGCTGCCTGAAGCACATTTGCTTCCTTCTTGGATACATATAACAACTGCCTGGGGCATCAATAACCAGATTAGAGATCTCCGAGGTGCAGGGAATGGTGCCAGATGCAACGTCTGCTCCCTGCCTTCTCCTTGTGATCTGCATCTCAGGCTGTACAAATAATTGCTTTACTGGCCATATAATGTGTGGCTGTGTATTTGTATTCAAATTTTTGCTCATTTTGCTCAGAAACAAAATGCCTCACTAAATCTGAAATGGTGAGTTTTGATGGTTTTCAATTCCTTTTAAAAAACGCAAATACCCTTTAGCAAATTAGTCGCAGCACGGGGGTTGGCAAATGCAGAAATATTTTTTTTTTTTTTTAAATTGAAATGAAATTAAAGAGGTAAACTTTTGGGGCTGAAATCAGATATGCCAAATTTGTAAGTAGGTTTGAATAGCCTTAAAATCCTATTTTTTGGTGGGTTGGCTACTTGCCAGAAACAGGTTTACTTTACCTTACTCTACAACGTAGTTCCAATGCCATGGAGAAAGGGCTTCTGCAAAATCGTAGATAAGAAAAAGCATGTCATAGAGCAAATTCTTCTTCATATTGCTCTCAGGACATCAGCATTCATCTCGGGTAGGGCCTTCTTTTCATAGAAGCAGAAATAAACTTTTTTTCCCCATGAACAATCGGGGTGCTTCCATGCTGCAGCACCTACAGGAAACTATTGCTGCACATTTCTCACAATTTTGCAAACGCTTCAGCATTCTGGGAAATCAAGATATGTTCTTGCCACATGGACTGAGACAATCTTCAGATAAGTTGCGAATGCATGCCAGTAAATATTCTAAACAACATAATAAATGATGGCATATTAAAGTGTCCCTAAAAAGTGGCCAGTCTCATTTTCTAAGTCTAAGTATAGTAATACTGTATAATTTTCTGTCGCCGATAGGTGAAGTCACATTGTTGACAATCTGCAGTACAGATGTACATAAAGCTTTTGGAAGCGTTTCTTGTTTGGAGGATTTGTTTTGTGGGGGCTTAAGTGAATCTACGTATTGACATTTTTCACAAAATCCATACTTTTGGGGTTTTTCACATACGCAGTAAAACACAGACGCACAATAAATGCTGAGAATGCATGTTCTGAAAAGTGACTGTATCAAATTTGCTCAATAGGCTTCTTCCAAAATTGTTGCCGATAACCAGGAAACTCTATGAAATAATCACATCCCCTTGAAGTCAAGCACATTAATCTGAAATTATATCAATGAAAATAAGGGAATGATATTTTCACTTAGTCAGAAACAATTGTGTATCCTTGCAAGACTGCTGAGTTTATTCCAGAATGGCATAAACGTAAATGAAAAATGAATTTGGCCCATCTCCACTTAAATTGTTTTTTGGCCAAATTACAAATGGCATTTACACCAAGAGAATGGGGGTTGCGCACAAATTGTGTGTTTAGAGGGACTTATGAAATAGGTTAATAAAATCAATTCTCAAAGCTAAATTTGTTCTGACAATAAAATCAACGACTTGCTCAAAATCAGTATTTCTTGATTTACCGAAGTACAAAAATGTACTCTTGAAGTAGACACATAGAATAACTGCCCGTTGCAAAAACTACCACAAATGACAAGCTTTCACTTTAAGGCATTCACTTTAATAGATGAGTTGATTATGAAAGGGTTTAATCATTTATTCCAATATCAGTTTTGATGGAAACACTTCTTATTAATCATTCTGTGTTTGTTATTCACCACCTTCTCATTCCTAAGCATAGTATTCTGCATTCATAACAGGGGGATGGAAGGACAGCTGGGGTTGAAAAGATTATATGCTGTGGCAAATAAACCTCCAAGCTCTGACTAATTACTTCAATCTCATACTTCACTGTGAGGATGTTAATCTGAATTTAGAAGGAAAAGGACATTCGGTTGAGGTATTTATACGGTATGCCAGAGTTCTCGGTACTATTTCGGCATGTACAAAACTTGGATGACTTTTCTTCTCAGCACAGATGATTTTAGTGTTCTTCAATTAGTTAGTAAGGAGCAAATCTAAAGAAAATGGCTCTTCAGAGCTAGGTTTATGAATATATATTTGTATATACTCAACACTCACCATTGATGCCAAGATTTTAGCAGACACCTACATTAAAATCAGTTTTTCCAGTATCTTTCATTCTGATAGAGCTGGTCATATTTTTTGAAAATGCTGCCTCTGAAACCCTGAATATTAGAACATGAAAAAGAGCTAAATTGTAAAGGCAAAGCATTTTTCAAGGATATCAAAAGGTGGTGTTGGTCTTCATTTGTTCTGTGATTTTTAATATTCACCTCACTAATCTACAGCACCCAGCATCTGAATGCCAGACTTTTCAGATGAGTGCCCCTGCTGCTCGGTCCTTGGCTGCTTCTAGGTCTGGCTCCCATTCTTCATTTGTTTTTTGGAAGCTGTTTTGTTGTAGGTTAATTAAATTAATAATAAACCCATATTGAACCTTATACTTTTGCATCTGAGCTGGAGGGCCCATGGATTGAGCTAGCTGATCTCCCAGCTGTACGGTCTACTGAATATTTCTTTCGGTCAAATTGAAGCCCAGCTGAAGAGAACAGAATTACCTGCTACATCTCCTACCTTCCCCATACCCTTTAGATAGGAAGACTATTGTAGGTACTCTATATCAGGGACATAAGCTTTGGTCTAAAATACTCCTACTGACTTCTCGAATGGCTGCACTGCTGACTGCTCTCCGAACTTGCACCAGCAGTGGGCTGGCTGGGGGGACCACCCCGCAGCAGGACCTGTGGCAGGGCCTCCTGGCCACAAGCCGCAACAGGAGTGCTAAGGGAGGAGACTGGGCTGGGACTGGGCTGGGGAGCGAAGGGAGGAGAAGAGAGGGGATCATTATTCTGCTTCACTGCCTGATGAACTTGGGCTTGATCCTGGTCTAGATCAGAGGCATCTCTAGGTTGCACTTTCTCTCAAATGTGCACATTCTCGTAGTGTTCGCTGCATCCCTAGGGTATAAAGAAATTTTTTAGCCTGGCTATTGGTAGCAAATGAGAGCACATTGTATGGGTATGTCTGTCTGTCAGTATTCTTTTCCTCGCAGTAAATCAAAATCTTGGGCCAATTTCAGACAAGTTTGTAGAGGAACCCCGGCCTTCACAGCAATTGAATTCCTACACGTTCCATAAAAAATATAAATCCAGTTGGAGGAGAGAGACCTAAAGTGCCCTTTCAAAAGGAAATATTGCAGCATGAGCGTTCTTTTATTAAACTCCAGAGATTCCACTCAGGATCTAATAAATGCTCCATTCACAGGAAAAGCTTCATTTGGTGCTTGGATCTTATTAAACTCCCAAGCCAGTCAGCCATGAGACGGAAGTCCTTAGAAAACCAGACTTCATTAGATCCAGTGTTCATAGAAGTTATATTGACGTTGTGGGAGGTTTTGTGTGAAAGTAAAAACACTTCAGCTCAGCTTGAGCGATAAGCTTCGCTTCTTTCCTGCCTCCATTGCCATGGTGAAAGCTGAGGAGAGAATTAGCAGATATTTCTACCATCTTGCAATTTCATCCTGTGTCTTTCCTCCCATGAGAAATATGCGGGCTGAATTTCCACCACTCTGAACCTCAAGTCATTTATATCTGTGCGAGTGGTAGCAGTTAGTATTTGGGAAGTGTTTAAACCAGTCTCGAGGACAGTCCCTGCAAGTATAGAGACGAAACATTTGCAAGGCAACAGAAAATGAATCCCAAGAGCTTTCTCTTAGCCTGTAACCATGGCCTTGTTCTCGTGCTGATGTCAGTCCCACTAGGCATGAATCTGTGCCAAAGCAATAGCTCTGGCCTGATTGATGGTGTTAATAACTGTCACTGCTGTGTTCCAAAATGAAAGGTCTGGTTTGAAGACTTTTTCTTGACATTTGCACTTCATCAGCCTTCGTTCAGCAGTTCTCCACATGAGGGAACCATCTATATTGTGTTGCTTCACATAAACTTCAGTGACACTGCAAAATGTTTTGCTCCCTTATAAAAATGTGACAGTGTTACTTACGTGGGCAATTTGCTTGCATAGGTCAAATTAAAAGGCAGATTTCTAGAACAGGGTTTAAAGGCGACCCACACATGGCAAGAATGCCATGTCCTGGACAGCCTACTTTGAATGATGGAGGAGAGCGGAGAGAGCAATAAGTAATACTGTGATGACCTACTTGAAATGGTGAAGTGAGAGGCAGAATGCTGGAAAGCAGGGGTAAAGATGAGCAGAATTGCTTGAAAATGCAGTATATATCTCAAAAATGCAAACGCTGACATTGCTCCCGCAGTCACTAGTGCTGCAGGCGCTCCCCACCAGCATCTGCACAGGCACAATATGCTTCAGTGGCGGCGTGGAAGCCTTTTGAGCAGAACAAAAAGCTCCCAGGACATGGTGACCTCGCTTGAAAGCAGCGATGAGGGTCTGCTCATCGGAGCAAGCACAGCCTGAACAGAACTTTCGCTGGCTACGTTTAGAGGCAGGAAAGGAAAATGTGAAAGACAAAAATATGATCTGATGAACGGGTGAGAAACGGGGAGAGCGAGCTGCCAGCATAAAAACCAAATTGATTCTAGGCTGGAGTACTTTTAAGCCAGGTTGAGAGTAGGATATCACAAAGCAACTGCAGGATTACATGGAGCCAATTAATTAATTAGTATTGCAGGTCAGAGGAAGACACACTATCCCTTTAGGTGTTTCTCTACATACCCGACAGTATGTACTGCATTCTTGTAAAAGCAGAAAGCGCAAAACGTTTTCTCATTGGCTTTTTTTAACACGAGATGCATAATATTCTAATTGTGTCAGCGAGCTGCATGCCATCAAAAAGCAACAGCTTTGTTTTCACAGTAGCAAAGTATTGCAAAACTACCCCTGCTCTTGATTTACTTTTAGTCCTCTGCCTCTGTGAGGCTTTTGATACACTGTTCTAGTTATGTGTAATTAACGTTTCATAAATATTCCAAATCTCTGAACTGTGTTTTTCAGTGCTTTGCAGAAACGTTTTACGTGTATTCGTGAAATCGCTGAACAAAAAGCACACAAAGCAGAAATGACAACTTATAGGCCCTTTAATTTTTATTTGTGGTCTTCCCTTACAGAAGACTTTCAGAGCTTTTTGCTTTTAGGAAAAGATCTTTATTATTATTTTTTCTAATATTTGCTGCATGAAGGAGTCCAGAAAAGCTGTTATTTTTTTCCAGTATAAAGTTGTCTTATTCTCTGGTTCTTTTTACTCTGCTGCTTAACTTCACGTTCTTTCTTCTCTGGCTTTGCTGGAGTACCAGAGAAGCTAACCAGAGTGGAAGTCGTGGCCCCAGCAAAATCAGCAACTGGTTTGCCACCGACTTCAGTGGAACCGGGGCTCCTCACTGGGTGCTTTTCCAAGCTTAATTGAAAGGGTAGTGAGTGGCGAGTGTGTAGCAAGGAGCAACTGTATCCTAAGAGAATGTATGTGTTTCTGAAAAATAGACCGAAACAGGTAATGGACAGAGCCTTTACTGAGGCATTTTCAAGCCTTTTCAAAAATGAGCCCCCCCCTCAATTAATTGTTAGTCTTCGGAAACCATAAACCTATACAAAAGAATTCCAGCCATAATAGCATATGCAGGAACAAGCAGTCACTAGTATCCATACTTTGAAGCAAAACCAAGCTGAAAGCCTTTTTAAAAAAGGATCTTCAGGTAGAAGATAAAATAATCTTTTCCCAGGGGTAGAGGAGAGGTTAAGTAGCCTCTCCTTAACAGGAACTGAGAGAGAAGAGGCTCATAGGATTAGGACCTCAGGTGGAAAAAAGTCTGTGAGAGCTCATGAATCAAACTTGTAGGTGTATAATGTGATTTTTAGAATATCAAACAGAAAGCAGGATGGTTTCATCACAGCTAATTTATATTCTAATCAAATTATTCTATCACTGAATTTGAAATATTAGTCATAGCAGCGAGATAGCGTGCGATGAAGTCACACTGCAATTTCTTTCTTAAAGCCCAAGTGGTCTTTTTATTTTGGTCACCTGCAAAACAGCAATTTATTTCAATTATCTGCCATAAATAATGCATTACTACTGAGTAAAAGACTATGTACATTTTAATCAACTCTTCCAGCGATTGCATCCTTTTCTTTGATTGTTGAGGCAGGGAGCATTAGACACTTGATGGTGGAGTGAAGGAGACCTGACAGACCTCTGCTCGTGACTTTTCTCTTACTTTTTGCTATACAGAGCCAGATTTAAATTGGTTTTTTAATCATTTGTTTCCAATGAGAAATTGCAAGAAGGAAGAAACTTCTGTAAGAATTGGATGGCTGGCAAGAAGGGAGCAGCTCAGCCCTGAGGCTAGGTGCTCTCAGGTGCACCTTCGTGACTAACAGAAATCTCCACGCTCACCAAACGCTGCCTGCACGTGCACAACCCCCCCGTACATATCCACTCAGCAATACCAACACATCCTGCTGCCCTGCCACCCCCAGGCTTCCTCCAGCTCACCCACCATCCTCACCTGGCCGAGGCCCTAGCACCCTGCTCAGCTCCCCAAACACCTGATCCTCTTTTAGCTCTCTGGGGAAGGGGTTCCCAGCTGAGAAGCTGGCTCGTTTTGAGGCTCTCCTGTCAGTCTTTCCCAAGCAACCAACTCATCTGGTTGCTTCACTTTTTATTCTTTATGCGCAAGTAGCCTTTGGTTCTCTCTCTCATTTAAATATGGTTTCAGTACGATGGAGTCTAGCTGATGAGTTATTTGTGGCAGAGGCCTTGTATCTGCTGCGCTGAATTACACTGCTGAAAATGTTTAGCGCAGCTTTGCCAGACTGGTGGGAGCCTGCAATGGGTTGAGATTTATCAGTGACTACATCTGACTTCTTTCATCTGTTGAGGAGACATAGTGGACAAAATGGATGCATGAAGAATATAGACACATAATATATACCTATATATGCATATATAACTATGTCTGTATACATATATGCATATGGGGTTTCTACGTATACTGCAGAGCTACCATAAATAATTGGATAGTGAAAGCTGGTCCCTGACACCTTGGAGTCCAAGCCCCAAGGAGGTCTGCTGAGAAGGGAATGTAGATGTTGATGGGAGCATGCAGAGGCAGGCCGAGCAGACAGTGCCCCTCGTTTTCTTTTAATTCAGTTGTTCACGCACATCCACTAATAACAAGGCCTGCCTGTGATTTAAGAAATATCTGCTTTAATGGAGACAACTCCTACATTAGCCAATTTTTTTAAGATTGTCAGGGCTCGTACTGTGTGTATGTTGCTCTCCTCCTCTCACCAGCCAACCCTTCACACATCTCTGGGGTAAAGGACCTCCCACAGGTTAAACAGGTTTTGTGTGTTATAAAGTGAATAACAGTAATAATTGAGCTTTACGTGGAGCTGTCTCTACTGCCTCTATTCCAAGCCTTTCGTATTGCCCAGCGTATTCTGGTTTGGGCATTCGGAAGTGTTGCACAGCATGAGGGGAAGGGAGACCGAATGGGCTGGCAGAAGTCTGGAGTTCGAGTACAGGGCAGGTTTGAGGCCAGCAGTCACCAGAGGTGGTGGTGTCCTTCCTGCAGAGATGTCGCACGCTGCTGGGATAGAAATTGTTGCATTGACTAGGGCAGAGGCAGATTGACCTACATCGTAGAGGAGTGAGGACTGGTCTTTGGACTCCTGGTCTGTCTTCACGACAGCACAGATCAGGAGAAAGCTTACAAAAATGAAGGCATAAAACCAGTGCAAGTGAAAAAAGCGATATAGGCATTTAATTCTATTGTCAGGTCATTGAAATTTTACATAGCTGCGAACTGCTGCATTTGAAAGCTGTAAAAGAAAGTCTGGGTATAGTTGTATGACTGAAAGCATTGCACTGCAATAACTGGAGGAAGGGAGGTCAAAAAAGCCAGCACAGTGGTACTTCTGGCCTGCAAATTGCTCCAGGTGCTAAGGGGAATCTGAAAGTCTGCAGATCCTGTCAAAACAACACTGTAATAATAACAGCTTACAAAGGGCAGGACTTTGAAGCATGTCAGTGCGAGGGAACTCTAGAGGGTGTTGTTCCCGTGCTGCCGAGGTACTTCTCGGGTCTCAAAGCTGGTTATAAACAAAGGCTGAAAAGGTTCTAGTACCAAGAAGTGTTGCTTTGGCAGTATTAGTCATATCTCCAGTATTATTATTAGGACTAAGTTTGCCCCGAGTTATGCTTACAAGCTGCTGAAGTCAAACAAAAGTAAGCTGTGACAACCACAGAAAGTGACGTGGCAGGAGCTGCAGCCTGGGCAATGACAGCTAGGAACGCCTGATTCCCCCTCTTCATGATACCGTGTTTGCTTCAGCATCTTTTCTACCCTTGTTTCTGCCAAGGGAAAAAAAAAATGAAAAGACACTGTGCCAGCGGAGGAAAAAAACCGCAAATGTCAAGACAGAAATTGGTTGTATCCATTTGTAGCGTGCCACACAGAGGTTACATTTATAGCTGTGCTTTATGAAGTTTGGGCCACAGAGACGCAAACAGAATGATAGAGAGCGCCATTTTATGCAGTATGTTACTGTGACAATAACACTCACATTTACAAACAAATTAGCTAAAAATGTCTGAAGGACATTCAGCTTTTACAAACTGGGCCTCATCTCCTGCTGATAGATTCCTTTGGGATGGGTATGGCATGCAAAATGATACACTGCCGTGGAGAATAAATTTATGAAGTTTAGCAATGTAGGTCACATTGCAGAAAAATCATAAATGTCTGAACATCACTCAACAGCCATTCAATCAACTGCTCAAAGCAAAATGGGAAACGGAACAGCGTGTAGCTGTCTCTGGTGAGAACTGTGGAAAGTCATGATACGATGTAAAACCCTTTAGGTCCTCCATCCATATGTATTTCTTTTTTCTTCTATTTTTCTTGCCAGTTCAGAGTTATATTTCTGGGTTCATGTCAACAGCGACAACAAAACCAACGTGTTTTTTGCTATTACTACCATGAACTGTAATAAGTGTGTTGGGTGGCTCATGAAAGGTATGCCAAAAATTTGGGGAATCAGGAGAGGCCAAATGGTTGAGACTTGGTATAAGTAGCCTAGTCATAAGGAACTAATTTCATTGTGAAATGATTTTTGTATGCTCCCATCCACAAGGATTTATAACTTACACTATTTGCTTCGGTCTTTTTGGATTTGGTTTGAAGGAATAAAGAAAAGAAGACGTTTTAAAAGGACGTTTCTAGATCTAGCACTGTCTAGGGATTCCTGTTGCTTTCTAGATCTAGAAATTGCTGAGAGCCTGAGATCCAGAGATGTAGAACTTTGCTAGAGATGTCGAGAGCCTTTCTGAAGACATCTAGTGCCTTTGTAGATCTGGGGCCTTTCTAGATCTAGAGCTTTTTGGAGCACGGTGGGGGGCATCCATAGCTTCTGGAGCATGTCTAGAGACTCACTAGATCTTTTTCCTGGGGTGGTTTTGGAGCACCAAAGGCCTTGTGGCCTTTTGGAGCTTTTTCTCAGAGCCTACCTAGCACTTCTCCGGAGCCCTTCTGCAGCCCTTTCTGGCTCAGCAGGCTTTTCTAGATCCAGCGCCCTCATGGGCCCTTTCTGAATATAGAACTTTCCAGGGACACCTTCTAGGGCCTCCTGCACGTCCCTGTCCCCCACCCCTTTTTTTTGTTGTTGTTGTTTTGCAAGAGGCTTTGTAGAGCTTTCCTGAGCCCTTCTAGGTCTGGAGCCTTTCTACGCCTTTCTAGATCTAGAGCTCAACTACTGAAAATCAAAACCTTTATTTAGCTATCTGATTAGGAACCTGTTGGAAACCTAATTTCAGGTGCACTTTTAAAATCTTTGTCTAGAGCCTTTTTGAAAGGCAAGAAAGCCGAGTGCCTCTCCTTTTACATCCAGGTTGTATCCATCCCAGGCTTGAGATACATTATTTAGTCGAGTGGTATTTCTTGAATTTTGCTTGAAAAAACATTAGTCCTAAACTTTATCCTTGTAAGCTTTTCTGGCACAGTCTGATAATGCATATCCAAATATGCATCACAGCAGTAACCAATGCCCTTAGCTGACATAAATTTAAAGCGGAGTGCCTGCTTATAGTCTCAGACTAGAATCAAACACTCTCCAGTGCATTTTCTTGCGAGTATCTAATCAATGTAAATACTCGCATAGAAGGATTACTGCATGGAATGCAGTTGTCTTGTTTGTTCTGCAAAATGCAAGATGCCTAATTTTTTTTATTAGCTATTTGAAGTCTAACAGCAGTATGTGTTTGCTTTCAATGCAGCACAACAGCTAGTGAGATTACATTCATTTTGCTCAGGCGAAATACCTATTATGTAAATACTTGTGAAAAATTAGTTGCAGAAAATCGTGTCCTGATAACAATTAATCGTGGTGCTAATTTCTGTAAAAGTAAGGACTCAAATTACTTCCATTGCTTTTTCTGCCTAGAATTATTTATATCCATGTGAAAAAAATACGTATAATTTAAAGATAAAAACCAAAATTTTCTATAGTTGTTTTGCTTTAACTCTCTGCTACATTTTAGTAAAGAATTAGTTCACTCTTACAATGGACTAAAAAAAGCTATTACTATTGAATTGTGTATCGTTGTAGGAATTTGCCACAGAAGATGCCCTGCCATAAGCATGAATTGCAGAATATCTATTTTTTCCCATCCTTCCTTCTTTCACTTGCAGAAGTCGTGTTTGTGAGTTTAATGGTGTAACTCTTAAGGGAAAGCTTAAATCACAGAAGTGAATTTGCATTTTCTTGTGAAAGCTGTGGAGTTAGCATTTGTTCTGATCCTTGCAGGAATGTGTTTTGCAGCCCTGCTCTGGCTGAGGAGGCAGTTGTGGCTCCCCCCCGCCCGACTGGCAACCTCCTGGCAGCGGCTCCTCATCCCCCCAGTCCCACAGTCTCACCAGCCCCCCAGCCAGGGGGTCAGGGGAGCGCTGCCCTGAGGAGCACTGCTGTTGTCGGAGACAGTTTCCTGGGCGAAGATCCGTAGGAAGTTTTAATTTCAAGAATTTAAATTAAACATGAATTTTGATTGTGGCTCCCGCACGCCCGACTGGCAACCTCCTGGCAGCGGCTCCTCATCCCTCGCTTCCCCCAGTCTCACTTTCTGCCCAGCCCTGGGGTCAGGGGAGCGCTGCCCTGAGGAGCACTGCTGTTGTCGGAGACAGTTTCCTGGGCGAAGATCCGTAGGAAGTTTTAATTTCAAGAATTTAAATTAAACATGAATTTTGAGTTTGACTCGGGATTCAGGGCAGAGTCAGAGTATTTGGGTGATATATTCACAGCGGCTGGTGTTGCTCAAAGGCCAGGCTTTCACTTCGTTTGCTTTTTTCAGTTTTGGAAATTTCATTTCTATGTATCCTCTCTTCCTCTCAGTTTTCAGGCCAGGTGCTTTTATGAACCTCAGTAGTTATTGGAAGCAGACGACACCATAACATACTAGCTCCAGCCTCCACTGTTCTCAAACAGCTTTTAATTACTGCCTCAATTAAAGCTTTTCAAGATCTTCCTCCCACCTTTTCTGCATTGGCAGCTCAATGGCTTTCTGCATCCAGAACTTCTGAGCCCAAAATGGAAAGATGGAGCCAAAACTAGTGAGAGATTTATTAAGCTTTATGCAACCTTACTTTCATGCTGCCTCATCTGACAAGCACGGGACCTGGAAGTGCAAGTTAGAAAGTGAGGCAAAATGGAAACAGTCCTGTTGTTAGCTAGGTTTCCACCTGGTCCCGCTCCCTCCTTTTGGCCATGCAAATTAACTGCAACGGTATGTTTGGAGGACATCTATTCCCACTCCAGCACTGGAGACGTGTTTGGGTTAGATTCAAATTCATGGTCTATTTTGAGATATTTTAATTGAAGAGTCTAAGATTCCTCCTCTCAGAGGTACCAGCCTGCTCAAAATACTTTGTTAATTCCTTCTGAGCATTTAACAAAGTATTTTTTTCATAGCCTGTATAAACCATGGGTACCATGTTTAAACAGCCTTAAATGGCTCAGGAATCTAAGTCCCATTTATTTTCATAGTCAATGGGCTTATGTGATTCTGGATAATATTCCTTCTGTTATTAAATAAAGACGGTGTGAAACCTGTCCCCATAGAAATCAACTTTTCCTATCGACTTAGTAGACCCAAGATTCCTCATACGGTCTTTGAAGTTGTGAAGCAGAAAAAATCATAAAAAAGGAATTGTGAAACAAGAAGAGAGCTGGAAAGCGAGAGCATAGCAAATCTTGTGGCAAGTGAAGCGAAGACAAGCAGTGAAAACCTTTGGAGTGGTGCCTTGCCTTCGCGTGCCTGCGCTGGGTCCCTCACCCGCTGGAGATAATTGACGGCAAAGGCAGGTTGGCGGGGAGACTACCCGAGCCGTGATGCTGGACAACTGGTGGCCTCAGACCTCTGAGCTGCATCTGTAAATGTGCCACAGCTGCTTTCCCAGCCCAGGGTAGAAAACAACGGTCGTTAGGCTGCAAAACTCATTTATTTGGGTTTTTCACTGGGGAACGATGAATGCAGAGAGCGCAACATTTGTGAAGTTTAGGCAGGGACTGCTACAGCTGAACTGTATAATTCTGAATTTTATAATACACAGTATCAGGAGCATGAGAAACAAAGGCTCCTCCAGCGTGGGAGGAGGCTGTAATCCCACCACGGGGAAGAGTTCCCCGGTGTCAGACCACAGCACCCGAACTGTGTCTCTGCGTGCCATCAAGAAAGAAGCTAAGCTGCTGAGAGGAGCTGACAGTGTCAGTGTCAACAAAAGAAAGAGCCCAGAAGTGAGAGCAAACTGACAGAAAATGATGAAAAAATATCCGTGGTTGTCAACTGTGAGAAAATAGAGAGAAATACATGTAGTGAGACATCCTGTAAAAAGTTCAGGGAAGCAGAACCAGTCTCCTTCAGCCTTGTAAACTACATGCCCGCTTCTGATGGACCGCCTGTGCCAATCCTTCCTCGGAGCCATTTCTCTCGCAGAAGGAAGGAGAAAGAAGGGTTTGGGTGGGAAGAGGGAAAAATGCTCTTTAGAAGGATGTTGTGGTGAGTAAAAGGGTTTGGCCTGGAAACAACAGCTGAAGTGCGTATAAATAAAAGGAGATGAAAAAAGGCAGTTAGCAGCAAAAGAGAAGTACGGAGGATGTTATGATCAGGTCTGCAAATGCGTATCGTAGGGCTGAATAAAGGCAAAGGTAGCATAAACAGAAGTACCTGAAGCTGAGCAGTACAGATAGGAAGTAATCCATCAGTCAGGACTATCAGAAAAATTTTGGCATGAATTTCATGCTACTACATGAAATTGAATCAAAATATACAAGCAATGCATGGCGAGAAATCAAAGCAATGGTGAAGCCTCTTTAGGGATTTATGCTACTTCTTTTAATCCATGATAAATGAAACTTATCCCAGTGAAATTTACCCCCGCAACCAAACAGTTAAGCTCTTGAAACCTGCATCTGCAGACAAGGATAAATTTTTCCCTCTTTACTTTTCTTACTTTGATATGAACGGGAGAATTTGTTTGATCTGATTTGTTTAAAATAGTACCAAAAATGCCACAGCCGTAAAATGTCATGCAAAATGTGCAGAAAGTTTTAGCCATATGGTCAAAACCAAAAGTGAAACAGTATTCTTCACAAACTAGCACTTAAATGTGTGTACGTGTGCGGGCGTGTATGTTTAAGAAGTATATGAGCGCAGGCTCTCTTATCAGTGCTACTTTGCAAAAAACTCACGTTATTTATTTAGTTGGAAAGCTTTGCTGTGAGAAAAATATTTAAACATTTCAAAACCAGGTAGGTAGGTAGGTAGGTAGATAGTTGTACAAGCACAATGCATATTTTGCAAGAAAGAAACAAACAAAAAAAAATATCATTCGGGTCTGAGAGCTATTTAACTACCTAAACATCGATCTCCCAGTGAAAATTCATTTAAACTGACGCCACCTTAGTGCACTTTGTGTTTTCCAGAACAGTTGACATGAAAAAAAGTATTAGAAAGTCAGACCAGTAGGTGTTAATTTTGCAGTTCTCAAACCAGAGATTGATTATTAGATCTAGCTGGAGCCTTTATCTTGACAGTTAAATGCTGAATTCCCAGAAAAGTTGACACGTTAATACTTATATGCAAAAGGTCTCATTGCTCAAGGGTTCACTTGTTTCGGCAGTGATTTTCATTGCATATACTCAGTCTCCAGTGAACCAAACCAGAATTGTCACCTGAAAATTTCAATCTGTGAAGAATGTGAGGTACTGACTGCTACTGAACAAACCCTATCTGTTTGTTTATAATGGGATAATTGGCAATGCCATTTCTGTACACTGCTCAAAAAAAGAACCCATCAAATATATGAAAAAACACTTGCAGTTGGCCCAATTTTGAATTGTAAGAAAAATATACATACATGGGAGAGGACTTTTTACAGGGGTTTATGAAGTACTGCTTCAAATTAAAAAGTATATTAACTGATTTAATATTCTAATCCTAACTGAGGTTTTGTCTGAAAAAACTTTTTAATAGGCACAGTCATATCTGATGAGAATTGAAGTGCTTCTCTGTAGTATGTTTATTGGCTCTGAATGAGGCACAGCTGATGGTTTGGTCACAGGAACCTGCCAGAGGGCAGCTTGCTTTAAAAGAAAAGAAACAACCGGTGACTTTTCAAGTAACAGTGAACCTGAGGGTGCAGTTACACTTCAGCTTAAGCTGATTTAGGTGATTAGTTTTTAGCCAGCAAACTGTCCTGAACCTGCTCTCTGTAGGAGCACATAAACACTGGCCTTGCTGCTGGGGGCTGCACTGGGGGAAGGGATGGGGTGGCGTGGCACTGCAGCAGCCCCAGCTTATACCGGTTTAAGAAGCCTCGAAGTCTCACCCTGACAAGAGCAGTGCAGATTCTTTCTAAATCTGCAAAATTCTTCTTCAGATTAGGAACGCTCAGGGGGTTGTGTTTGTGTGTATGTTTGATTTTAATTGGCCTATTTCACCTTTTTTTCCCCTCCAGTTGCACTAGCATAAGCTTGCAGTGAGCAGCAGCTGGTTTTTGTGCTGCAATCTCCAGACAGGTACATGCTAGCTTTAATATTTCACCTGGGATTAAACCATTAGTACATCCATGACCGCTTTAAACCCAGGAAGGAGAAGCTGTAGCCATACCTTCTGTGAGCTTTGCAGAGCAGAGAGCTAGGCAATGGTTCTGGTGTAGTAACCAAAATTGTTTAGATGTTCCCAACTTAAATTTTATTTATTTTTACCATAATGCAGCTAGATGTGATCAGTAAGAAGGCAAATGTGCTTGCAGTTAACAGCTGTTAAGACTAAGCTTTAGGCACATTGCTGCAAGTGAAATGGACAGTTGCATAAAAGTTTATTCTATCTCAATAAACCAAATCAACCTCAAATCAACCAGAGAAAAGGTTGGTTTGGCCCCAACGAGTCCCTGTTTATCTGCAAGACACCAGGCATACCCGCACAGTGGGAGGAATTCAAATTATTCACTGGGCAAAGGCAGTGTGGCTGGTCCACGAAGGAAAATCAGCTATTAAGACACAGCAGGTGCTATGCAGAGTCATTATGGCAAAAATTGATAGTTTCAGCCCAAAGTTTTTATCACTAATAATCTACTTACGGTTAATCAACGATTATTTTTACAGCAGAGCGATCTGTGAAGGAGGCCGTTGAAGGTGTCTGTTTCCCATTAAAAATAATCCATTTAACTTTGATAGAGCAATCAAATGTTCTGCATTAAAGGTACATTGCAAATATGTTTTTTTTCCAAGTTTCCTGAAGATAGCCTTGTAGAGATTTTTATGCTAACTAAAGAGGTTTATTTGGTGTCCCGGTGAACTCTCAGTTGAAGCATGAGCTAACAGCAGTGTGTAAACCAGCCCTAGCACAGCGGGTGGAATCTGGGCAGTCTCACACATGCACAGAAATCAGCACCTTTATGGGAGGAATCTGTTTCCAACTGTTTCACCACATTTATCATCATTTGGAAGGACTCTACCAGTTCAGAAGAGATCTTGAACCCAACAGCATTAGTCTTAATGCCAGTTATTATGCTGTCTAGTAAAATGGACTGGGCACAAGGAGGAATTCGATTACTCCGTGAGCCTTCATAATTGTGTGGTGCACCACGTAACCACGCAGGGCGAGACACGGCAGCCGCAATGCCCTCGCTTTATTAAAACATCAATTATCAAACCAGCAATGTACTTCTGGAAAGGAGATTATTCAGGAAATACTGATGCTTGAGAAAGGGAGAGACTTGGCCTCCAGCCTGGTTCCTGAGCTGACCCCAGGCGAGCAGGTGGCTTGCGATGGCTACACACCCCACCATATGTTATTCCTCAGTGCTGAGCATTGTATTCGCATCTGCAGTCTCTAAATTCATAGATCTTTTAATTAGCACAGTGGAAAAATGAGCAAAAACAGTAACAAAATCAGTAAATGAAATAATAGAAGCTTCTGTGGCATATAAAACCGTTACATTTTAGCCTGGTATTTATTCTCTTCTGATGATTGAAATATTTAGTCCAGAAAAATTCCACTCAGATAAAAGCAGCCATCTCTTCACAAAGGGTAACAGGCAAAGCATCCCGAGACAGACAAAAATAGGCTGTCTTGCAATCTCGGTGGCTCAGTTGTTCTCTGACCTTTCCATAGACAAGCTGCAGTCCAAATCCTCCACTGGCCATTAGCTGGGGAGAGGGACCAGTCTACTCTGTTGCTGTTTCGCAATTCAGCGGTCATGCACTGCCTACTGAGCTTTCTCAACAGGAGGAATTTGAAGCTCTGGCCAGTACATGCTACAATCAGCAGCCTACGTACTGGTTGCCTTTCAGGTTGACAGGCTGCCCCACCTGTAATTGGGAGCATGTTTAATTCCTCCAGATCCTGATGCAACAGGTGTCAGACGAGTGAGGTCATTCTTCTAGCATTTCCTCCAGCATGGTTTGGAAACTTTGCTTGGTTGGCGCTCTCACCTGCATGGAAAAAGGCAAAAAGCTAACCTTAAATATGAAGAATTTACTTAATCCGTGACTGAAATACTGAATTCACGAAGCAAAATCATTAGAAGTAATTACGGCTTGGCTATTGTATCATGTGAAGAGTGATATATTGGTGTGTTATTACGTTACAAAGAATTAACGAGCTCATATTTCTTACGGCATATAAGTCTTATTAACATTTCTTGCTTAGTAAATAAATTGTGGAAATGTGTCGTACTCTTCTAGTATGTCATTTTCCTTTGGTACTAACAGTCAATTAAAGTGTTAGGACATTGACAACCTCTAACTGTTTTCCACTCTGCCAGTGTTGACTGCAACCTTGAAACAATAACATTCAGACCTGGAAAATTTTCTGGCTGATGTTGCATGACATGAAGTGTGTGTTCTCATTTGCATGCCTGCATAGGTATAACAAAGTTCCCACCTTAATGGACTTGTGCAAATACCTCTCAGAGGGTGCTAAACTACTTTTCAAATCAAGTTTTGTTCCACACTGGACCTGGACCTCAGAAAAGAGTATGCTTGTTGAAACTTCTTTGTGCCAAACCCAATTAAAGTTACATACTAGAGAAGCAGTGCTGGGTGAATCCACCGAGTGCCTTGATGACAAGGTGATCAGAGATGGTTGAACGAAACTGCCTTACTGTCTTAATCATTCTTTTTTCTTTTTTTTTCCCCTGCCTTCCCCTTAATTTTTTTTCCAGGTACGGTTAGAGTGGCCAACAGACCTCACAGTGAACCCTCTAGACAATTCACTGTATGTCCTGGACAACAACATTGTCCTGCAGATCTCTGAGAACAGGCGTGTGCGAATTATTGCAGGGCGCCCCATTCACTGCCAGGTGCCAGGCATCGACCACTTCATCGTCAGCAAGGTGGCCATCCATTCGACCCTGGAGTCAGCCAGGGCGATCGCTGTGTCTCACAGCGGGATACTCTACATTGCAGAGACAGATGAAAGAAAGATCAACCGTATACAACAGGTCACAACCAACGGTGAGATCTCTATAATCGCTGGAGCCCCATCAGATTGTGACTGCAAGATTGATCCTAATTGTGACTGTTTTTCAGGTAAGGCGACGCTAGTTATTCCCTGTCTCTTATCTGTTGAGATCCCCTGGCACAGCTGCAGATTAGCAAAGTGACAAGGGGAAGGAGAGACGAGCAATGATGCAGTTTCCTTGGAAAGCCGAAAACCTTTTCAGCAGCTCTTTGTGGATTTAATCCATTGGATGTAGAGATGTGAGTCTTCCAGTTGGCACTGGAGGAACCTCAGGGTGGTCTTAGCTTTTCCTCTTTTGATGCAGAGATTGCACACCGTTCAAAATTAGCTCCAAATCTGCCTTTCTGTGTCAGCTATGTTTGCCCATGTTGAAGAAGGTACCAGCCCCAGTGCAGATTGCACCTAAATGCTACTGGATCAGGCAGCCCTTCTCACCAAGAAGAGTACCAAGGTGTTTCACATCCAGTGAAAAACACTAGCTTATGCCTTCTCATCGCTTGTGTCATGCTGCACAACCAGCAAAATGGTGCAAACACATAATGTTCAGAATTTCTTCTTCTTTCTGTGTTTTAAACTGGAACAGCCGGCGCCAGGCCCGCGCTGCACCAGTGGACATTCTCAGCAGCACAGCTCCTCTCCCCTGCATGCACTAAAACAAATTGTGGTGCTTTTTTTCATAAAAACATATTTCATAATGGGACAAAGGACAGCATTCCCATATACAGAGGCGTGCAGTATGTTGTCATCTTGTCATCTCTAAGAACCACTGCATCCATAATGTCATCATAATTCTTAAGCCTCCCATTTCAAGTAAAAGGTTAATTACTGACAAGAAAACATTACCTATGTCAAGAATGGAGAGAAAAAAATGTAAACGGTCTTTCAGAGAAGGTGGGTTGCTGACCCAGCGTTACGATGATAACCAAAGCTTCATGTGCATTGCCAAGTGCTGTTGTCAGCTTCAGTTACAGCTATGGTAGAGCAGCGCTGAAAAGGATCCTGTTCAGGGTTCCTGTTGAGGGAAACTGCCCTCAGTGCTGAAAAATTAAAAACTGTGGCAAGTCTAATGATTGTGCCAACGCTGGGTTGGTGAAAAGGCAAGGTCAGAAGACCAGCTAATTTGTCCATCTCCAAGGAAGCATAGGGTATGCTCAAAAATCTCCACCAAATTTCATTTCTCAGTCAGGAGAAGGAAAGCAATACAAACAGTAATGTGTTTTTCTCTAAGAGTGAGGTTTAATATGCTTTCTTGCTAGTTACAGAAAATCCTACTCATGTAAAGTCATTTCGATATGCATATGCAGCCCGTGATAATGCAAATATCCTCCTCAAGCCTTAAAATACACAAACCAAGTAAATTATCAAGTGATGCTGGAAGGGGTGGTTTCTCAAGGCCCTTTTTGACTATTATTCTTGTTTTGTTTTCCTGTAGTGTTGAGTTTTTAACAAGTATAAACTAATCTTTGCGTCAGTGTCATTTTAGCTGAATTACTGGGTTTTATTTTCTCTTTGTTTTATTTATAACATGATTCTAATTTAACTACATGCCAACAGACAAATAGTAGGGAATGAAACTTCAGGTGTCATTTTTTTTTATTTCACAATTTTGCCATTAATGCTTTCCTGAGCAGCAGGGTTTGGGCCTTAGCAAAAATGGTGTAAATTAGATAATTTACGTTCTTGTTTGTCTTCACTGAGACTGATTTAGAGTTGCACCAACCTTAGATAATATGGATTTAATTAGTTGGAAGAAGATACTGTTTTATTGACCTGTAAATGATACTGCGGAGAAGCAGTGTGTCAGGCTATGGGGATCAGCTTAAATGTGGACATTACAGATTACTAAAATTACCATTGCTCCTCCAGGTGATGGTGGATATGCCAAAGATGCAAAGCTGAAAGCACCTTCTTCTTTAGCGGTCTCTCCTGACGACACACTGTACGTAGCAGACCTCGGCAACGTTCGCATCCGTGCCGTCAGCCGGAACAAGGCTCACCTCAGTGACACGAATACGTATGAGATTGCGTCGCCAGCGGACCAAGAACTGTATCAGTTCTCCGTCAACGGCACCCACCTGCACACGCTGAACCTCATAACGAGGGACTACATTTACAATTTCACCTACAGCGGGGAAGGGGATATTGGCACCATCACCAGCAGCAATGGGAATTCGGTTCACATCCGCAGAGACACGAGTGGGCTGCCCCTGTGGGTCGTGGTGCCGGGGGGCCAGGTGTACTGGCTGACAATAAGCAGCAATGGGGTTCTGAAAAGAGTTTATGCCCAAGGCTACAACCTGGCTCTGATGACATATCCTGGAAACACGGGGCTTTTAGCAACCAAAAGCGATGAAAATGGATGGACAACTGTGTATGAGTAAGTCCGTGACATTAAATGCCTGATGTAAGGAACCCTATTTTAAATGAATATTGAAATTTTTTTAGTCAGTTCTAGTAATTTAAAAAGACACTGCTACTAACGCTGCATGAGAAAGGACAAGTAGTGCTGTTGCACAAGCTTTTACAAGAGAACACTACCATTTCTTAAGTGCCAAAACCTGTCATATGTAAAAGCTCTGTACGTAGTGCTCATTAAGTGCAGCAGAAACTGCCTGAAATTATACTTCATTTGCACTTTATTATTGTGAATCTGTTTCTCTAAATGAAAATATGATTATGGAATTTTTTGTAACTAAAGAAGTAGAGGCAAGTTGTGATATGAATCAGGAATTTGCAAAATTCCTGACGAAGGCAAAAAGGGGAAAATTAGCATAGTCACCTGAGAAGGGAGTGTTTGCAAAGGAAATTGAGAATCTCAGTGGAAGGAATATTCAAAGACAAGAGTGGACTTGTCTCTGTCAGCAGGGGAAGAGGATACATAATAACAAAAGGATATGTAATAGCAAAAGGCTATATGTAAGGGGAGTAGGAATGGCCTTGTAAGCAAGACGTTCAGGAGACCTTTGACGGGACGTCTAAAGGGCAAGACAAGACAGTTAAAGATGCAGTCAGAACGTCCCAATCTGGTCCCAGAGAGAGAACAACCCAAGAAAAAGTTCCTTTTTGATTTATAAAGAGGTGTGATGTATCAGGATTTCTCATTATTTATAATTAATTGTCATAATCCCTGTTTGAGGATGTGACAACTGATGGATGGAAATCATATGTTAATATTGCAGTATTAGTTCAGAGTCCTCAAGGAGGATAATAATGCCTGCTTTCTGCGGAGCATAGGAGTTCATGGTCAAAACCTAGAATGAAAAGCCATCCAAGTGAGATATGAACAGAAAACACGTTGAGGAGAATTCAGTTACTGCGTAAGTCACCTGGAGAGGTAGTTGAGTCACCATCATTACAGGTTTTTAGAATTATATTTTCTTAAAATGCAAGTAGGATAAAAGCAGAGAAAACTGCTGCCTAGTGCGCGGGATTTTTTATTCATGGGGATGTTTTTCTATCCTGCCCTCTATTATTCTGCCAAAGACTAAATTGATAGGGTGGACATAAGTATAAATCATTAGAGAGGGCCATTTTTGTCAATGTGTGGGAAAACAAAACCATACAGGGCCTTTCTGGTTCAGTTCTCATTATCAGGCATCTATTGATACAAATTTAAATTATCTCACAACAAGACAAAGCTCACTGTTGTCCTGATGCTATTTAAACACTGATCTAAGTGTTACCTTTTATAAGCAGAACTGACTTAAAATATATGCTTCTTTGTAATAATTTCAACACTGAGAGTGACCCATTTAAATCCCTACTTGAGGATGGCATCAATCCAGACCACGGACCAATGACACTTTCAAAAAGCTATTACAGTAGCTCCAAGTCATGCCTATTACTTCTTAAAATGCTGAACACCATGCATTGTTGCAGGGCCTTGATTGTTAGAGCGTGTTAGAGCAGATTATTTTTAGTTGTGTGCTTCTCAATCTCGGTATTCTTCCTCTGTCCCATTGACATCGAGTGTAAACCATTTCACACAATTATTGCTTGTTCCTGTTGCCTTCTGGCAAGTTGTTTGTTAAAGTATGACTCAAGCATAGTAAGATCTTTTAAAGGACTTCACCTGCTTGTAAGTGCCTCCCACTGTATGTAATACAGATTTCTTAACAAAGAGATACCTGTGCCTTGAAAGGATTGATATGATGTATGTGATTAACACAAGAAATTTTGCTAAATTAAACAGTTTTTCATACTTTCACAGCTCTAACTGCAGGCTAGGTAACGCTGTCCTCACTGATGCTTCGAGCTGTCCAGGCTTTGCACGACCATGCACTTCTGCCAGTCTAGATCAGTCAGTAGAAATTAACAGAATTGCAGTTGTTAGCTCGACAAAAACAACAGCAGAACTAAATAGTGAAGTCATGTCATTAATATTTATGTTCAGTCCAATATTTTAAGTCATCTTCATAATATTTTACGAATTCCTGAATGGCTGATACACAGAATGTCACCCAGTCTGCCGGAGTCAGAGGGGCAGTTGACTATAATCAGTGCTGTGATGAGCAGGTGTGCTTTCAGGAGATGCTGCGCACCTTCTGCCATAAATAGGTCATGGGGCGTGATGGTCCTTAGTTATCCTTTAACCAGTCGTTATTTTCCAGACGGGTCACATTCTGAACTGACACATGATTTCAGTTTGAAAATTAGATTTTTCTGAAGGGGTTACTTATATGTGAATTGCTTCCGAGTCCTATATGAACATAGTGCCGGAGCTAAGAGAATTATCATATGAGCAACTTTCAAATTGCTTGGAATTGTCTTCTCTGCTTAAGCTAGATTTGCATTCACATCCAAAAGTTCAGCCCATGGCACTGTCAAGCTGAAATAGGGATGAGTTTGTTTAACAACACGTATCACACATACTTGGGAATATGAGCAAAGATAATGAACTGTTCAGAACATCTACCTATATGTCAGATTCACTCACAGGGGGAAATTATTAAAAAGTAGAAAATTAAGAGGTAGAAAACCGCCTACAAAAGTACTTGTCATCCATCTACTCTAATCTGATGGAATGGAAGTACTGAAAGAGCCCTTGCATAAAATTATAGCTAATGTACAATTTTCAGTCATCTAGATTTTTTTAATGTTGTATCATTAAAGCTGTAAAAGGGGAGGGGGAGCACTGGGCCTCTATTAAATCAAGGACAAGAAAACACCTGCAAGAAACAACTCTCTCTGAAAAAATTAATTAGACCGCTTTCCCTTTGAAATGATATAACTCTTAACTGTGCTACACATAGAAATGCAAATGGATTGTGAGGCTATATCCCCAAGTGTGCATTTCAAATATTGGTGAGCACTTCCTCATGTGGGTACTGAAATCAATGCAATTATTTGCATGATTAAATGGTCACTGACATGATTAACAGGGGCATAACTGGGCCCCAAATTAACATTAAGAAATATGTCATGATTCTGCCCCTATTAGTATGGGTAGGACATTGCTCCGCAGGAATTGAGTCCCAGTGTGCTACTATTCATCATGTGAAAGGTGGCAGAACCTGTCCTCGGAGGGTTGGGTTCCTTGGAGCAACCTGGAATAAAAAAAAACCCTTCAGGTGGTCACGCTGTGGTATCGTTACTGAGACACTAATCCACAGCATGTTCTAGAAGTCAGTGGGACCATCTACATGAGTAAGAGTCCATTGGCATGTGCTCTAGTCTCATTATAATTCAGTACCGTATCTGGCCAGCCATCCAGTAACAGTTTATCCCGTTTTCAGCTACACAGGGAGTTTTGAATCTCATCATCGGCGCTACCAGCAGCAAAACTGGATCCTTAGCAAAGATGGATCCCAAGTCTTGCGCACAAGTACATTCTAATAAACTGGCTGCATTTACGCCATAAAAATGCATGATTTGGGGATTTTTCTATGGTACGGTAGAAAATCCAAATAACCTAGCAAGCTGTCATATCTGTTTGATCAAGCAGTAAATGAAATATAACTGCCCTCATGTTCATGGAGTTTTCTAATGATGAAAAGTAGTGATCTGAGTCAATTTTAATCGCTGGGTGTGGCACCCAGTCAATTTGCACAGAACCAGCGTAAGAGTGGAATGTAAATAGTTGCATGATGTATGTGAGGGCAGTAGGAGGTGAAAGAGAGAGAGATTATATTCTGTTTAACATTTGATTAATTTATTTGTCAAAAGACACAAGACGGTCACTAGTTCATTCTCCGGTGTGTCATTTGAAAAGAACAGCTGCTCTGTTTTTCTTTTTTATATTGGGGGAAGAGAAAAATTCCTGATTTTTTTCACCAACACTTCTTGTGACATACAGATTTTGTCTGACTAATTAGGGGGAAATAAAGATCCTAAGGAAATGATGCCAAGACATTAAAGTGAAGGACATAGCCAGATCGTCTGCTGATGTGAATTGGAAGAGCTCCATTGGAGGCAGCAGAGCTTTGCCGGTTGATACACCAGCTGAGGATATGTTTTGTGAATGAGGGGAGACAGTTAATAAAACATGAAAACTTAATTATGCTTTCCTACCTGCACAAATAGGCTTCTATTTTATGAACATGAGTTGGTTTTACTCATGCAAATACATCTGCAGTATCAGTGAGGTGTCTTGATGAATAAAAATGTGTTAGCATTAATAAGGTTTTTAAGATGGAGGCATTAATATGAAACAATATCAAGCACCAAGCAATCTTGTGCATTGTTTTCCCTGTGAACCATCAGAAAGAACAACTATATCTGTAGAACTGAAAAGAAACACTGCTCCAGAGCTTTTGAATTAATTATTGACTTTTTCATAACATGGCCCGATTCACATAAAGTACCTTATACGAAAAGAATTTCTTTAGCACTGATGAAATTTAGGTGAACTGAAATGTGGTGCTCTAGATTCTGGTGCTGTTACTTGTGATGAGAAGTTCCTGCTGATTTGAGTAGGCCCGTGGGAAACGTAACACAAGAGTAAAACCCATGTAGGCAACTTAATCGCTGCAGATTTCAACCTAATTTTATCGCTATTGTTATGCTTTAGGTCCCCTTTTTAAATTCACCATTTATATTATGTACTTCACGCATCAGCAACAAAAGGCAGTTTTTGAGTGTTGCAGAATCTAAGAATTGGTTTTATTTAAACTTACGGGTAAGAAAACGCCTTTTTGGGGGTGAATGGGTTGCCTGAATGCCGAGTGACCTCCAGCGGCCGCCCTCCTGTATCACATCCCAGCGGGTTAAACCCCGACCGTCTGTGCGCAGCGCTGAAACCTCTGGCAGAAGCTGAATGATGTAGGTAGCATCTCGTACTATTCCCAGTTGTAGATTATCCAGCACCACTGAAAAAGAGTCTAAGCAGGAATTCGGATTAGGGAATGAATGCATTTTGAGTGAATAAATGGACCAATTCTTACCTTTTTACTTATTGCACAGTGTTGACAATGCTGCTTACTTTTTTCCCTTTTTTTTTTTTTTTAGGACTATCTACAAGACAATAGTGATGTATTTTCCTGGCTCTTTAACATCATGTCTTGCAGGTACGACTCCGATGGCCATCTGACCAACGCAACCTTCCCTACCGGGGAAGTCAGCAGTTTCCACAGCGATGTTGAAAAACTGATGCGGGTGGAACTTGATACTTCAAACAGAGAGAATGTGATCACAGCCACAAACTTCTCAGCTACCTCTACAATATATACTTTAAAACAAGGTAATCAAAGCATTTCTGTTATTTCTTCCCTAATCATGACGTTTCAAACCCTAGACATTATTGCATTCTTAACTGTTTGCCAAAAAAAGACATTAGAATTAGTTCATTTGTTTCTTCCTTGCTTCAGTACAAATAGCTAGATACTACTTATAATTATAATTCTTATAATACTTATAATTCTCCTGGGGCACCAATTAGAAACAAACCACAAGTGAATTCTTTTCCCCCTAGAAGAGTCCCATGGATAGATTCTAGTTATTGAAATCTCCGATGTCTCCAGGCTTTACGTGCTACGTTCTACTTCAGTGTCTGGAGGACTTAGACTGACATATAATACACGGAGCTTTGTTATTCTGAGAAATGCTGCCCAGAAGAATGACATGCTCCACTGACGTTTTAGCACTGAAACGCCTTGTTTGGCCAATGCTGTGAATTCTTTCTGGTAGTGCTGCGTCCTGGTGACAGCGCTTGTAGGAAGGAGGAAAGCATGGCCCTCCTCTGCTGGTGACTGCCTTGGGGATGAGATTTTGACTCAACCCCTGTAGATACCACAGTATTTCCCTGGCAATATCGTATCTCTCGCAAAGAATTTTTTCTCTCTGCCTTAATGGAAGTGCCCCAGTGTCCTCCTCCAGATTTTGCAGATTCATCACCAAAGTTCTGGTTTCATATAGTTTAATCGACCTGGGGGGTTTTCTCCTTGTTGATTTTTTTGGTGTCAGTGGATTGTTCAGGCTTTGAGAGAGCAGGTGCTGGGAAATAGCGCTCTGATTGCCTTCCAGGTCTGCTGTAGAAAAGCTTTGTAACTCAGAGCAAACCACAGAACTTTTCTTCCTCTCAGCTTTTGAACTATAAGACAAACATAGGAAGAACTCACCTCACAAGATACTCACTCATTCCTCTTCACTATTGCATTGCAGAGACAGCACTGAATATGTGGAAATAATTATATTATATTGTTGTATCACCTGTTAGGCTTTGTCCAAGTGACCCCATCTGCTCTCTGCATCCTCTGCTGACTGCCTGATTGTATGTCTGTCCTTAAATCTGAAACTCCTCAAAGTTGGTATGTTACCAAATTCTGTCTCAGGAAAGTGCTAGCACACTATGGGCACTGCCAGAAACGAACAGCTGTAGTTATTACTATACCTATCATATTTATGAATTCATATAATTTGCATATTTCCGTATCTCTGTGAAACTATCGCGAAGCACCCTGTGAACAACCAGTCAGACATGGTATCCTTCCATCTGAGTCACAAAGTCTCTTTTAATGTAATGCCTATTATCTTCACTTTCTGACATACCCAGCTGTTTTCCACATATTCATGTCTCAAGAGCTGGACCGGTTACTTCGGTGTGGACCAGCTTAAAAAAAAAGGATGCTTTCCATGGTCCCTAGCTGGTATGAATTCAATTGCATTTTAAGGGTGAGACTTTTGCTTTGTCTCTTAGCACTGAACATTCAGGCTCATGATCAAGTTGCCCCCCGGCAGCTGAGCCACAGTAGCCTCCTGCGTGCACATCCCCAGCCTGACCAAATGCAAGGCCATGTGGCACGGCTCTGCCCGCAGTGGAGGAATTACAGCACCCAGGCAAGAGAAAGGGAGCGTGCAGTGGCAGTATGCCTTTGCATCCCCTCAGTGGAGACCTGCTCTGGACCCTCCGCGTGCTTCTGGCCGTTTTGGGAGGGGGGAGGAGGCTGTGCTAGGTCATCCCAGCTGCCCTCAGCAGCCCTCTGCGGCACAGTCCTGAGCCTCTGGAGCTGCTTGCTGTGCCACCCATGCTGACCCATTCATTTTTCTGCCAACAGCCACTTCCCGGTGGGTCTCTCGCACCAGGCTTCAGGCTCGTGGCTGACCGTCACCGTGCCTGTACCCCAGGGTCCCTGGGGAAGAGGCAGAGGCTTTAGTACGGTGATACAGGGAAAAGGGACGGAATGGGAGACTGGCCATTATCCTAGACATTTTGAAAACAGCTTTCATGCTTGACCTCAGATACTCATTGCAGTCGTTCAAGCAGTACACTGTCCTGTTAACAGATCCCAATGTGCTAAAATCATCAGAATATCGGTGGTCAAAACCCAGCCTATGGGTTTACACGCTTTTAAGCTGAAAGCAAAAACTCTTTATTCCTGCTGCAGGAAACTTTCACCATGGAAATCATCAGGCCAAATGTAATAAAAAGCTCTTTAGACATGGGAAGGCCTGGAGGTCACAGGTTGCAAAAATCACACTGCAGTTGGTGTATGTTCAGCTGTCTGTAATCTAGGGACAAACAAAGCCCTCTTGCACCTAACATTTGCTTTGTAAATCTGGAGAACTGAACTTTTCTCTGTTGCCTATTTTTGGTTGTTGTTTTTTGACAGATAACACTCAGAATATCTACCGGGTCAGCCCAGATGGGTCTCTGAGAGTCACCTTTGCCAGTGGAATGGAAATCACGCTTAACACGGAGCCTCATATTCTAGCAGGGGTTGTCAGCCCCACTTTAGGGAAGTGCAATATCTCCCTTCCTGGAGAGCATAACTCAAATCTCATTGAATGGAGGCAAAGGAGGGAGCAGACCAAAGGCAACATCTCCACGTTTGAGAGAAGGCTAAGGGTAAGGCTTCCTCTTGTGTGAAGTGCAGTGTTCCCTTTGAAAGCCATTGAACTAAAATCATGTTGAAATATTCTACTGTGTAAGAAGAGCAATGGAAAGGTTGTATCAATGGTGGGCCCCAGCCATGAATTTCAAAACCAAATTCCTCCGACAGTCGCAGGGATGTTTGATCTCTGTTTGATTTTGGTTGTGAGACTTGACCTCGAGACATAATTACTTTTTTCCTTCCTCTTCTTTTTCAACTAAGAACTTCATTATGGCTTTGGAAGAAGCTGTGAGCAAAGGATGATGCATAGTTACTCTGGCACAGCAGCAGAGCTGCAGCCACATTCTGCTTCTCTCAGATCTATCGACCCTCTTTCTTCTGGGGGAAATAACAGGTGCCAGCCCCTGCCTGGGGCAGAGGGTCTCGCAGGGCACACCTTGGGTGTGCTGGCCAGAGCTTTTGCTGCAAGCCAGAGTGATGTAGAGCCTCCCTGTGTATCCAGACAGGCTGTGTGCTCTGGCCTCTACCACACGCTCTCAAACCCCCTCACTCCCTCTGGCTGGGTTACACTATGGCTCTAATAAAGAATTACTTTAACATTGCATCCATGGTTTGTTTTTATCTGTGAGGAGAACTCACAGATTACAATGACAGATGGTCAACATTCAGCATTTAATTAGGTAACAACACTAAGGCTCAAAGAGACTGCTACCTTGCAGAACAGGTTTTTTATGAAATCAGTTCTGTTTTTCACATGAATACTCCTTAAAATGCCTGTACCAGTAGTACAACTGGGAATTTTGGCCTTAAAAATACTGCATTATTAGCTACAACCTTTCTGGATAGGTATTATCTCTGAAGGTACATCTGTTAGCTCTGAAAATACAGAGATGGTTATTAAAATCTCTGGATTGTCTTTTGGTTATGAGATACTATATATTTTTTAAAAGCGTGTCATCTGTTTGGTTTTCAACGGGTCTGATCCGTCAAAAACGCAAGACTTGGATGATCTGGCCAGACTGGCCACTGCATGTGAAACACCTGTTTGAAAGGACATCTCTCAGATTTGACAGTCACAGTTACTTTGTTAGCATCTTGCAAGTGGGGAAAAGCTTCGCTTAGTTTTTCTTTCCCATCCTCTGACTGCCTCCTCTCTAGCGTAGCGTGAGTCCTCATAGCCCTGTCTAGGGAGGCAGCTGAACTTATTACAGTGGCAAACGTGTGTTAAGATGGCAGGATGCAAACTATGGCCTCCATGGCTCACGTTACCTAATCAATTGATTTTTGTGTGATTTTGTGCTTAAATAACTGTATGGCACATTTTTCTTTAAGGATCTTATGTAATAAAATCTTAAACGGAAAGGATGTAGTCAGTCATCTATTCTGCTTACATTGCCAGGGCCAAGTTGTTCATGACAGTTATACTTAATATAAGTACTTCATCCCGCACAGGTTTCCTATTTCTATTGTTTAAATTGATTGCAGGTTCTTTTCACTCTTTTTCACTTGCTTCTGCATGATCCCTAATATTGCCTGCCAAAAAAGGGAGGAAATACACAAACCGGTCAGGATTAAATGGATTCTGGCTGGAGGCATAAGATGTTCATTGAAATACTGCAACACTGAAGCTATCCAGAGCTCAACTGATTGACCTGCCTCTGGATCAGTCTGTTGATGCATAGAACCACTCGTGTACTCCTCCTTCTCCTCCTTCATCTTCATCCAGTGAGATGATGGAAGGTGAAGCTGAAGTGTACAAATGATTTTGATGTGCTGCTGTCTTATACTCTCTGTCCTTCCAAAAATATCCACTAGCATCACAGCAGTTGACCATTGCGTTGTTATTTCTGCAAATTGTGTCTTTTTATACCTACCTAAGATCAAGGGGGCTTATGGATTGTCCCTGCCTACTCAGAAGGACAAGTCAGCTGCCTGTATTACAGTGTTTTCCCCTCCCTTGACTGTACTGAGCTCTAGGACCATCTGTCTGAGGGCTGTCAGGGCAAGGCTGGAGGGAACCTAGTGGGGTAGCACATTAAATGAGGATTCGATAGTGGAAAGGAGAAATATTCTGCGCATAGGGTACACCATGTAAATAGACACAAGAGAAAGGGACAAAGGGACTGTCGAGGCTGTTACTGCCAATAAGAAGGACTTTGGAGGATAGATGAAATATATGTGTCCTGGAGTTCAGCTTTAGCACTGAGAAGTTGGCATGGGATGCTGATGGAGTGGGGAGTCAGCGGAGGTAGAAGGAGCTGGAACAGCGCAGCTGGGGAGGAAGGCAAAGGAGCAGCAGAATTTAGCCAGAGACCGCTCTCTTTCCTTGGTGATTAAAGGAAATATGCAGGACAGCAGGAGCAAAAATACCATCATATAGTGTGTTTGAAGCAGTATGCCAAATAATGAAAGGGAATTAGGGCTTACTGTTGACAGATCCTTGAGTACTGCTGGGGAAAAAAATGTAGCATCATTAGAAGCCCTTATGCTGGATGAGGTTCTGGTGAGACCTTCTGAAAACTTCTATTGAGTTATATTTTAAAAAGAAAGTTTTTAAACACTTAATATGCCATGACTGGCATAATAGGAAGTGTGTTAGAAAGCTTGCAATGTAGGGCAGAAAGAACTACGCTGAACTTTGAAAATATGTGTAAAGAAAAGCTCTGGGGATTGGACTAGTTCTCAATGGAAATGAACAGACTTGCAGGAGCCCTCAGTTAAAGAAAAACAGCACAGTGAAAGAGTTTTCTGGGGGGAAAAAAAAGCATAGAAATGAGGTTTAAAGATGTTACTTAGAGATCAGTCCTGATACCATCATTGAAACAAGCGGCTTTGAGTGCTAAGAGGTATAAATTAGAAGGCAGGTAACTGGGGATGAGGTAAAGGATGACCTAGTTGAGAAGAAGAAAGCTTTTCCTTCTCTGCCTGGTCCTAACATTTTTAATTCTTAATCGCAATTAGCAACCATCTTGAAAGCATGTCACTCTATTAGTGTTATTTCCAGTTTTGGAAAGAGGCCACTGTTAGCATGTTCTGAATAATGCTGTAAACGTTGCGTTTTAAAAAGTGGGATTTTTGCATGGTGCGAATTCCCTGCTCTAGAAATAGAGCAGAAGTGAGTAAGTTAACTGAAATGCTAGAACAGACATCTAACTTTATCTCAATATCTAAATCAATGTGGGAAACAGGAATTAATCACAGGTTTCCTTGAAGTGCAGAACTGCCTGCCCTGGTGCTTCCTCAAAGTATATAAAACAGTCTGTAGGCATGTATGCATTTTATATTAATAATAAATCTATGTACAATCAGGCATTTTAACATCAATCTTAATCTAGCAAGAGTTCTTTTTTATCAATTGAACTGCTGTTTTAATTGACTTCTAAAAATGAAGCAAAGGCTGTTGTTAAAACCAGTGAGCATGATGCATAGTAACGTACTGATTAGAATGCAGCTCTGTGCCCTCCTGGCTTTTGCATAACTTAGAGGAACTTGGCATTGGATGCAGTCCAGGTTTTATAACTGAATATCTATGAAATTGAAAATTGAATGCTTGGCCAGTCTTACTTATTTTTGCCCCCTTTTTTTTTTTTTTTTTTACCAAAAAAGTCCTGCAGATACAGGCTTTAACAGCCATGTTTATTACTGCATTTAGCAAATGATCGCCCTTTATTTACCAGTCTTAGAGCAAGTTCTAATGATAGGACCAAATCCTCTGCCAGTGTGCATCAGTTTATGTTGACTCAAATCAAAACACAGACAAGGAAATAATACAATCATCTCATGTCATTTACACATTGTAGACAGTTTAGGTTTGAGAATGAAAGTCAAGAGAAGTGCACATTTATGTGATTATTTACACTGCAAAATTTCACTAACGGAAGTAGAGCCAACGAAAGTTTAAAAATATATCATAAATACATCTTTTTATGCACTTACTAAGATTATTATTGAAGTCAGCTGAATTTTCTCCCTGTTTTCATCAGCTGAAATTCTGACCTGACGTTGCTTTCAGAAACCAGTTTTCCCTGGCTTGTAACAGAATACGTGAGCCCCAGCCTCTCACAGGGGCTCCTTACTACGTTGTATTACATTGGAGGAGTCGTCTTTAAGAAGCCACTGGGATTTGAAATCAGCTTTTCAGTGACAACATTGAAATGAGGCCTGCTACCCATGTATCGTCCTGTCTTGCCTTGAGAAGGGTGTTAAATTTAACTTAAATCTAATATAAGAAAGTAAACAAATGAGACATAAAATGTGGAATATAAGGGAAGTAATGGCATCCACCCAAACCTTATTTTAACTCTGTGAGCTTTCAAATGCTGCTGCTCTCCACTTCACTGCTACTTCTGCCTCTGTTTGGTTTTCATTCTTATTTGTTGTATCATCCCTGAAATTTAGATTTAGCAATTTGTATTCAAGACTTTCCTTTCTCCTAACTGCATTCTACAATAATAATAATAATAATAATAATAATAGCAATAAGAACATTAAATATGTACATAGACAGTAAATGAATATGAGCCAGAGTATATCCCCTGCTTGCTTTTCAGTTATTTTACCACCAAGAGGATTTGTTTTCAGAAATTGCAAGAAGTTTGCAAAGAAATATATTACAATAAACTTAATCTATCAGACTGTATACAAGCAAATATAGTTGAACCGAGCATCACATTTTACTTGGGCTCCTTAACTATCATTAGAGCATAAATTGTAATAGTTACAGCAGTCTACAGGGGTATATAGGTATTTTACAGCTATTGTAAATGAACACTATTAAAGTTAGACATGTGTGTATATAAAACCCCAGGAACGGCAGTTGAAGAAAAAACACCTGCTTCTTCTAGATTTTCAAATTATTTTGTATCTAAAAACAGAAAGGGGAAAGAAAAAAAAAGTTCTTTCTAATCACTGCCACCATATGATCACAGCTTGAATTATTAAACAGGTATTCTTAACCATTTACTTTACGGCTATCCCTCCAGGCCTCAGTGAGGAGCAAGCACCGTGCTGTGCACTGTGCTAACACCTGCACTGACATCATCTCTGCTGTAAGGAATTTATTAATTGGAATAGATTAATACAAGTGATTAGATAAAATGCAGTAGATTAATACAATGAGCGCGTTGAGCATTGATCTGAAAAAGACAAGTCAATGAACAATGTCTTATGGTTCCCTAAATTATGTCTCTGATTTAACGGAGTTTAACAGTGATTGCCCAGTGACTGAATGATGTAAGGAGGAAGATGATGAAAGCACTGGATAAATATATTTTGTCTTCATGAATCTGGCTCAGCTTTGAACGTGATTCCAAACTGAGAATTGGGCTGCCCTTCCGCATTTTCCTGTTGGACCGCAAATGTTAACAGACCGTAGCACAGTCACTCTGTTAGTCTGTCGGACGCGGCGAGTTTAACAAATGTTGCAGGCCCCAAATGTGGTGAGAGCGCTGCAACAAGGATTATGGATTGTGGCTGGCACCAGGCACCACTGCCACTGGCTTTCATGAGCTCTGGGAGTGGGGTGGTTTTGTGAAGAAGTATGAGGGTGCTGGTGAGCAGGGTCTTCGGGAGCCGCAAGCACAGCTCTTTGCTTTGCGGCATCAGTATGCGACCTGGCGTGGGCTATCCCAGAGCGGTAGCTGACCTGTCAACGTTAACGGAGCTTAAGAGAGAGGATGTGAGATATGATATCTTTGTTAATTTGTTAATTTGTTAAACCATTGCGCATCTTGATGAGAGCTGACACAGAAGTGTGTGTGTTGTGTGTAATTAAGATGCATTGTTTTCTTACCTTACTGTATCTTTGTGTTTAGGCCCACAACAGAAACCTGCTCTCCATTGATTTCGATCATGTGACCAGAACAGGAAAGATTTATGATGATCATCGAAAATTCACTCTTCGGATTATGTATGACCAGACAGGACGCCCAATTTTATGGTCACCCATCAGCAAGTACAATGAGGTCAATATCACTTATTCACATTCTGGATTAGTCACCTATATCCAAAGAGGAACCTGGACTGAGAAAATGGAGTATGATCCAAGTGGGAACATAATTTCCAGAACGTGGGCAGATGGTAAAATATGGAGTTACACATATTTAGAAAAGGTAAATCATTTAAAAAGTGGATTGTTGTACCCAGGCAAAATTATTTGGTTTTGTATAGATATTATATTGTGAACTATGTTATAATGCTACCTCTTGCAAGAGTATTTAAGACTTTTTAAACAGAAAATGCGTACAATTACATAACTACATAAAAATGTCTCTGGACATGCTTAGACCTACGTCACCCATTCAAACCTGCCGTAGTTTAGTTCTGAAGAAAGTTATCAGCACCTCAGGTTTGTTTAGTTGGTAGGTAAAAATGACTTCTTGGTCTCAGTCCAAGTTCAAGTGAACAAAGGACACTCTCACTGCTGAAAAACATGTTGCTACTCTGTATAACGTAGTCAAAAATATAACAGTCACTGAAAGGGAATTTTTTGCTCCCACAAACACAGTTCTTTTAAGCCAAAATTATGAGCCAGCGAGTACAAGCTTGCACCTATTCAGTGCTGCGCTGTAAAAAAGGGATTGATCCTGTGAGGAGACAGATTACTTCAGTATTTATGAGGGCCATTGGTGGGGGGGAACCTCAATATGAAATGAGTTATTGCTCTGCTTTTATAGTGACTTCGTGTCTAAATTGCCTGAGTATAGTAATTTTCATTTATGCTTATAGGTAATGGTCACAAAATGGGGGAATCAGTGCTGCACAGACTAAGGAGGAACAGCATCTTCATCTGTAGAAGCATCTCATTTGGTCTTGTCTCTCAAAACCAAAAAGCCAATCTGTATTTTTAAAGCTTTCAGAACTTAGTGTAAAATCGTATTCAAACAGCATCCTTTTAAGCTTTTTTTTGTTAATAGCAACATCTTGGACTATCCAACATACCCTGTGTTTGCAGAACATTTCCCCTGAACCCGTTAACCACAGGGAAAGGCTAGGAGGGGGCAGGTGAGGTAAAACTGATAGGGGGTATTACACGCAGGAAATCCAATGACTTTGAAGTTATTTCTATATTAAAAAGTTCCAAATGTGTACTTTTAAGATAAACTTTGCTGTACTTATTTTGAATGTGTTTAAGCTTGATCCTCAAAAAACTTAAACCTAACCCAGAGAAGAAAACGATTTAGACTGGAGAATGCATAAAAATGTGATTCCTTCCTTGTCTGCTTGCAGTATGGTTCTTGCACCTGTTAATAAGATTGGCAAACCCTGGAAGCTTCAGAAGTTTGGTTCAGATAAATTTGTCAGGGCTTCTTTTGTCTGTTTGCTCTTCTGCAAATTGCAAGTAAACAGGCATTTAGTACAGCTTTCAAATATCTGGGCAATGTGCCTTTTGGAGGAATCTTTTATTTTTTCTTTGGGCCTAATGGACCGTAATTTTGGAAAGATGTATGCTTCTTATCTTTCCAAACCACTTTGTCTGTTCTTAGTTTAAAATGAGCTTATAAATGAAGTCATATAACTTAAAACTGTTATTCTGGAATTCTACGCAAGTGGCCGAATCCTGATCTAGTAGAAGCAAATGGCAAAAGCTTACTGGTTCAGGTAGCAGCAGGCTTGGGTTATGCTGTAATTTGTCATTAAAATTATTGAAAGTCATACACACCATGGACATAATCTCCCAGCTATTTAATGTACTTTCATCACTGTTTGTTCCTTGTGCCAAAGAAAGATGAATTCACTGTCAAAATTAGACATTGAAATATTATTTTGTGGCTCCATTAAAGTCAATAACTCACGGTGTTAATTATGTAATGATTGCTAAAGGTTGTCTGAAACCTCATAAGACCCAACAATTCCTTTTATCAAAAAATCAATTATGCAGTTCGCTTCCAATTCATAGTTATTTAATTCTTCATTTTTTAGCACTTGATGAGTTAATTGTACATCTTCAAAAATCTCTCCCCCTTCCAAAATTAGTTCCAATAATTTAGGTTTTAAAAAGCACTATGATAGTAGCACTGTAAATAATTTTTACTGACAGGATTCAGTTCCTCTTGTTTTGGTCACTTTTCTCAGTTAGTTAATGGTGTTATAAAATCTCCTGAGTTCTCCAAGCTTGCTTCCAAAATCCTGCCATTTACCACCAGACAAAAGAGATGAGCGGTTGCGTGTGTATGTTGGACAGAAATGACATCTAGTGGTGATGCTCAGCATTTCTGTCTATTCCCAGTAGAGCTCCAAGTAATTGCCACTGGCTGTTTGTCTCAATATACCACGCGGCATCAATCATTACGTGGTTGACCAGGCTCCGGTTGCCTTTATAAAATGACAGCTTTTTGGATGTTTTGTGAGCTACCCTCTGAAATCCTTTAAGACAATTAGAACCCAATTTGTGCAAAGAGTTGAAAAATCTATTGTAATATTATTAGGATGAATTGGGAATTAATTTTTTTTCTCTTTACGGTATCCTCTAATAGGCTAGAGAGGATACTAAGCCTCCGACCCTTGTACTGTCTAGCCTTTTACTATCCTGGACAAAAGTGGAAAAGCCACAAAGTGCTGTAAAAATGGCACACAGGGGCACTAAAGTTATATTAGAGATGTTTCTGATCTTGTTATTCATACTCTGTCAATGGCAGACAGCTTAAAAACAGGCCCGGGAGCAGTATATAGAGAGAGGCGTCACATCAGCGCTAGGAGAGAGTTCAGCCAGTGGTTTACTGCAGACTGGGGACTCTTGACTGAAGGTGAAAACAAAATAAACACGGTGCGTGTTAGAAATGCTTGGCAGACCAGCAATAAAGCGATCAGAAAAAGCTCGGTGTACAGGTCTGTCGTCACCAGTTGGCAGAGGACAACTTGCGGGTGGCATATGTTGGTGCTCTCTGGCTTGTGTACAGGCGACAGATGTCCTTCACCAAGGGCAGGAAGAAATACATCTTGGGAGGGCTGGGGGTGCAGAGAGGATGGCCAAGGCTTAGCCTATCTTTGGTTCTTTGAATAAGCACTTGGGTTATTTGTCAGTGGCTCAGGGCCAATGTTGCTTGACACATTGCAGGGCTCAGCTCTCGGTATTTTCTTCCCAGAGAAGATTTTTGAGCTTAGAGGAAAAAAAAGCCTTTTTTTCTGATTTCTTTGCCCAATGCTCTATGAAAAAGCGGTCACACTGTTCCTCTTAAGACTTTGTTTTGCATGATGTCTCAATCATGCAGAAGCCTGACAAATTTGTTTATGTGCCTGGTAGGCTTGGGCTGTGAGCTAAGAACTGTGCAGTGTCCACGCTCCGTCTCAGCTCAGACAGTGTGGCAAGGATGTGCAGTGCTCTGGTCCAGCCAAGCCACTTACTGGAGCTGGGGGAAGGCTGCAAAGGTCCCGCAGACATTTTCACTCTGTGTTTTCATTATGCTTGTGTCAACAGTGTCTGTTCACCCGTGGGCTTGTACTCTGTGACACCGTGACTTTGCACATGACTGGTGAAAAGGTTTACAGAACCCAAACTTTAAATTTGCACAGAAAAATGTCTGCCATGCTTGCACATTCATCTGCCAAACAAACCAGATTTCATTGACCAGCCACAATTAACCAACACAGGGCGAATATCAAGTACCTGTGTAGAAATTATATTCTTTGTAAACATTAAAAAACAGAGATAGAAGTAGTCACACCAAAGAACCTGCAGACTGTTTTCATCCATCTGTAAGCATGGAGATACGGTGACCTCTGGGGCAATGTGCATTTAATAGAAGACATACAGAAAAAGGGGTAGGTATGTGGTAGAGATATGCGGAGTGCCAATAAAAGCTAAACACCTTGTACACACCATTGAAAGTTTCCCCTTCCACCTCCCCCAGAAACATCTGCTGGTGCAGATGCTCTGCCTGTGTGTGAGGAAGAGGTTCCCTCTGGTTTTGCTTCCTGGGAGGATGACCTAAATATTTCAAAGCAACATAGCAAGTCAGCATGAGGCTGAAATGCTACTGAGAGCCACATCTGCCTTCCAGTTTGGAGGTCCTTACCTCTAGACTTATTATTATTCTCCTCCTGTTTTGTACCATCTTGCTGGCCAGGTCTCCTGGAGCTGAAAGCTTCACTTGGAATTGTACAGACAGTAAGAGCAACCTACAAGAGTGGATGGTTGTTTCAGCATTTCCTTAACCTTCAGGCGCTCACTAGATGAATAATCATTTGCTTGATCAGCCACTTATACTGCCATTCCTGTTTGATTGCAGTCCGTGATGCTCCTGTTGCACAGCCAGCGCCGCTACATCTTTGAGTACGACCAGTCCGACTACCTGCTCTCGGTCACCATGCCGAGCATGGTGCGCCATGCCTTGCAAACCATGCTGTCCGTCGGGTACTACCGCAACATCTACACCCCTCCGGACAGCAATGCGGCTTTCATACAGGACGTCACCAGAGACGGTCGGCTTCTGCAAACCTTATATCCTGGGACAGGACGCAGAGTCCTTTACAAATACACCAAACAGTCCCGACTTTCAGAGATACTTTATGATACTACTCAAGTCACATTCACCTACGAGGAATCTTCTGGGGTTATTAAAACAATACATTTAATGCATGATGGGTTCATCTGTACCATCAGATACAGGCAAACAGGTTTGTGTAACTGTGACTACTTTGCTAAAGTTTTTGGCCCTGATCCTGCAATTACCTGTCATGGAGTTCCATTATTTTTATGTCTACAAGTTCTTATATTTTATGTTTCAATAGAAAAATATGTGTGTATATCTCTATGTCTGTGTCCAGCTATAGGCATATATAGCTGTCCCATTTGAAATACAGCTTGCTTTTTATTGCTTGGTATGGAATAGCTCTTATAATGTTTGATTGTTTTTATTCCACTGTGTGGATATTTGCTAAATACTAAATCAAGTTGTTTTATTGTTTGTGTTTTCAAGTTTCCCTGTTCATACCATAATACAACATAAATTCAAAAGGCCTGTTTATATGAGGAAAGAAATCACCAAGTAAAATAAATTTAGTTTAGAATTATCTTGTAAGTAAATAGAAATCATAATTATGAATAAAATAGCATTCATTTAAACAAATGTTAATAAAATATAAATATTTTGTAGAGCAAGCATTAATAAAGGTTTGTGAGGGAATAATCTAACATATTCTTAGTTAATGGTATTTTCTGAGAAAGTCAAGTAGCAATAAGGCTTAAGGGTGTATTTGAGTTCATCGCCTGTCTGTGCTAGATCTGTAGGGTGAGTACACGGTGGACATAATTCATTATTTTTCTCGCTTTTCCCCTTTTCCCTATTTGTTTTGGACAGGTCCACTTATTGGTCGCCAAATCTTCAGGTTTAGTGAAGAAGGGCTTGTAAACGCCAGATTTGACTACAGCTATAACAACTTCCGTGTCACAAGCATGCAGGCCATGATAAACGAGACGCCTCTTCCCATAGATCTGTACCGCTACGTCGATGTTTCTGGCAGGACTGAACAATTTGGAAAATTCAGTGTGATTAATTATGATTTAAACCAAGTTATAACCACCACTGTGATGAAACATACCAAAATTTTTAGTGCCAATGGTCAGGTGATTGAAGTACAATATGAAATTCTCAAGTCTATCGCTTACTGGATGACCATCCAGTATGATAATATGGGTCGTATGGTGATCTGTGATATACGCGTCGGTGTAGATGCCAATATAACAAGATATTTTTATGAATATGATGCTGACGGTCAACTTCAGACTGTGTCTGTGAATGATAAAACCCAGTGGCGCTACAGCTATGACCTTAATGGCAACATCAACTTGCTGAGCCATGGAAACAGTGCGCGCCTCACTCCTCTGAGATACGATCTGAGAGATCGCATTACCAGACTTGGAGAAATTCAATATAAAATGGACGAAGATGGTTTTCTCAGGCAAAGAGGCAATGAGATCTTTGAGTACAACTCTAACGGTCTGCTGAACAAAGCGTACAACAAAGTGTCTGGCTGGACTGTGCAATACTGTTATGATGGCCTTGGAAGACGAGTTGCAAGCAAATCAAGCCTAGGACAACACTTACAGTTCTTCTATGCTGATCTCTCCAACCCAATAAGAGTTACTCACTTGTACAATCATACTAGCTCGGAAATAACATCCCTATATTATGATCTTCAAGGTCATCTCATTGCAATGGAATTAAGCAGTGGGGAAGAATATTATGTTGCTTGTGATAACACTGGAACACCTCTAGCTGTATTTAGCAGTCGGGGCCAAGTCATAAAAGAAATTTTGTACACCCCATATGGAGAGATCTACCAGGACACTAATCCAGATTTCCAGGTTATCATTGGTTTTCATGGAGGGCTCTATGATTCTCTTACTAAATTAGTTCATCTGGGTCAGCGGGACTATGATGTCATTGCTGGTCGGTGGACGACACCAAATCATCATATATGGAAACACCTGAATGCTGTCCCACAACCATTTAATCTCTACTCATTTGAAAATAATTACCCAGTTGGCAGAATCCAAGATGTTGCTAAGTATACAACAGGTAAAAGTAACCCGCTTCTCATGAAAACACAACTTTTGATCAAATTCTGGTATGGATTCAAGACTCCAGAAATCTTTTGCATACATCCAAAGTTACTATTTGGCTCTAATCTTACATATATTACAGTCATTTCTTCAATAGATAACATCTTACTGAGCTTGCTCTGTTTTCTATAGCGTTTATGGTAACCAAGAAAATAATTAATAGTTGTTTCTGCTGCTTTTCTAAGTGCTAAAATTAGGGGAAGAATGGCGGCAGCTTAATTTGAATTTTTTCCATTAAAAATAGATAGAAGGTACACTATCGATTTGAGTATAGCTGTGCTTTGTAATCAAATAATTTGTTTGCTACAGTAAGTGCTGTAACCAGTACTGAAAACATAAATTGATGTGAAATCGTTATTTCTGCATAGCTGGGATTTCTGCAGACTACCCTCACTTTTTCTAGGATTTATGTGCCTTATTGCCAGCATCCTTTTCTTGTTTTGTAGACATTGGAAGTTGGCTAGAGCTGTTTGGTTTCCAGTTGCACAACGTACTACCTGGATTCCCAAAACCAGAGATAGAAGCTTTGGAGACAACATACGAACTTCTGCAGCTTCAAACAAAAACTCAAGAGTGGGATCCTGGAAAGGTTAGCAAAAACTCTGTTCAGCTGCTTCTAATACTAAATTAAGGAATTTGATTACAAAATGTTGGAGACCAAGGAAACAATGTGACTGTGTCTTTCAACATAATAGGCAAGGCAAATAGTCTAGCAATGCTAGAAAGTTTAATGTCGTCACATTATGTACAGGCATCAGAGCGGAGGAGGGTTTTAAGGAGAAGCTCTTAGGAACACAGTGAAGAAACTGCAGCTGTTTACAGAGAAACCATCCAAATTTGAGAGGCAGGATAGACAAAAGGATAAAGGTGTTTGAAAATTGAAAAAGCTACAAAAAATTTTGTGGAAATAAAAAATTAAAACCGCAGATTTTCATCTTTGTTAGCAAAGATGCCACAAGAGATGCAAAATCACTGAGGGTATAAACAGCTTTACAAGGCTGTACCTCTGCATAATTATTGCAGGAAAACAGAAATGTTGCTATGGATTTGTAGAGGAATCTGTAAAACTCAGCCTTGCTCCAGGGCTTATTTTCAGTAAAGAGCCATGCAGCGGCTACCAGGGTCTAGCAATCAATTTAACTGCAACAGGACCAACTACCGATAGTCTGAGCAGGTGTTCATGTTTTGCATTTGGCCATACAAGGATCTGTTAACAGAGAAATATGAGTTTGCAAAGATGAGAGAGAAAAGATGCCTTTCCTCTAATGTAGTCAGGAAAAGGAAGTATAAGGTGGTGTGAGTTCATGTTAGCAGCATTTCACACACTTCTTTTCCCATGCACAAATGACTGCACAAAGTGCAGAGGGCTGGAGGGTCAGAGCTTGTTCCAGATGTAGGAGCATGTCCATGTAAAATTGTTACTGAGATATTAACGAAGCTATTACAAAGGCACAGAAAAAGTGTAGTGATAGGTATAGTGTTAAAAGACAAATAGGTGGTTGGAGTGAGGTTTTTTTAGCCTCAATGGGGAGCGAGATCTACAGATCTGATGTACTTGCGTGGTTCCCGTTGTTCTAGTGTCTTGAGACCTTCACAGCCTGCTTTCCTTAAAGAATGGGCTATAAAAACTGTTACTGCTATTTTACAGAAGACATAATTAGACGCACAGAGACTAAGCACAGAATCATGCGAAAGAGCACAGCTTTGAGTTCAGGTTTCCCCACACCTAAGAGTCGAAAGACCAGCTATTAGAGTAACAATTCAAGGGGGGAGGAAGGAAAAAAAGGAAGAATAAATACAAAAGTAGCATTTGTGATAAACATGTTTTCCATTTGTTTTCTAGAAACGCAAGAGTCCAAGAGACAGAAAGCAATACCTTAGGCGATTAGAGAGCCTGTGCGTACACCCAGGCTCTGTAGATGTGCACAATGTTTTCCAAACAAATTAAAGATCCATTCTAAGCAATTAAGAGATTAGTAGGGTCTGTGAGGCACTATAATGAACTGCAAGGTGCCTCGCCTGCAAACTATTGGTATTTTCTTTTCCAGACTATCCTTGGTATTCAGTGTGAGCTACAAAAGCAACTCCGAAACTTTATATCCTTGGATCAACTTCCTATGACACCCAGGTATAGCGATGGCAAGTGCTACGAGGGAGTGAAGCAACCGAGATTTGCAGCTATTCCTTCAGTATTCGGAAAAGGCATCAAATTCGCTATAAAGGATGGTATAGTGACAGCTGACATTATAGGCGTGGCTAACGAGGACAGCCGGCGCATTGCTGCCATCCTCAACAACGCTCACTATCTGGAGAACCTGCATTTCACCATAGAGGGACGAGACACGCATTACTTCATCAAGCTGGGGTCTTTGGAAGAAGATTTGACCCTAATCGGCAACACCGGAGGACGACGCATCTTGGAGAATGGCGTCAACGTCACAGTGTCGCAGATGACTTCTGTGATCAACGGGAGGACTAGACGCTTTGCTGACATCCAGCTCCAGCACGGCGCGCTGTGCTTTAACGTTCGGTATGGAACAACGGTGGAAGAAGAAAAGAACCATGTCTTGGAGATAGCCAGGCAGAGAGCCGTGGCTCAGGCCTGGACTAAGGAGCAGAGACGGCTGCAGGAAGGGGAAGAAGGTATTAGGGCATGGACAGATGGAGAGAAACAGCAGCTTTTAAGCACTGGGCGGGTACAAGGCTACGATGGATATTTTGTTTTATCTGTGGAGCAGTATCTCGAACTTTCTGACAGTGCCAATAATATTCACTTTATGAGACAGAGTGAAATAGGCAGAAGGTAACAAAGAAAATCTCTGCCTTTGCGTCACCAAAGACTGCCTGTTTTTAAACGTAAAATGGTTTATTGTATTGGTTTTTCTAGATCAGAACTCTGTATATATAAATATAGAGGAAAAAACATATCCAACTGCCTTTAAATGTGACAGAAGATGGTATTTTAATATTGTTCGTTTAACTCTTTGAGAGATGACAGTGACGATTTTTAGTTCTTGTGTGGCAGTATTCAAAAATTTCAGAAGCAGAGTCCTGACAGCTGAGCAGCGCAACCTGCGCGCAAGGTGCCCGGGGTGACACCGCACATCCCTGCGGGGTAGGGGGGAGCGCAGCGTGCTCTGCCTTCTTCTAAAGAAACGCGACTTTTTTGTTGTTGTTGATTTAATAATTCACCAATTATTTAAAAGGTTACAGAGCCTGATTCTGCAACCCGTGTTTACTGGGTAGTTTTTATCCCAGTGAGATCTCCCGTAAGTTCAAGGGATTGCATACAGAAACCAGACTGTGTATGGAAACTTCGCAGTTGCTCACCAACCCCGCATATGTCATTCCTCACAGCTATGATCTAAGGGATTTTCTAACCTGGGAAACCCGACTTGTATTGGATACAGTACAGAAAGGCTGTCCCGTATGGCCTTCAGCTTTGCTCAGCCGTAGCCACCTCCCAGCCACTCGGTGACGAAACACCACGTTGCGTCTACTTTTGCACGTGGGGGCCTCTCTCCCGAGGTTTCCCTCGGCACTGGGTTATGCTGGAGTCCGGCAGCACACGTAGAGCTGCTGATCTTCCTGGCGGAGGGGTGCAGGGTGCCACCGCGCCGCTGGGCTTCAGCCAGGCGTCAGGGCTGGCCAAAGGAGGGCTTTGCGAGCACTGTGGTCGACAGGAGCCTCTCCACTGACATCAGTGTGCTCCAGACTGGGCTTTAACTCAGGGCTTTTGGGACAACCCTCGTTACCCAGCTGGGAGGGCCCACACGGTGCAGTAACAACAAGCCGTAACAACAGGATCAGTCCTGTCTGTAGTCATTGGGCCAGGACTCGTCTTCTCACAGATCATTTGGAAATTGCAGTGTTGTTGGGTTTAGGCATCGCATTCTTTTCATCTCAAATTAATAATCCTGTTGTATTACTCATTTTTTCAAGTCTGAAGAAGATTGGTGGGTTGGGAGTTGATGAACCTAAGTGTGGATAGTAAATATGTTGATAAACGTAGAACATTTTGGGGATGACTCTTCACTTTTCAGCTCAATATCTAGAGCACATAGAAAAACATTATATTGCATGGGCAGAAATTTTTATTTCCCAAGGTATCATGCACTGCTGGCACAGTTATTTCACAGCAGAGTAGGTGATCCTTCTTTCAGCTTGTCATTTTTAAAAGACCTGATTATGGGGATGGGAGGGCACACGGGGAGGGGGGGACGGGTAAGCAGATTTCCTTTACTGACTTTCAGAGGGAGCTAGAAGTCTTGTTATAGAGCCTGTGTATCCGTAACAGTGATGTTATTGCACATTTCTTTCAAAACAGACGTAGTAAAAATATTGAAACAATTTCTGCTCATATTTACTGAAGCTAACAAAGTGCTTTCTTTGTCTTTCTTCCTTTCTTTCCAGTTTTCTTTTTTCCCTTGTTTTTGGGCAAGTGGAGCAGACTGTACCAAAGTTAGAGATGAGCCTGAACTGGCACCTGAGACCTGAACCCCCCCAGGGTTTTGGACTCGGGTCTCAGCCTCACACCATTAGCGTCTCTTTCCAGACTCCCTCCGCTCCCCCGGGAGCCAGCGCAGCTTTGAGGGTGCAGGATCAGGCTGAGCGAGAGCCTGGCCCCTAAAACCACCCTCTACTCCCCAGCCAGGGGGAATTGTGGACCAAAACCTGCACATACACATTTTGATCGGGCTCATCATTAACTAATGTACAGAATTGGGAGCTGACAACAGCCGGGCTTGACAGCTCTGATTTCCGTAATTTTCCATACAATCATGGAGAATTTGAATACCTCCACACCAGCCTAAAAATGGACCTTCGAATCCTTGAGCCTCTAATACGCTTTTAATCAACGGAAGAATAATTTATGAATTGTATATAGAGAGTGCATTCATAAACGTGATGATGTATTTTATCACTGATCCAAGATGTCAATATTAGAGTCTATTTTACTTATATTTTAAGCAATTATACTTTTTTGCAATTCACTACTGAGATATCATTTTCAAACTGCTTTAAATATCCATTATAAACAAATATTTGAAGCTATTAGAATTACCTTGAACTGTGCATTTCTAGTATGTAATACACATTTAGTTAGCTTGTGCCTTTAGTTTCTTAAAGTTATATTTGTATTATATGCGGGAAATGCACTTTGTATTACCTACAGCTGTGTTTTTTAATACTGCCTTGATTACTGTTGTTCTCATATTATGCCAAAAGGTCAAAGAGTGAAATGTGTTACAAGTTTGTCACTGAAAGTAGATTTGGCATTTTCCCAGTTCCTGGGTGCAGTCTAAGGTACCTTTTTGAACAATATTTCTAATGAGAATATGGATGTATAAAGAATCACATGACATTACATGGCCCGGTTACAAAAGCAAAAAAAAAAAACGCCTTCATCGTAACAGTTTCAGAAATTTAGGAAACTAAATAAAAATGTCGTGTTGAGATGACAGTGCTAAAGAAACGAGTTATTACCAAAAGAGCACTGGAGACTGAAGTCGTAGCTACACATGGGCCAGCCAGCAGTGATTCGTGAGAACGGTAGCAAACAAATAGCGTTGGACCATCTTGTTCATGAACAACCTCAGATGGAGGCAGGGAATATTTCAGTCTCCATTTTTTTTTTCCTAGTAGATAGACCAATTTCTCAGTGTTGTTTTTTGTAGTTTTTCTTTTTTTTTTTAATTTTGCACTATAGCCTAGAGACCCAAATGAGAAAAAGCAAAAAAGAAGAATAATGGCATAGAAATTTATACTGTTATTTAGATCAGATAATTTGATGCTAGCATTCTGCACTGCAAACAAGGTTCTGAAAGTGGAAAAAATAAATAAAATAAAATAAAATAAAATAAGATAAAACCACTGTTGCACACTATCCTGTAGCAAATACCTACCATGAGAAATATGCTATATTTTTTATGACAGCCAAACGAATAGTGTGTACAAGTAAGGTTTCCTTTGCTTTCATATTTATTTAGCAAATCTAGAGCATTTCAAAGGTATAAATATATATATATAGATATCTATGTAGAACATAGCCAAATAAATATATATGAACTGGTCGATTTGCATCTCGGTATACACATCCTAGCTGTTTGGTCTGAGCTCTTTAACGTCCTCTCAGTTGTACACTAGCTAGGTAGACGTGGCCTCTCTTGTTGGCCGTGAGCGCTCCCGAAGCTCTGGCATCCCCGCCCTGCGCTCCCTTGCCCGCCGAGCCCCCCGCTCCGCCAGCGACCAGGGCCGGGGTTACAGAGCAGCAGCTTTTCCAAGGTGCTCAATGGCCATCAGTGCTGCTGGAAGCCAAGGCACGGTTCCGAAGGGGAACGCGGTTTAGGCAGAGGAGCTCCCACCTGAGCCTGAGCAAAAAGAGATCGACAGATCCCTGGCAGGGTGTTAGCTTGCTCGGGGGGGGATTCGCCGTAGCGCAGCTGATCCAACGCGGTGACACTCAGATCAGGCTGCCGCCGACAGCCGTAAGGGTTTTCCCTGTCAAATGCTGACTGTTACTTAAACCCATCCTTGATACAAAACATGACCAGGTCAAAAGCGCCCTGACTGTCGGAGGCATCGCTTCTCGGCAGAAACTGGGACCGGTGGAGTCGGACTCGCTGTGGATTTGTCCGGGCATTTGTCACCTGCCATTATTTGTCTAAGGAAATGTGTTTGACAATTTCCAGTTTTTCCTTAGATCTCGTGGTGGACTTTAGCCTTTTAATAAATGTTAGTATATCAGATCGTGTCCTTGACAGTATTTTACTTGTATGAACCATGATAAAACATTAAAATCTTCATACTCTTCAGGCAGAAGTGTCAATAAACAAGAAAGAGAAGCATAGCATACGATGTATGTCAAAGTAACGTTCCGTTTTAGCTTTCTCATCAACAGTAAAAATGTTTACAATGTATGCCAAGATCTTCAGTTTCTGTCTAACACCAGTTAGAGGTTCTGATCTTAACAGAAATTGTGTTATAATGGCCTCAGCCTCGTTGCTAGGAAACAATAGATCCCAATTTTTTTATTCCTGCTCTAACTCCTGTGCTGAATAGTGACTGGATACTGTACAGGTTTATGTTATATGGCTGCAGTTAAATGGTCTGATGCATTTTGCTCTGGGTTTCAGACCAGAAGCATGCATTTTCTACAAGAACATCCCAGCAACACGCTGTAAATATTAAAAGTTAATATATTATGTGTCGATATTTGAAAAAGAAAGTACTTTGACTATTTCATTTTTAAAAAATAAAGGTGCAAACTGATGGTGTGTGATGTTGTCTTTGTTTACACCATGTAGGTGGGATACTCTGGTCGGGTCAGTAAAAGGTGCTTCCATACAGCTAAATAAGCGCTTCAGACAATATTGGTTGATTCAAAAGTTGGGGGGCAGGGAGTTGCTAGCAAGATTTAATTTTACTTCTGATTCACCAAAGTTCATGCATATAACTGCAGGTTTCACTGCAGGTGAAACCACAGCCACTTTCTGTGCACCGTTTATTACATTTCATCAAAACAAATGTGAGAGAGAAAAACATTCTGCTAAATGCCTTTGCGCTCCCAAGAACTGAGTGGGTGAAGTCAACGGTGGTGGTAGGGGACGAGGAGCAAAGTTTAAGTACCTGCACATTCTGTAGAGTGGCCTCAAATAGATGATGATGAATGACCGTGTGTATCAAAAGTATGCACGTGAGGAAAAATAAAAAGCCCAGCGCATGCAGCAGAGAGGAGGAGACAGTGAACCAGAGGGGCAGAAGGAGTGTTTAAGGCTAAAGGAAAGGTTACGTGATGAAAAACAGATGGGAGCAGCTGGGCTGGGCAATAACCCGGAGCGAGGGCTGCAGCTGGAATTGCTGGGCTGGACAGATAAGAAGGAACCGAGGCCAAAGGGGTGCTCTAGTAGAAAAGGGAAGAAAACCAGCCTGGGAGACGGTATTGATTTAGTGCTGCAGGAGGTCTGTCACAGCCATAGCCGGGGAGTAGGGGAGGGCTTAGCGGAGGCAAAACCAGAGCTGTGGCAGGATTAGTTGCTGCAGAGGAGCAGCATTGCCTTTGCTGGGGAGAAGGCAGAGCAGGGCAGGCCGGGGCAGGGGACGGAGAGTACCCGCAGTGAGCTGCAAAATCAGCTGTCAGAGCCGGGGCTGCGGCAGCCAGGGAAAGGGGGGGACAGGAGGGCTGGGGGGGACAATGCAGAGCAACCGCAACAGCGAGGGGCTGCGTCCCAGTGTGGCTGCAGCCCAGCGGGGGTGGTGGAAAGGATGAAGCAGGTGATACAGACATTACCTGGGAAGTCATGCCCACAAAATGTGGCGGCTGCTGCTCTCTGAAAGGATCTGTAGCTCTTCCCCCCTAAGTCAATGCAGGAAATCTATATAATTTCCATATTACTGTTCCCATAACCAAACATCGACTCCTTGTCCCACAGGTACCAGGAGCTTCTCTCTCTGTTTCCACCTTGTTTAAGCCTACAGCAATTCCAGACTCTTGGATACCCAAAAGAAACAACACAAACAAGCCTCTGTCTTAATAATTTGCATCAGAAACTGAAACGACATTCTCAGCTTTAAATAAAAATGGCATCTTCTGGCCTATTTTATGTATTTTTTAGAAGAGCAATGCACTTCTGGAGTCAGCCGTAGTCAAACCAGTTATCCTCAGCTCACTGCACCGCAGAGCGGATGAGCAGCTGCTGCTCTTGTGGCACAGGGTTTGCACATGCAGCACTGACAGCCTCAGCTGTCAATAGGACATTTCTATAGGAAACAGCCCTTGGGCAAAGTGCTTCCCACTACGTTTATCCCCACCACGGTGCAATCATCTGCCAGGGACCATTTCCAGGCACACCCTTTCCTGCTCCCAGGAGAGGCCAGTTAAACCAGGAGTTTAGACCCAGCACTTAGAAAGCAAAAGGGCTCTCCCGGGAAGCCTGGGGGCACACATGCACTCTGCCAGCACCCAGCAGCTCGGTTGGCTTTGGGGAAGGATGGTGTGCAGGAGCACAAAGCCGGACAGGAACAGCCAGGGACCAGCCTCGGACCCTGCTGCTGAGCCACGGCTTGGCCGTGCCTGCTGGAATTTGGTCTGGTTTGTTCTCCTGAGCCTGTAGCCTGGTGTTTCTGGAAAAAGCCTCTTTACGTCTTAGGAAACGGTTCCTTCCTTCCAAGCTGTGCAGAGGAAATTGAAAGTATAGGCACAGAATATTTAACCGGAGCAACCCAAAGGTGGCTATACAATGTTTAGAGCTGTATTTTTAAAAATATATATTTTTGTAGTCCATTTGCAATCACTGTTAGTCTTGTGCTTTGGAAGGGAGTGCGGGAGAATCATCTTTTTTGGATAGTCGGGACCATTTGTGCGGGTTGAAGGGTGACTAACAGTGGCACAAACCTTCAGGCCAGACCAGATGCATCCCCCTCGCAGACTGAGCACACACAAACAACGCTGGGCCCCAGCTGGGGTCCCTCCCAAAGCTCACAGGAGCTCACACAAGTCTGCCTGGCAGAAACCCACACAGAAGGAGCCCGGACCATGTCAACCACCCTTTGACTGCAGTGCAGACACAGTACCGTCTCCTGAAACAAGAGCGCTGTAGGACATCCAGTCTGTTCAAAAGTGTTTGCTACTGTCTGCCAGTTCAGGCAGGACAGTGTCATCATGCTTGTTAAACCCCGCGTGTAAAAGGCATGTACTCTGAGTTCTCCGGTAGCCAGGTGCTAACCCTGCACAGCTGACGAGTCCTGTAGATTCAAACCTCTCCTCCAGGAGCCCAGCAGCAGCATGGAAACACACACGGATAGTAGAGAAAAGCAGAGACGCTGTCATGCAAAAATAATTTATTTTTTAAAATTGTACGCAGGGGTGGTTTGTTTCAAGTACAGAAAATATCTAAAAGCAAAGAACGATGTCCTCCACTTCACTGGTTGTTCTCGGTTACTCAGTGCATTACTAAAGCTTTTGATTATTTGTGCAAACTACAAATTTTGTGCAGCCTGGCAGTGGTGGCCAGTTCTGCCGACTTACAGGGCAGAGAGCCTGGTATGATGGGAAACCAGTTAGTGGGGATCCTCATGGTGCCACTTCTGGAATGTCTTTAGGAACTCTATGACTGATAGTCACACAGCCCACCCAAGGCAAGGACATCTTAATGTAAGCAATTTTCCTAAGGCTGTAAGAGGGGACTTGCCCAGTTCTGCGTAAATGCAAAGCAGAGTCCAAAGTTAAGTAATGTAAAATTAGTAACTAGTTATTAATTAGGACCTAATCTTGAAGTGAAAAATATTTTGTACTTGACAGTACAAAGAGAAAAAAAAGACATCACACTATTTAGTAGTTGGTATTTTTTTAATCCTCTTACAAAAAAAAAAGAAAAACCCTAAAATCAAAACATTCTGAAACTTAAAACTTCTAAATTTTGAGCTAGAAATTCTATGAAATACACATTTCTGCAAATGTTACAAAAAAACTCATGGAGTTGTATTAACTATCATATAAATTGTTCTGTTCTAGAGCACGGACTAGAGGAGATACTGGACGATATGGTTATGTCACACTTGGGGAAACATCTTCATGATGGCTGCAGGTGGAAGTCATGGCCTTCATTTCTCCCTAAGAAAAATAATCACAAAGATACGAAACGATGAACGCTGCAAGAAAATGGACAGATCAGAAGGCTCGTACCTACGAGAGCGAGGGGGCTGGGGAGGGCAGGTAGCCACCGCCGGTATGGCACTCAGGAATACATATTCAAAATCCATTTTCTCCTCCCTAATGAGCACCTGAGTGCCAGCATTTTGATCACACGGTAGCAAAGTTAGGGCATATTTTTGGCAATGCCACCCTGCTGGCTAGTTCAGGTCAAAGATGCAAATAAGTCTAAGACCTCCATCCCCGCCGCCGTGGAGGGCTCTGCTTAGCTGCAGCCGAGGCTCCCTCCACCCCATGAGTACCTGGAGGGTATTTGGCTTTTGCGTTGTTGATGACTGGGTGCTGCAGGGGCGTTACGATGCCTTGATCAGGTTTCTGGAAGGCCGAAATGAGGTTGTGCACTTTCCGAAAGAGCCTCCGGTGGACTCCGGGCGCTGTCTGTGAAACCAAAGGGTGAGAGGTGAGAGGGGACTCTGGGTGCCGAGCGTCTGTGCCGGGCTGGGGGTGCTGGCACAGAAGCCTTGTCCTCAGAAATGCACACACACCCCCAGGAAGGAGCCAGCCCTTCACTTGGACCCCGTGATGTGCCAACTTAAAAAGAGTCAATGAGCCGTACTGTCCTCCTCCTTCCCCCGGGGAATCGTGGCCTCCCTGCACTAAGAGCAGTTTTCAGCAGTGTGGTGATATAAGCCTGGAAGAGTGACGATTTCTTAATCACTACAAGAGAAACCCAGAGCCTGGTGTGCTTATTAGGCAAATTCCCAAGTGACCTTTTGCTATTTCTGACCCTGATTTATTGCAGCCAGTGATTTAACCTCCAGCCTGGGGTTTATCGGTAAGATACTTCCAGCCTGGCAATACCAGTAAGACAATCTAGAGAGCTACCTGGCACTTACCGGGGAGGGGGAGTCCTTACACCACGAAATTCAGGCTCGGACACAGCCTCTTTGCAAGCCTTTCTCTGAGCATTCAATGTGTTCATTGAGTATTCCTGTCTCTCTCTTGTACAAAGGCAGCAGCAAAATGTTACCTATTTATTAAAAGTGGGAGCTTTTCTATCTCTCTTTCTACGTTAGCATCTTTTCAAGCACTGTGAAATGAAACTGTGTCTGCTTTTAATCAAAAATCCAATGTTTCTGTTAAATCCTTCAGGCCGTTCTTGTAATAACTCCTCCCCACCAAAGTCATGGGAGGACAAGCATAGGTCCTGCCGGCATAGTCCCACCCGAGGGACGCTGCTCTCACCCAGCAGTCGTGGGCTAAATCCCGCCTCACTGGCACCAGCTGGAGGCTTCGCACCGGCTGGGATTTTACCAGCACTATTTTAATTTCCCTGCCTCATCCTTGAAAGATGAGCGCAACTTGAGCTTGCTCAGACACTAACCAGCCACAGGGAAGGAAGCAGAGATAAGAAAGCACCAGCTGCGGCTGCAGCCTGTTTTGGCCTTGATAAGTTGGATTTAGGCTGCTGTTTCTAACAGTTGAGGCCAGCATGGTCTTAGTAACATTTACTTAAAGGTTTCTGCCCACTTAAAGGAAGGGTTGGTATCATGGGTCTGTAACCAGCATCCTTCCCTGCAGAGGAGGTATTGAGAGTCCTGGGCCTTCAGGACACCTACGCTGTGGAACACAGATAAGCTTTGCCTAAAATACAGCGAGGGAAAGCCCAAGACCCATACGTAGGAAGCCAGCGGAGGTCATGGGGGAGGAGCTGTAGCAGGCCTATATAACACCAGAAAAACCTCACTGCAGATGCTGATGTTACCTGGGCCAAAGCAGGCTGCAGCCTCGCTCAGGGAATTGTCCCCCACAGGTGGAGGTCCCCGGGGGTCCTGGCATCCTTCCTGAGACACCAGTCTCACCCTGGCACGCCGGGTGCATTACCACCCCCACCCGCCCCAAAAACCCTCCTCCTTGGGCAGTGCAAATCTGCGGGATGCCTTACAGGAACAAATGAGCAAATTCTTCCTGGGTACCATTCCCAAGGGTGACACGGATAATTATTTACTCTGCAGTAATGTGAGTCACTTTTACTCCCCGATCTGCTTCTGAGCAACCCCAGGAATCAGTCTTACCTTCCAGAGCACTGCAACCACTTCTATTATAATAATGGCCAAGGAATTACGCCTGTCTAGAAATTATTTAATGTTTGTAATCAGTGTTCATTAACACATGCAAACAGAAAGCTAAATATGAATTAATACAGAGAGTACCTCCAAAGAACAAGACCTTCATAAAAGAAATACAGGTTAGCATCCTGATTCCATCAACCCAAATAGTTGTCTGTATTGCAAACGATGTTATTCTACACTTGAATTACCAGTTTCTTATCAAATGGGTGAAAATATACGTTGTATCAAGTTTTGGCTACCCTACATATGTTTTGCACCAATGGTGAATTAATCTGGAGAGAAATTAACTTTAAAACACTGTAGATTGAAAATAATTTCCTTAAATATTCTGACATTAATGGTACATGGGATAGAAGGGAACTGACTGTGCTTGTTAAATTATAAAAAAACAATATTTTTGCCATTTAAAATGATGCAAACGAATGCACTATTGCATTATGCAACAGCTGAAATGTAACAGGGAATTAATTTATGAGTTCGAGACTGTCAGAAGTGGCACCAAGACATCTTAGTGATGGACGCACTCAAGATCGATTACCTTCGATGAACATCAGACTATGCAGAAACATGAATAATTTGAATATATTTCATTAAATCAATACGAACATCAAACAGGATGTAGAAATTTTCAGAAGAGAAAGGAGAAGTACACACCTCAGCACTCCAGGACCCAGTTTCTGTCTTGGACACTCTGTAGGTATAAACGTAACCCTGATGCCTGTGAAAAAAAAAAAATCAACAGCTATTTATTACTCATGTCTACTGTCAGGTTTCACAAGAGGTACACTCTGTTACGTGGGAGTCCATCCATCTGCTAACCTTTCCTTAAAAATAAATTCACCCATAAAGGCTTAGGTAGATAAAAAAACTGAGACGCAGGTCAGAAGCAGTGTTCAACCTGCTGGGTTCTTTTTGGATGAGAGGGATTGGCCTGGCTCAGAGCTAGTTTAGCAATATTCAGTTATTCTAGGTTAAGTGATGTTGCTTTCATTCCTGCCTCAGCATTTTTTTTTTTTTTTCCTTCAGTGACCTCCTTTTACTGACACACACCAGACAGACTTTCCCTGGAAAAAGAGAAGGTGTATTATTGGCAGATAGCATTACTGTATTGTGACTGATTTAAATGCAGATGTTCCCAGCAGCAATAGCATGAGTGTAATTTATTTGGAAAGCTAGACCCACAAAAGTGAGGTAAATTACTCTTTGCTTTGCCCGTACATTCCTAATTCTCAAATACTGATAAAGGAGACTTATAAGAGTGTGGAATCTTCCTTCTTTTTAAATCTGAGTCTTTCGAGAATAAGGAGTCATACACTAATAACACAAGACATACTCATGTCCAGAGTCAGTCTTGCTTCTCTTACGAACCCAACACAGTGAATGATTTACATGGTAGATTATTACACTGATATCCAAAAATTTAACTCAGAAGCAGAGACAATTGATAGTAGTTCCGTGGGTGCAACATTAGTTTAGATGGTATCAGCTAAGAAAGATTGTATTTCATACTACACAGATTTACATTAATACACAGCAGGATTTTAGGGACCATTCCGTATTTCAGCATCAATTCTTATTCTTAAGAAAGCAAAAAAATACTATATTTCTTTCCAATTATACATGGTATTATAGTACTTACTGCAAAATAGCAGAAACCATCAATGACACAGATACCATATGATTGCAATTACTTACGCTCCGTGTCATGGCTCCTGGATAAATTCTTGTTAAAAAGTCATTACAGCAACCTTTGCAAAGCGGTGTCTGATATAATTTACTCAAGTAGGAAGTTGTTAACAGTTGTCACACTGCTACGACCCCACAAAGTGGGAGCAAATATGCCTGTCGTGATTTGTGAGCTCTCCCCCCATGACTCGACTCCCACTGTGATTAAATACGGAGGCGGAAGACACAAAGCCGTTCCCTCCCGCCGGGGCTGCTGCAGGGACAAACTCCCTGTGCAGCAGCTGAGACACTGCCTTCCTCCTTGTGTATGGGAATATGCCTGACGCAGCCCCACGATCCCACCGCAACTTCATCCACCTCTTCCTGTTAACCTAGGGAACGTTTTCTCCAGAGACACGACTTTCCACCTGGCACCAGAGGGACATGGAAAGTGGCTGGCCATGCTCACTTCATGGAAATCTAAGGAGGAAAACAGCTGCCGCTACACCACTTCTTCCCCCAGCAAGCTCAACTGCTGCAGTCCATCGGGGATTTGGACGGGCCCAGAAAGCGCCCTTGGGAAGAGGTGTGAGCAACCTGCTATGGCTGTGGGAGGAGGGAAGGACAACACTGTTCTCCTGTCCATGCCATGGCACTGTGGTCACTGGTGTTTGAGGCCACAGCTCAAGCCCAGTTGCTTAAAAGCACTTGCCTCTAAGTCACTAGATATGTTCATGTTCAGGGAATCCAATGTCTCCCATCAGGGCCCCTAGACAATCTCGTACCATCACATCCTTTCTTAAAACCTCTGAGACCTGTGCCTGTATTGTCAGCTTTTCATGAGTAGCTGATGTTCACATTAATCTTTTCTTTTTAGAAATCACAAGGGGCTTTCCTGCACCTATGTATGTAGCACACCAGCCAATATACGGTTACTGAAACTAGGATTTTGCAGGCCATAGTGTACTGGGAAACACCAGAAAGGTCCTGGCATTTTGTGCCCTCTCTTTGAAGTGGGTATTTGACCATCTCCACAGTGAATTTTTTCCAAGCCTCAAAACCAACAGAATCACTATGTAAAAACCTAAAACTCACTCTCTTGCCTCCTGTTTTTAATAATACGCTGTGCATATTACCCATGCTTGTTCTGGGTTGTCCCAAAGCATTCCGACTGCTTCAGTCTCTTTAAAATCTGATTTTTCCACAAACGGCTCAGCTGTCTGAAAGCTACCGTCTGTTGTTTCTTTCATCATTTTCTCTACCTAAGAGATTGCATGAACTTGAAGTGGTTGAGGGGCTGCGGTGCTGCCCTGACTCTGAAATGTCTAACTGCTTTCAGCACTCTGCCAGAAGCGTTTACTAAGCTGGACAAATTGAAAAATAGAGGTCAGATAAAGTAATATTCAGGGCCAAAGCAAGGTGAGCTATAAGATAGACACCTATCCTGCATTTTTCAAAAAATCCCACTGTAAAATATTTCAACCGAGCCCAGAGAAAGCACAAAGGATAGCTCAGATTAAAACCCCACAAGATACAGAAAAAGGAACAAGAATTTGGGAACATGGACACTTTGAGCACAGCGTGGAGAATGGGAGGAGTATGACATTGCTATCACAGCCTCGCAAGGGACAAGTGAGAGCGCTCCACTCACCTGGCAAATGTACATTTTTTTCCCACAGGAGAAAAGACTGAAAGGCCCGAAGGGGTTCACTGTGCTTAAGCACAAAAACACATTGTCATCTGTTGTTGGCTCTGAAGCCATCAGCGAACACAGCCACTGTGTAGAATGGAGATGGCCCAGGACCACCACACCTGCCTCTTCAAAGGAAATGCACAAAGGAAGGAGGACGCATTTTGTTAAGAAGGTGAACAGCTAGAACTTCCCATCTACTTTCCATTGGGATCTTTGTTTCCACAAAATGAATTACAGCTCTTCTGCTAAGTACTCTCCCAGCGAATATGATCTTATCAAAACTTTCTGTTAAGCAGCAGGAACTTACTTCATTACCACTTCAAAGTGCTTTTTACCTTCCACATGTGAGTGACATGATTTTGATGAGCCAAGTTCTGTTTACTGCTACGTGGGCACAGCCTCCCGTTAGAAAAGAGTTTATGATTTAAACTACCCAACCTTAACTGAGATCAGTGTGGACTGAAGGAAGATCAAGGTGTTTTTCTCAAAACAAAAATTAAATACAAAAATTAAAATTGAGATTGTATAGAACATATTACCTTCCAAAGAGCAAAACACATAACACCAGGCAAAAGCAGGTGGAAAAGTGCATTTACTGGAGCTTAGGTCTCAGGAGATGAGAAATTCCCCAGCCACCATGAGGGGACAGCTCAGTTCTCTACATTTTACTCAATTCATGTCAGAAAAAAGCTCCTAGTGTGACACAACGTTCCTATAAGTGGTGTGGCCACGTAGCTAAAGCCAAAACCCAAACACCATGTGGCCTGGGCACGGTGCTAGTCACTTGGGGCCTCTCACACAGCTTATGCTTTGAAGCCATTACCTGCTGAGATGCAGGCCAAGTCCACCTCTCAGTGACCCGAACTCCTCTCTCTCCTGGACAAAATCAACAGGAGATGGACACATGTCACTGAGAGAAGGATTGCAGCGAGCACTCTTACAGTGACACTGGCGTACCAGCATACCTTGGAGGAGGACCAGCTCTTGACACCCAGGCAAAGACCCAACGAAGGGCTCCCTCATCTGGCCCGAGGACGGCCACAAGCCTCACTCACAATTGCAAAGCTCCTCTTTCATGCCAGTGAAGCTCAAGGGACAGGAGCAATTGTGAATTAACAGCTTGATGAATGAGGCCCTATAAATTTTTGATCAAAGGCAAAAAATGCCAAAATGCTGATGAGGGGAAGCAGAAAGCAGCTATTGCTGCAAGGACAATCGTGGATAGCACTTATGAAAGAGTGGTTTGGTCACCACTGATGATATTTTTATGTCATCTCACTTATTTTTTTCATCTCCGTAACAAAGGATGTGTTATACCAGCTGGGAACTCACTAGCACTTGTCTCTGTTGCAATACCATTGCTGGGAAAACTTTGTCAAAGGAAAATCTAGAAAAAGTTGCTATTACAGGAAACAGTCCACTTTATATTATAGGCTTTTTTCTTTATAGCTAGGCATCATTCACAGATGACATACTGAGACATATACCAGCTGGGAACTGCACTAGCACTGTCTCTGTTGCAATACCATTGCTGGGAAAACTTTGTCAAAGGAAAATCTAGAAAAAGTTGCTATTACAGGAAACAGTCCACTTTATATTATAGGCTTTTTTCTTTATAGCTAGGCATCATTCACAGATGACATACTGAGACAGCATCTGTCTACCTGTCCTCTCCACTCTTCCTTTTCAACTGTGATCAGACTTGTTAAAGCCTCATTTGCTTTAACAGGTGAATAATTACAATCTTCTGCACCATTGAAATAGCCAGAGGACATTAGCCGCATGCTGCAGATTAAAATTAACCATGACATTTCAGCTGCATGGTATACTTTAAAATCATTTCCAAAAATGTTTTGTATCTCAGTTGGGAAATTTTATTAAACTAATTTGTATTCATTTCTGGGTCCAAAATGGAACAAATATAAAGGGAGAAAGACAGAGAGACAGGGGAAAGCCATGTCAGCAATAAATGACATCAATTTCTTCCTCTTTACACAGCTTTCTCTTCTGATGTCTTTGCACTATATCAATCAGCTTTTCTTACCTGGTATATTTGCATCCTGACCTTACCATGGAATTTCACTTTACAATATTGCTTAAGAACCAGACAGTGGTGTGGCCTAAAAACAGTGGTCCTGAGCATTATATACTTCCCGTACTCAGTTTCTTATAACTTTGCCACATTTCAGCCTTTCAGACTGAGATTTTGTTTCTTAGGTGTTTGCCTCAAACTTATTAAGGGATGGAGAATGCAAAAGTGCCAGAAAAGGGGACATATTAGGCAAAACAATGCATTTCCCACTTTAAAAAAAATCTTCCAATTGTTGGGGGTTTTTTCCAGTTTAGAGTAAGACGTAAAATTTGTTTGAAAGAAGGTGTATCTCTTGCAGTCTCTGAGGGAAAATAGTGGTGGCTGTCTAGGCTGCAAGAGAGGCGCTCTCTAAAGGCTGTTAGCAGTTGTAGCTGCACCGTGCCTGGGCTGGCTGTACCATGGGCACTCAGCTAAGCAGTGTCCACAATCTCAAGCCACGAGCGATCTATGTAAGTTGCCTGGCCCAGATTAGCGGGGAAAAAAACAGAAGGTAATTTAGATTGGGCGTCTTGGAAAGGAAGATTGGGACTGGGTGGGGTGGATGTGGAAGGAAAGAAAAGGGGACCCATGTCTATGTAAGCTGGGCAAGGAAACAGCAATGAAAAATGAATCCCTGGGAGAGAGTAAGACTAAATGAGTAAGGAAGGGGATATATGGAGGTGAAGTATGAGGGGGCTTGAACTGGGAGCAGCACAAAATGCTGGAGGGATGAAAAAGCCAGGAATAGAAGATGGGTGGTTTGGAAGCAGAAGATGAATGAAACAAGGAAACAGCCCTCAGCAATGCAAGCAAAGTCAGCGGGCTGTACAGAATAACACTGGGTAGTCTCAAAATCCATTCCCATGCCTCTCCCATTGGGAACATACCTCACATAGGTACTGCAGACCTGAGCCTCCTGTGTCACAGTTTCTCTCGTGTGAAACGGAGTTAACAAATTCTTCATCTCACGAACTGAGATAATGCTTAGAAACCACTTAATACTATGGAGATGAGTACTACTAATGCTATGGAGATGAGTACTACAGGAGAGCTCATGGGGGACTCAGTACTTTTGGAGTGGGGGGTCAATGGCACACAGCAGATAACATAATGAGCATGAGAGGTCAGGTTGCAGCCGCTCCTGCCTTATCTGGAGGTATTTGATGCAGGTTGCGGATCAGCTCCTGAATGCCCAGTCAGAGGGACCAACCTCAGGCAGCATCCCAGTGGGCAACCCTGGGCCGGGAACAGGGTCGATGGCATGGGCACCACAGAGGCTACAGAGGTGGGAGATGGCCACCACAGAGCCAAAACTTGTGAGGTCAGGGGAATCCACCGCAGTGCCTGGGAGCCTGCACGTCCCACATGTGTGCTCATCAAGGTCTCTCCTGCCCAGGGTACCCGAGCTGCACGGCCTCCCCCATGCGACAGAAGTGACAGCTGCCAAAATGATGAAACGGTCGATCCAGCCATCCACTTAAACTTCTTTCTTTTTCTTTCTTTTTCCTTCTTAATTGTTATATTTCTGCTTGGTTTGTTAATCATGGAAAGGCCAAAAAGTCTTGTTATTTAATGTAGGAGAAAATCCTATTTAAGCTTACAGCTCCTCACTCTGTCCTGGAATTTGCATTTTCTGGTTGACAAGCAGCCTGGTTCCTGCCTTATTTAGGTCTCAGGCATACAATCAAGGTACAGCAACTTAGCAATTACCACCCATCAGCTAACCCAAGCTGAAGAAATAGCATTCACGTTAAGATGATGTGCAAGATACAAGCTCTATGTCAGCAAGAGTGAATAAAATAGTTTAAATCAGTGTTTACAGCATCTGAAAAGCCCAACAGAGTTACTGTTGCTTAACTCACAGCAGCACTCTATACACACCCACTTGAGTTTACACTTCTGTCACTGATTCCCCTACCAACACTTCTTGTGGCAAAAATTTACCCGTGATACTGAATCAGTAACTAGTATTAGCTTGCTGTAATCCTGTAGCATTATAAAGCAAATGCATTATCTTGATTTTCTCTTCTGAAATTAACAGAAGCTTGAAAGAGCAAGTCAAATTTTGTGAAATGTCTCTGAATTTATGCACAGATTTCTGTGGAAGACTGTCGGCATCTTCACCACTTGAACACTCCTAACCGTCAGTAGAAATGCTGCTGATCTCCCTGAAGAGCAAGTGTGTAGCCTTTCTGAGCAGGGTTTATGTTGGTCTGGTACAAGGTGATGCCAGCCAAAAGCAATGTCTCAAAGAGGAATTTCTTCAAATTTGGAAATAAAATGAGAATTTATTCAAATCTGAGATGCTAAATAGAAGGAAATTACTTTATGGTGGGCCAGTAACTAAGCTTCATGAATACTATGTCCTCCGGAACAGTACCTCACAAAGGCAAAAAATGAAATAAGGTTATCATCCGGTGAAATTTCTTCATCACTTTTGAGGCAAAACTCACAAGAACTGCAATAGATAAAACACTGTCAATAGCCCTGTAAATTTTAAATTTTTCATATTTCTATGAAAAATTTCTCAGTTTGATTGGGAGTAATTCAGTGTAGCTCATTTTCAGATTTCCTGTTTCTCTCAGAGCAAGGTAGGCACGGTCTGACCATAAAATCCCTGAACCTGAAATCACTGCTTCAACTAAATCCTCAAAACTCAAGCCTACAAAACCAGGGTAGAGGTAATCTAGGTTCTGTTATCTAACGATTGTACCCATTCTGTCACTTACAGATTCGTTAGCGTAGCGGTTACCAACCGTTCAGGCTGTCTACCTTTCTAAAATCTTTCCAAGAAAAGCCATTGGAATGTCTGAAGGCCATTAGCCAAGTTATTCTCAGCAAAGACGAAGCTCACTCTGATTAGCAGGGAGCTGAAATACTCACCTCAGTAGAATTTACCGTTGTGCTGCAGAAGACTTTTTTCAAAGCTGAAAATAGTGTGTGATATTTACAAGGGCAACCTTGAATTGAGGGGCTCCTCCTCAGAGAGAAGCTTTTGTTCCAAATTACATTTTAAATGATGATGATTTTTATGTGCAGTGTTATAACAAATGCAATTATTCTGCCATTTCTATCAAAAATACTACATGGGAAACCAAACAAATGCTAAGCTGAAGCTGGCTCGTGATCCTGTATTACACCTTCACGCTGTACAGCTGATACATCTGCCGCATCAGAAAGTTTCGGCACGTTGCCTGAACTTGTGCACTGTGGTTATGGTGACAGAAAAAATAGCACACGTAAAATCTGATAGGACTGCAGCCTATCCCTGACGCCATTACTGTTGCTTCAAGAGCTCTAAACAGCTCTGCATTCCAGCTTTTGATTATTCTTCACAAATTGAATGCAGCACAGTACATGAATGGCTGGTTTCAAACAAATAATCTGAACATACAGTTTGACAAGTATGTCATGTTTAGCTTACTTAAAGGTCTGAAACAGCTACTAAAATTCCAAGTATTTTCAAGTATATGAATTTTAAGACCCAAACTACAAATGCTTTATCTTTGCCAATTCAGGCATGAGCTGCTTGTTTCTGCATGTGTGCTCATATATCTGTAAATGAAAGCGGTGCTTTTGGCGCTCAGGCATTCTCAGGCTTTTTATTTATGCATTTTTCAGGCACAGTTTAAGAGGCTGCTTCTCAAACTAGCCACCGTTACTGTGTCCTGTGTCCCCCATTGACTTCATTAGGAGCGGTGTGCACAGAGGATTTCTGAGGGTGCTAAAAACGTCAAACGGGGTATTGAGCAAAGGGGAAACCAGACCAGTAAAGAAAGCTCCCTGGAACAATCAGGTTTTGATACTAAAACCTTGGCATATTGCATGTAGTGTCTCATACGTTTACAGGTAAAACGTGTACATTTTTTAAAGCATATGCATTTCCTCTAGCCCAGTTTTCAGGAACAGAAAAAATCTTCTTGCTTTTCAATGCAACCCTAAAAAATTTCCAGGAAAAGATTGTGCTCCTCTGTTGACACATTCAAAACATGATGAAAAACATCCTTAAAGTATATATTATCAACTTAATAATGGTATTCATACAATGAAGATCTTGGGAGCATCTGGTATTAAAAAACTTTGCCAAAATCTGCAGGCAGCACCTCTGTTTTCAAGAGCCCCAGGGGACACTGTTGCAAATCAAAACCTTTCTACTCTTTCATGCATAGTTTAATTGTGGTCTTAAAATATTTATGAAAGTGGGTTCTTTGTGCTTTGCCACAGCCACACCAAAAAACATTCTCTCTTTGAAGGTTTGCAGGCATGCCATGTGCACACCATGACTTCGGACAGTGGAAAGCAGCATTCAAGGAAGATAACGCAATACTTCAGGAGAAACAAAGAAGAAAGCAGAGTTTTCTAGCCAAACCCTCCAACAACAGGGGCCTGCCTGCCGCAGTTACCCATCTCTGTAGGTCAGGTTTTATGCTACTACCTGTCTCTTTTATGCTTGCCCTGTAAAATCAGTGTCAGTCGCAAGGGATTCATGAAGTCTTTGACTCTTCTCCTTTTTAAAGGTCAGGGCTCCACTTTTTAATTGGAAAAGCAAAAGATGAATGAGCCTGACCGTGAACACTGCTGCCTTTATTACGTGCCTTAGGAGGCTCAAAGACTGGCCAAATATGTTAGGGCTTTTTGGGGGTGCCCGGGGGGGGGTG